>NC_081420.1:61639348-61968596 GCF_949786415.1 Peromyscus eremicus | reverse complement strand
ACAGGTTACACATTAAGCACGTCCCTCTCTCTTATCCAGGGAAAGAGTGACCATGTTATACAGCTGGAGTCCATATGTCCTACTTTCCTGCATCAGTCATGTAGTAGAGGTCACAAATGCACTAAACCTGCTTCTTTGTATGGAAGACCCTTCTCACAGAAACCTTTAGAAGCAGAAACCTGGATTTGTCCTGAGGAACTAAAATTCTCCTTCAGTCGATCCCCTACCCACCAATCCCCTTACTGCCCACCCATTGCTGGCTTAAATGAATTCTTGTTTCAAGGATAATTCGATTTGTCACCTGCCCGCACTCTCTTTCCTCTCTAAAAATGTAAGCACCATCCAGGTTGCCTCCTCTTCCTGGCATCTATCTTATTGTCGACCAGATGCAAGGGTCACAGGGGTTATTCCAGGGAATCTGGCTCCTCTTAGGTGCTGACATTAAGAAAAATTTCTGCTTTAGAATGTGTATAACCTAATTCCAGCAATCAATAGAAAAACTATTTCTTTTGGCTTATGGTTTCAGAGGGCCCAGTCCATGGGTGTTCAGCCCCATGTCCCTGGGCAGAACATCATGTTGGCAGCAGTAGATGGTACATAAGGTTCTTCATCACATGCCAGACAGGAAGCAGAGAAAGAGAAGGGACCAGGAGACAGGTATCATCTTTCAGGGGATGCCCTTCCCCCAGCCAAGCCTTGCTTCCCAAGAGTCCACTACTTCCTAGAATAGTGCCACCACCTGGGACCTGACATTCAACATATTCACCTGTGGGGAGCATTTTAAATTCAAATCCTGAGACTCCTACACACAGCAGCTGAGTTGCCACCAGCTGAAGTTACTTGTTCTGTGCATAAACGTTCAGCCTCCTTCTAGCTCCCGGCTTTCACAAAGATTATGCAAGCATCCATAAAGAAGCATCACCAGCTCCCATCTTGTATAACTAACTATAGAGGGGATATAAAAGTCACCTCTTGGTTGCCTCAACACTACCTTTCTCAGAGTAGGGGGCGGGCTTCAAAGGCTCTTGTTTTCCTTCTCACACCCACTTCTTGCTGCTGTTCCCATGACATCTATAAAGCTGGTTGGCTTTGCCACCAGAGGCTTCACAAGGCAGAGGGTAAAAGCCTAGTTGGTTTATCTGGGGGCGGGGGGTTTCTTTAGCTTTCACTAAGATACTTGGGAAGAGGCTCCTAAAAGGAAGTGAAATGAAACTTCAATTATCTGAATTTTTCAATGAATTCTGCTTCCCATTAAAGGTTCATGAGTTGGCTGTATCCTCTGTCCCTATGAGATGTATCTCTAGTTGCCAGATGGCTAGGCATGAGCCACATGGCCTGGCATTTTGTGTCTTCCTGTCCAATAAAAATGGGAAAATTTAAAACAGACACAGAAACAGAGCTTTTCTTTTATTAAAATCATGTCTTAATTGTGAAGCTGGGCACCCTGGGAGTGGATGTCAACATTTCCAGACCTTTGAGCACCGGAAAAGAGGACAAAACTACCCCCAGCACAGTGCTAGACAGTGATGTAATATGATCCTAAATGAGGGGATCTCCACCCTGGCAGCCCACTGGGGACACCTAGGAGCTACAAACAGTAGTCTCTTCCTAACCAACTTAGGCGCCTAGATTCCACACTGAGATAACACAGTATCTTCTGCATGGGGGAGATAACATCCATGGCTGAGAAATCACTGTGCTGAGGATAAATGAGGGTTTTTGTTTTGTTTTTAGAACAAATGCTTCATTCTGGGAGATAATAATTTAGAGGTCCTCTTGGGAAGAAACTATCTGGGTATTTAGAATAGCTCTGAGTATTTCTAAAGTGATCTAAATATAAGCAGTGTAGATTGATATATTAGGTAGCCATGGCTGTGTAATAAATTACCAGAAACTTAGTAGTATAAAGGGATGACTATTTGCTGCCTTACATCTACAGTCCAGTGTCTCGGGGTAGCTTAGTGCTGTTCCCTGCTAAGCAAGGCTGAGTCAAAGTCAAGGTGTTGTCTGAAGGCTTCCATTTCAATGTTCATGTGACTGTTGGCAGATCTTATCCTTTGAATCGGAAATGCCCCATGGTGCTTTGAACAATTGGCCTCCAGTTGATAAAAGGTTCTGGAATCTTTGGGAGGTAGAGCTTTGCTGGAAGAAGTTGGTCACTGGAGGCAGGTCCTTGGAGAAATATTACCCCTGGGCCCTGCCTATCACTGTCTCAGCTTCCTCATCTGCCATAATGTGAGCAGAGATGCCACTTCAAGCCTCTCCCCAGCCCTCATGACAGCCTGAACTCTTAGAGTGTGGGCCAGGATAGGATAATCCTTCCTTCTTCGTGTTGTTTATGTTGGAGAACTTGGTCACAGCAACAGAAAAGTAACGAAGGCACACGACTCAGTTTCTTGACGTGTGTTGAACTAAAGCCTCACTGGCTAGATAGTGGCCCTCATGCTCTTGCCAGATGGGCCTCTCAAACATCAAACATTCACGCTTAGAGGACAATAAAGATCATGCACAAACACGACACAATTTACATCTAGAGAGGAAGTGAATTCTCATCACCTTTGCGATATACTTCAGATCAGAAACAAGTCATAGTTCTTCCTTCAACACACACACAAAGAGAAGACAACACACATGGGCATATGTGCCAGGAGTTGAGAATGTGTGGGCACTGTCTTAGACTTAGCCCGTTCCAACTGTGCTCTAATAACTCAGTAGTACAAAAGCATGTCCTACAGGAAGAACGGCCCTTCCCCCAGACACTTGTGTATCACATCTCTACCATGCCTGTATCACCACCGTGACTGGCTTGGTCATTTTATGAAGGACAACTGCCACCCCCTGCAGATGCTCAAAAGTCATGTTCCTAAGTCACTCACTGTCTCCCAGGTGCAGTCTAACATCCAATGGAAAGTTTATAAGACTCAATCGAAAGCACAGAGAAATTTGGGGTAACTAGTAACTCTCTGGATTCTACTGAGGAAATTCAATCCATACTCACACCCTTTCTTTAAATAGTCCTGTCTTAGGCAGCTTGGATGGCTATCACACAAAGCCCTAGCAGGATGTCACAAACAGCATTTATCTCTCACAGTTCTGGAACATAGAGGTCTCAGGTCAAGGCAGTGGTTGATTTGGAAGCTAGTACTGAATTCACACATCATTGTTTTGGAAACTACTTCGTGCTTTGCCGACACCTATCCCTACCCCCCTCATCTCTTTTTTTCTTCTTTCCTTACACTATTTTTCTTTATATTCATTTTTATGTGTATGTGTGTTTTTCTTGTATGTGTATCTGTATGTATGTATGTATGTATGTATGTATGTATGTATGTGCATGATTGGTACCCATGGAGGCCAGAAGAGGAGGTCAGATCCCCTGGAACTGGAGTTATAGATGGTTATGAGCTACAATGTGGGTGCTGGGCATCAAACCCAGGTCTTCTGCAAGAGCGACCAGTGGTCTTAACGGCTGAAACAATTCTTCAGCCCTACTCCTATCTTTTCATGGGATCTCCACAGAATGGATGAGGGTGTCAATCCATGATATCTCAAGGGACATAAACATGTGGTCCATAACCCCTTCTATCTGCTGGCTCCCCAAGTTTCATGAAAAAATTTCCAGTGGTAGAAAGAATGCTTTATGAGCAAAGGGCTATCCTTGTGACATGCCACAACACAGTTTGAAATTTATTTTCTTGTCATCCATCCTCCGTTTCAGCTAGTAGTATGAACCTGAGACTCCAGATGTCCCCTCATCTTGTTTCCTCTGTGAGGCCATGGAGACAATTTAATGTCATTGTACTTGTCCTTTCATCAGTGAATTTAAAATCAATCAACCAACCAGCCATTTCCATGTCTATATTGCCTCCAACATGGCCCCTTAAGACAGAGCAAGAGGACTGATTTTATAAAAATTTTCTCAAATGCGTAAATATCTTCCACACAGGCACTTCCCCTAAATCCCACATTGTCATTTGCATGCTGTATTTAAAGGTGTTTTCCTCTGTCAGTTCACTCTGCCTTGGATTCCTCAAGGCAGTTGCTTTAGTTGGAGCTAATCACTCAGAGCCCAGTGTTTAGCTTGGAAGAGGCAAGCTGTTGCAAATCTCCGGGTTACCCAGCCCAAGGCCATGTGGAAAACTTTTATAAGCATCAGTTAGAGGGAGGGACAAGCCTGGTCCTTCCACAGCTCCCATTCAGGTAACTCACTCAGTGTCCCAGAGGCATACATCTTTCAGATCCAGCCCATCTGCCTGTTTGCCAAGAACTATATACCACAGGGGACTTCAGAGAAGAACACAGCATGTCGATTGGAGAGAAATGCTTTTTATTTAAAACATTTCTTTCCGTATTTTTCCTTTTTTTTTTTGCTCTAGAGCATTAGTAATTGGATAGAACATTCATCCTGCTCTCATTACAGAATTTTCTTTTGTGTGTAATTCATGTGTAGGGGTACACACATGTGTGCAGATGCATGTGCACATGAGTGGCCATTGTGTGGAGGTCAGAGGAAAACCTCAGGTGTCGTCCATCAGGTATCATTCACCCCTTCCCTTCCCTTCTC
Source organism: Peromyscus eremicus (assembly GCF_949786415.1). Taxonomy (NCBI): domain Eukaryota; kingdom Metazoa; phylum Chordata; class Mammalia; order Rodentia; family Cricetidae; genus Peromyscus; species Peromyscus eremicus. The sequence continues at coordinate 61,964,032 of NC_081420.1, read as the reverse complement.
TCCCTCTCTCCCACCCTCCCTCCTTCCTTCCTTGACAGTGTCTCTCTATGGCCTGGTACTTGGCAAGTAAGCTAAGTTGGGTAGCTAGTGATCCCCAGGGATCTGCCCATCTCTGCCTCCCCTGCACCTGAATGACTAGGGCGCATCACTCTGCCTGGAGATTCCCCCATGGGTTCTAGGAATCGGCTCGGGTTGATTCCTCATGCTTCCAAGGCAAACACTTTGCCAACTGAGCCATCTCCCAAGCCCACTACAGAATTTTTTTTTGTCATCCATCCTTCATCTCAATCATCAGTAGGAGACAGAGAACCCACAAGTCCCCCCTGCTCTTCACATCATGACTGATCATGACTAATGGTCCACTTGTGGCATGTAGCATGTGGGAATTGAGACGCCAGGACAGGATTTCAACTCAGGAAGAGTACACAAACATGGGAAAATTCTACCCTACCACCATGACTCCTGTTACACAGAACCTACTTCTCTTTGAAAATCCTCTACTGGCTGCAGTTGTACATTTTCCAACCGCACACGCCACAGATCACTTTCCCCTCAACTTTCCTCCTGGAACTTTCAGGGGCTGGCTCGCCTGCCCTTTGTTTCTGAGGTGGTAGAGGTGGCAGAAATCAGAGCATGTGAGAGACTCAGGGCACGTTTCCCAAAGAACCATTCTAGACCTCTGAGGAAAACTCTGAATTCAACTCGTTTAAATAATTTTGGTGTCAGACACAAAATACCAGTGAGTTGGACATTCATTTTGTGATTCTAATAGTCAAGTACCAATAAGGCTTTGGGCTGGGAGAGACCATTTTCCTTAACCTCAAGCTGGAACTGTCTAACGCACCTTTTGTCGGCTTTTCCTTCTGAAACATGATGAATGCATCCAGATGTTTCCAGCACTTTATCATACTGTTGGGTGCAGGGAAGACGGGTTTTCATCTTCCTGAGAGTCATAAACATCTAACATGACCTGCTTGCATCTCCCCAAATATATCATGTCTCTCAACTCACAAACTGACCTGCCGTACCAAGATGAACACTGTGCTAGGGTTTCCCCTTGCGCCCTGCCCCCACTGGCTAAGTCTCACACATAAATCAGTGCTGTTCAGAATAGACAGATGCTCTTAACGTCAAAAGAACAAAAGTCTTCACTGTTTCAACCTCCCCCTGGAGTTTTTCTTTCTTTCCCCTCTCTTCCTGCTCAGCTGGACCCAGGGTGTCTGTTCTATTTTCGGTAGATTTGGAGGCTGAACCTCACTGAGAAATGGAGACCTGAGGGTTACTGTGGGCTTCCTCCTTAGGAAGCAAGCTAGTGCCTCCTTCTCACTTTAGTCCCTGGCATGGAATGTGGACACAGGCTGGGTTCCCAGAATCCTCTAGGGTATTGTATTGGAACATAAAAATAGACTTCTCCCTGCAGGGGACAGATTCCAATTAGAATTCTGAAATTTGTTCTCAATTTCGTTTTCCACCGAAGGGACTAGATTTAAAACCAGGCAGCTGGCAAATTGCCACAGAGTTTTTCAGCTTGCTAGCCATGACATCTCATGAGAACAACTCACAAAGCTTAGAGAAGTCTTCCGTTTCAGGAGCTCAGTGGGAAGCTGGAGCGGCTCCATCTGTCTCTGGCCCATGAGCCTCTTAACAGTGTTCCATAGGCCATGGAACTCAGTGACTAATGCAAGCAGCACCCAGGGTCCAGTGATGTCTGGAGATTTGCCAAGTGCTTGTCTCCATGCTGCCTGATGACTGTGTCCTATGCTTTATTCACCTTTTCATTAACATCCTTTTTTTGATATAGGGATTGGAACCCAGGGTCTCACGTGTATCAGGCAAACACTGCCCAAACCTATTGCCTCCTCAAGACCTTCGCACACAGTATTCCTTCTGCCTGGAACCCTTCTCCTTCTGAGCTCTGCACAGCTTCCTTTTCCTCCTACTTTGAAACTTGGGAGTTTTCCTCTGAGAGTTTCCGGTTTATCACCCAGCTGAATACATGGCTTTCATTTCACTCAGAGCAGCTTCCTCCTCCCTCCCCAGGCAATCAGCCCCATGGTCACAGGGGCCCTGGTGATTTTGGTTTTGGCTGTATTTCCTAGGTGGTAGTTCCCTGCTGTCTATGATCAGACCATGACAGGTAGCAGGTGCTCATTACATACTCATTGCATGAATGGATTACCTTTATAACACTCTTAAAATATATGTTAAGAAAATAGCAGTGCATTTTCCCAGCACTTGGGAGGTAGAGGTAGGAGGATCAGGAGTTCAAGGTCATCCTCAGCTACATAGCAAGTTTAAGGCTAACCTGAGCTACCTGAATCTTGTCTCAGAAACTCGAAAGAGAGAAAAAGAAAACATGATATCTATGTTACAGATGAGAAACTGGAATCTGAGAGATGCAAAGACATGAAGTCCCAGGCCCTGTGACTTAAACAACATCACACAGTTAGTATGTGGTGAAAATGGGAGTCAGAACAGTGTTCTGGCTCTCCTTTGTATCTTTTTATTCGTTTAAAAGGTACGTTAACTCTGTAATAATTTTTGGGTTATAAATTATATAAGATACAACCTAGTGCATTAGTTTGATGAATTTTGACAAGTATATACACCCATAGAGACACCATTAAGATGTAAAACAAGAGGAATATTTCTTTCACCTCAGGAAACATCTTTCTGCACCTCTGTATTCCATAACCATAATCTCTAGTACCAGACAGTCTTTCCATGGGAGCTTTACTGTGTGTGTGTGTGTGTGTGTGTGTGTGTGTGTGTGTGTGTGTACAACTTTTCACTATTAAGGTATATGGTTTCTCCAAACTTCAGACCTCTCATTTGTAATGCACATATGACTGTAATAAACTATCTTATAATAGTTGATACATGTAAAGCTTTGAGAATGGCATTCATTGTTGTACTGGTTTACTTGGGCTACTATAACAAAAGATCACAGGCTTTATAGCTTGAACAATAGAAGTTGATTTCTCCATAGTTTGGGTTGCTGAGAACCCCAGATCAAGGCCCTGAAAGCTTGCTTTCTGGGAGGGCATTCTTTCAGGCTTACAGAGAGCCAGCTTCTCACTGAGTCCTGTCATGGCTTTTCCTAAGGGCACGTGCAGAGAGTGGGAGATGTCTGCTGTCTCTTCTTTCTCTTAATAAAGTCATTCACAGCTCACACATTTAACACTAATTACCTGCCAAAGTCCCTTCCTCACAGCACCACTACATTAGGAGCCGAGCTTCAACTCAATGCAGATCCGAAGGAGGGGCACAGTTAGTAGAGGCGGTTATTACTATCATCACAAGATCATACACCAGGACGTGTCGGAGCTGAGATTTTCTCCCAGAGATCGCTTATGCCGTGACCCTCCCTTGACTTTACCCAAGCCATCAAGTGACAAAAACAGTAAAATGAGAAGATGTGTGACTTCCACTTGTAGAAAGGATGGTTTCCCGAGCAGCCCTGTCTTCAAGCTGTCATCTCAGTCCTAGAGGAGAGGTCAACAAGGACAGCATGGAAAGGGCAAGGTTTTGGGGTCAGCAGCCTTGGTGTTCTTCAGCTTTCTACCACTACGACAGATTCCTGAGATCATTAATTTATAAAGAGAAAAGAGATTATCTTGGTGTCTTAGTCACAGTTCTATGGCTGTGAAGAGACACCATGACCGAAGCAACTCTTGTAAGGGGAACATTTAATTGGGGGCTTGCTTACGGTCTCAGAGCTTAGTCTGTTGTCATCCTGGTGGAGGCATGGCAACATTCATGGCAGTGGAGCAGCAGCTGAGAGGTACACCCTAATCTGCAGGCAGATGGTGGGCGGGGGGGGGGGGGGAGCAGGGAGAGGGAGAAGGGGCCCAGCGTGGGCTTCTGAAACATCAAAGCTCACCCCCAGTGACAGCTTTCTCCAACAAGGCCATGCCTCCTAATCCTTCTAATTCCTTCTAATCCTTCATTCCTAGTGACAAAGCATTCAAGTATATGGTCTATGGGGCCATTCTTATTCAAATCTTATTGTTCTGGAGCTTCTAGTCCAAGATCCTGTGGCCCTAACAGCATTGGGCTTCCAATGAGGCAGCCCATTATGACAGAAGCATGTGGCAAAGTTTGAAAATCATCCCTTTCATAAGCCAGGGCTCAAAGTGAGGAAGAAGGTTGTGGTAGTTTGAATGAGAATGGCCCCCATAGGCTTACATATTTGAATGCTTGGTTCCTAGTGGGTGGAATTGTTTGGGAAGAGTTAGGAGGTGTGGCCTTGTGTAGGAGGTGGGCTCTGAGATTTCAATAGCCTACACCATTCCCAGTTAGTTCTCTCTTTGCTTTGTGCTTATGGATCAAATGTAAGCTCTCAGCTACTGCTCCAGGGCCATGCCTGCCTGCCTGTTGCCATGCTTCCCACAGGATGGTCATAGATTCACCCTCTGAAACTCTAAACCCCCAATAAACTCTTTCTTCTATAAGTTGCCTTGGTCATGGTGTTTTAACACAGCACTAGCAAAGTAGTTAAGACAAATGCACTAGGATCTCCCATTCCAATTCAAATACATACCTCTGCTAATCTAAGGGCCTCCCACTAGAGCCACATTCCAATGGTTCTACCACCTCCCAATGGCACCCTCCTGGAGACAAAGCTTTGAACATGTGGACTTTGGGGGACATTTATCCAAGTCATACCAAGCCCTAGAATGGAATCTGTGAGATGGAAATAATAGTTATCCTTAGCATTGTATCAGCGATTGTGAGGCCACTTATGTAGAGAGCTTCTCATATGCATGGATATTTGTAGGTGCGTGGTCATGAGGTCTTGGATTGCTCTTACATGGGGTTTATTCCAGGGAGGGTTTTCAGATGACTTGTGTCCAATGTGCTGACTTCAGATCCATCAAGAATCCTACTTAGCCTCTTCTTACCCCTCTTTACTGACCTCCACCATTTCTGTAAGACATTTTCAATGAACCTAAGTTGGGAAGCTTACCTAAGAACCAGGAAGCCTTATCTTCCATTTGTTTAACTACCCTTGAAAGGAAAGATAACACAGCAGAGAAGAAAGAGCACACTCCTAAAATCCAAGTTCTTGCAGAAGACATGATACCCTCAGCAGAACTGGATTTTACATTATACAGAGAAACCTAATAGTAAAGGGAAGGTATAGGACATCGCTTTCCTAGGAGGCCCCTTCTGGTCACTGGAATAGAAATAGACTGCAATGACTTAATTCAAAAGTGCAATATTTCATGAAAAGCAAACATCAAGGCATTTAGAGAAAAAAAAATGCTTCTCCAAAGATTAACACTTACTCAGACATCAGAGAGCTTCTGGGAGACATTTGGTCCTTCTCATAGTAGAACTAAATTAAAAGTTTAACAATCTGAATCTGGGACAGCTGGCCTTGTTGATATCCCTAAGGAGGTCTTTCCTTACATGGAAACTGTGGGTGGTAAAAGAATAAAGCCGAATAATCGTGGCTATAATTCCCATGTTGTGTAAAAGATGTTCAGGACCATTAAAGAAGGGAACTACTCTGGTTGGAAGTTACATATCACATGAATATAATATTACTTCCAATGGCTCTGATGCATCAGGAACCATTTGGAGGAGGTCTTGCCAAGATGAGGCCCTGGGCAATTGTATATGTACACCAGGCTGTGGCTAATTTTTTCTGTGTTATTGTTTTGAAACTTTTCAACTTGCCTGGAGCACATATCATACAAAAACAAAATAGAATGCCATTTTACAGAAGAGAAAAATAAAGGTCAGAAAGATTAACTTGACCCCAACCACATAAGCTAGTAAATACCTGAGCTAGTCATCTGATTCTGAAGGACTGTCTCAGCCATCAACTTTACTAGAATACTAAAAGCAGTAGCTGCTTGGGGAGCTCTCACTAGGTGCCCAGGCACTCCAATACATGGGTAAGGTAGGTAGGAATCTCCCTGTGCCACCTTATAGAATGTAGCCCTCCCAGTGCTTTTTCCTTGGACTCTGAGGACAATCACACAGCTATGCGGTACCTCCCGCCCAAACACAAACACTTCATTAAGTTACTCAAGCCCTTTCATAAAGAACACCAGTGAGCTGCTGATGGAAAAAACACTGAGGGGTGAACAGAAAGAAAGAACACTAAGCATTTACATGTGACAGACATCAGCCAGGTTAATAGGGACAGTATGTATACACACACACACACACACACACACACACACACACACACACACTGAAGTGGCCATCCCCTCTTATAGCAGGACTGACCTCATGACAGGGCCCAAGTAGCCTTGCCAAAAGACTAGGCCTCAATTTCAGTTTCCTGGGCTGAGCTGGCCCTCCCAGGGATATCTACTCCCTGCCACCTCATGATGACCAAAGATAGCTACCCTACCCTGAAGCTGCAAAGTCTCTTGCTCCCAACCAATCATGGCGACTTATTGCTGCTAGGTTGGAACCTACTAATCAGCCTAAAGGTATATGATCCCCTCACCCTGGAATTCCCCTAGCTGTGCTTAAAAGGAGCTTACACGCTCCTCTTGTGGTTGCCACCATTCTACCTAAATGGATGACCCCCGCATGTGGGAATTTTGTCTCAAGAAATAAATGCTCTTGTTAACTGCATATGTGAGTGGTGGTCTTTGTGGGGTGATCTGTGGACCCTAACAATATGAAACTACCTCAATCATGATTCCTTGGTTGCAAGAGACAGAAAAACCAATAAAATTATGTTTTAGAAAATGAGTCCAGCTTTGTCTCAGACATGGAACAATAGCTTAGTCTTATTGACATTCTGTCCTTGGCTTGAGTGTCTAAAATCTATGGTAGCAAACCAAGGTGCTCCTTCACAGTTGCTCTAGAAGTCAGCCCACCAGCACAACCTATCCTACAGTGGCCTCCAAACTTCCCAGCACATGGTCTCACCGACACAAAGTGAAGCCCCCCTGGAGCTGATTGCTTTGTGAGATACAGTCATGGTCTTCTACACTTAACACTGCACTGAGTGACTTCCTGTGGGAGCTTGAAGCTTGAAAGTAGTCATGGTGAGAACATGTACACCACAGAAGCCAGCAAATGCTGCAAACCATGGCTGATCCCCCATAAACCCCATGGATTGTTCATTTACCAACACACTGTGGTCACAATCCATTATTTATTGTGATGATAAACTTTATGTGTCAACTGGACTGGACCATAGGTATAAGGTACCCATGATGTTGTTTCTGGGGGTGTCCATGAGGGTGTTTGTAGAAGAGATAGCATTTGACTCGGTGAGACAGAATAAAGCGAGTGGTTCCTTCAAAGTGAACAGGAGTCATTCAGCTCCCCCAGGGCTTGACTAGAAAAAAAGAAGGAGGCATTTGTTCCAAGTGTATCTGCCTTTGACTGGGATGTCAATTTTCTGACATTCAGGCTCCCAGTTCTTGGACTTCTAGATCTAGAACACTCACCATCAATGTTCAGGACTTTAAACCATATCACAGGTTGTCCTAGACTTGCAGCCTGCAGCTGGGGCCCTCTAATAACTGCATGAGTCAATATCTTAGGTTTTGAGTGTTGAATGTCCCCCACAGGCTCATGCATTGGAGCAGCTGGTGGTGCTGTTTTCGAAGGTTGTGAACTTTTGGGAGATGAGGCCTATCTCTCAGACTCAGTGCAGAAGCAAGGCTGGGGGTTACTGTTGAGCCCTGGCTCTGGTTTGGAACTCTGCTTCATGATTCCAAGAGATCTGAGGAAAGCAGGTCACAGGGTCCCAGTGCCAGCTAATACCACCCTGGACTAAGCTCATCCCAGCCACGACATCGTCTCCACTGTGACATACTGTATTCTCTAGTCCATGCATCAGTGTAAATCCTTCCTTCTTAGGCTCCTTCTTGTCAAATATTTGGTCACAGAGATGAGAAATGTCACTAATACAGATTCTATATATACGCTATGTGTTCTATTGGCTTTGTTTCCAAATACATTATAAAATCTGTAGCACATATTTATTCTCCCTCCCTTATGTAGTGGAAACAGACATTTCTAAGAAAAACAATGAGAAAATGTATGTATTTGACTGCACCTGGGTGGCGCATGCCTGTAATCCAGCTGCTTGTGGGACTGAGGCAGGAGGATTATAAATTCAAGACATTCCTGGGCTACAGAGCAAGCTCAAAGCCAGCCTGTGCAATACCCTGACTCAGAATATCAGTAGTAGAATATGTAACACAGCATGTACAAGGCCCTAGGTTAAATCACCAAAACAGAAAACAACAACCAAAAAGAACTTGCCTCTCCAGAAGTTTCTTTACATAGACTATATGTTACTCAAATAAGGAGAAAACTAGGGGGAAAAAGGCCAAGAAAGATCAAATTTCTAGTTTTGGAGCCTAATTTTAAGCTAGTAACAATCTCTCTAAAACTCTAACTGCAGATGGCTTCTCCCTGGAATAATTTCTGTGTAAACGGAACAGGTTTTACCCCAGACCCCAATGTCTGCCTCGGATTCCCCAGCGCCCCACCAGCCTCAAGTTCTGCTGGATCAGCTCCGTGTCTCCCTCTAATTGCAGCATTTAAACCGAGACTCGTGGCTGTCTTCCACAGCGAAGCTTGTCAAATGCTTCATTCTCAGGGTAAACAGATTTCCAGTGTGGGCTGCCAGCAGCACAGAGAACCTGCCAAGCTTGGCAGATGCTAAGGTTCGAAGTTCTTCTGTCTGTTCTCAGCTCCAAGCTGGCTGTGAACTAGCTCTATTCCCCATGGCCCACCAGACTCTCAGCTACTTTGTCCAACCCTATCTTCTCTGCTCAGCCTCCTGCTTCCTGCAGGTCTGATTAGCGGAAGTGAAGATCCTGATGTAGCCCAATAGCAAAGGCTTGTCTCCTCTTCCCATTGTCCCCTGATCTTTATCCCTTGGCCCCCACAAAGGGGAAGCACCCCCTTTTAATCCGACAGACAGCCTGTCACCAAAAACACTGCTTTCCCCACAATACTGACCACAGCCATCCTTTATCCCCTACTCATGTTTCTTTTATTTGGGATGAAATTTGAAGCGAAGGGAGTGAAAAAGGCTTTTGTATGCAAGCCCCAGCCTTTGAGTGATGCAGCTCTCAGCGTTCTTGTTGTGACCAAACCACCTGAAAGAGTAAGTTAAAGGAAGAAAGATTTATTTTAGCTCAGGGTTTCAAAGCCTTGTATCAGCCATTAGTCCTCATCTGTTGGTTCCCAGTCCATGGGAAAGCAGAATGCAATGGTGGGGGGACCCTTTGGAGGAGGAGGCTGTTCACCTCATGCTAGATAGGAAATGGAGGATGAAGGAGGGACTGTAACCTTCAGATCCCTCCCTGAGCCTTCTTTCTCCAGATGTCCTCTCTTCCCTCCCTGCAGGCAGCAACACTAAGGCGTGAGATATGGGCCTGGGGAATTGGGAGCTGCTCAAAAGAAACCAGAGGAGCTGTGTCAGATGCAGCCACCGAGATAGAAATCACACGTGCTGTTGTGCAGTTTATCCCCAGGTGACTGAATGATCTCACAGAATCCTGGCTTCCATCTCATACCCCAAATGCTCTTTAGTTCAAATAAGCATTTACGTAAGACTCTTTGGCTAGCTAGGAGTTATAGTCTGAGCTGCCAGAGTCATGATGCAGTCACTGATAGGTGATGCGGCCCTTGTACATTATATCTGTTTGTAGGTGCTTTTGCAAAATGTGAGGTATGCTTCCTCTCTAGGTTCTGATGATGATTCTCAGGCTGGGTGGTATCGGGAAGCTTCCTGGAGATTCTCAGGTTGAGAACTACATTACACCTTCTCTAGTAGGTGGACCAGTCTGTCTTTTTCCAACCTGCTTCATTTTCTTACTCTTACAATTTAAGTATCAAGAAAATAAAAACAAACATCCAAATTAATCCCTTGAAACCAAAGACTGATGTCACCAAATACAATGAGCAAAAATCTGTGTCAAGCAAATCTTTAGGTTTGTTATGGTTTCTATTTTATTTTTGTTACATTGGTTTTGGATACAGGGTCTCAGGTAACCTAGGCTGGCCTCAGACTCATTGCACAACTGAGGATGGCTTTGAATTCCTGGTCCTCCTGCCTCTACTTCTCAAGTCTAGTTATTAGAGGCTGCCACTATGTCCCCAAATGGTCTCTATGTTACTCCATGTGTATATAGGAATCATATTAAAACAAAGACAGTAACTTGTGAATTTTGTAATCTTAATATTTGAGATAGAAAAAAATTACCTCTATAGGAAATAGTAAGACTGTGGAGGAAGTCAGTAACAAGCTCATTCTATAAGTGCATCTTATTTTATAGATTCGACATCTTTATAAACTAACATTAGGACTGCCGGGCATGGTGCATGCCTATAACCTCTGCACTCGGGAGGACCAGGCTGGAGGACTGAAAGTTCAAGGCCAGGCTGAGCTACAAAGTGAGACCTTGCCTCGATACAAATGTTTTCTAAAATTCCAATTATTTAAAAAAGAAACTGTGGAGGCTGGAGAGATGGTTCAGTGAGGTCTAATTACTTTCCTATTCTGTAAAGAGACACATGACCCTGTTCACTGTTCTTCATTTATCCTTCCTCTTCCTTTCTTTTCATTTTTCAATCTAAGATGGAGGGCAGAAATAAAAAAAAAAACTGTGTATGTTTATAGAGACTGGCTACCTTTGAAGACCTATTATTCCAAAATGAGAAAAGGAGATTCAGGGGGCAAGAAGATGGCTCAGTGGGTAAAGGTACTTTCCACTGAACCTGAAACCTCGAATTTAATACTTAGGGGATCACATGGTGGAGAGAGTCAGCTTCTGCAAGTTGTCCTCTGATACCCATACAGTGCATGCATGTGTGCATGGGCACACACACAAACTCTCTCTCTCTCTCTCTCTCTCTCTCTCTCTCTCTCTCTCTCTCTCTCTCTCTCTCTCACATACACACACACACACACACACACACACATTCATTCTCTCCCAAACACACATAACACACACTCATATGCAAAAATAAATAAAAATAAATAAATGTAAAATAAAATGTCTTTAAAAGAGAAGATGCAATAAAGAGATAAGAAAACTTACAGTAGAAAATGGAGACCAGAAAGAGGCAAGAGGAAGTTGCTGCCCACTTTCCTGGGGATTTCTGAATGCGGTCACCTCATGGCTCAGCTAACTTGGGGATACCTAAGGATCTCCCCATTTCCAGTCGTTGCTAGAATCCTTCAAGTTTCAGATTCCTCATGTTAAGATGACTGTCCCCAGCCTTCCTCGACATTAGGTGTGGCCATGTGTCTAGCTGCCATCCCATGGGATGGTGCAGTAGCTGCAGGTTCTTTTGGGTAAACACATAAATGGAAGGCTCGCCCATTGCTTCTTTTTCCTTCTCAGTGGGTGATGGTGATGGCATTAAGAACATCCTGGCCGTGCAGGTGGAAAACATCAGAAATGGAATAGTGAAGAAGAGTGTGAACAGACCTAGGTCCACAGAAGACTTTCCATGGGATGTGGATGCCTCATCCCTCTGCTCTCTTTAGAAGCTTGATGCTCACATGACAGAAAAGAGGAGTGAACTACTGTCTTGTTTAAGGCACTTATTATAATTGGGAATTGAACCTAGGGCCTCATCACAGGCTAGGCATGTGTTACACAACTGAGCTATGTCCCCGATCCTCTTTACTCTTCATTTTGAGACAACTGAGACAGGGTCTTACTAAGTTGCTGGGGATGTCCTTGAACTCACTCTGTATCTCAAGTAGACTTTGAGCTTGCAAACAGCCTCTTGCCTCTGCATCCTAATTAGCTGGGATCAGAGGCCTGTGCCTCTGGGACAGGTCTTTTTTTCACATCTGGAGGGAAAAATTAACAAACAGAATCAAATACAGGATCAGAAAAAGTAGCTGCCTAAGAAAATAATGCTGGAAATATTAAGAATCCCACCATTGGGAAGAATATCCTGTCTTCATTTCTTTTTGAAAGAAATATGTGGGCTAGAGAGATGGCTCAGGGGTTAAGAGCACTGGCTGCTCTTCCTAAGTTCCTGAGTTCAATTCCCAATAACCACATGGTGGCTCACAACCATCTGTAATTAGATCTGGTGCCCTCCTCTGGCCTGCAGGCATACATGCAAGCAGAACACTGTATACATAATAAATAAAATTTTTAAAAAGTTTTTAGAAAGAAGAATATGCAATTCTCAGGGCTTAACTAAGAGATCTGCAGCCAGTAACATGGATTATTATGGTGGTTGGAAAGAGAATGACTTCCTGTAGACTTATATATTTGAATATTTGGTTCCCAGTAACTCTTAGGACTGTTTAGGAATGATTAGGAGGTGTGGACTTGATGGAGGAGATGTGTCACTGGGGGGTGGGTTTGGAGGTTTCAAAACCCCATGCCAGACCCCACTCCACCTGTCTTTTCCTTGTGGATCAGATAGATGTGAGCTCCCAGCTACTGCTCCAGCACCATGCCTGCCTGCCTGCCTGCTGCCATGCTCTCCACCATGATGGTCATAGATTCACCCTTTGAATCTGTAAACAAGCCCTCAATTAAGTGCTTTGTCTATTTTTTTGTTTCCTTGGTCATGGTGTCTCTTTACAGAATAGGAAAGTAATTAGACCTCACTGAACCATCTCTCCAGCCTCCACAGTTTCTTTTTTAATAATTAGAATTTTTTTAGAAACATTTGTATCGAGGCAGGGTCTCACTTTGTAGCTCAGCCTGGCCTTGAACTTTCAGTCTTCCAGCCTGGTCCTCCCGAGTGCAGAGGTTATAGGCATGCACCATGCCTGGCAGTCCTAATGTTAGTTTATAAAGATGTCAACTCTATAAAGGAAGATGCACTCAGAGAGTGAGCCTTTGTTACGGACTCCTCTGCAGCTGTATCACTTTGCACTCCTGCTGGCAAGGAAAGGGGTGTCTTTTCCCTCACAGCCTTGTCAGGTATGGAGCCAAAGGTGGACTTCTATTTAACTATTAGTTAATTTGTGTATGTGTAGCCAATATCATATGTGAGAAAATATATTCCCATGTACTTTTTTCTTTTGTATGTACTTTGAGGGGTGCACATTTCTGAAAGTACTGAAATATCAGAACAATGAATGCAGTGAGTGGATCAAGCTCTTATTCTATCTCCCAGCTGGAAAAACCCACCAAATAAATACACTGTTCTCAGATAGAGGAATTTGAGATATCAAACTGATACAAACAGATACTACACTTGATCTTAGTCAGAAGGTTGATAAAGAATTCAGCATATGTTTTTTGTTTTTATTATTATTTGATGTGGGATGTCTTTCTATATGCTGTGAACATGTGTTGCTCCCATTGGTTAATCAATAAAGCTGCTTTGGCCTATGGCAAGGCAGGAAAAGAGCCAGGTGGGAAATCCAAGCAGAGATACCTGGAGAAGAAGGGTGGAGCCAGAGACAGATACCATCCAGCCACCTAAGGAGCAAGATACCAGCAGACCAGTAATGCCACAGACACATGGCAATATATAGATTAATAGAAATGGGTTAATTTAAGTTGTAAGAGCTAGTTAGTAATAAGCCTGAACAATAGGCCAGACAGTTTGTAATTAATATCAAGCCTCTGATTGATTATTTACAAGCAGCCAAGGGATGGAGTGGAACAGAGAAAAGCCTCTGGCTACAATTATTAATATACTATTACTATTATCTTAAGGCAAGGTCTTACTGGGTAGCCAAAGCTGGCTTTGAACTTAGTGTCTTCTTTCTTTTTTTTTTTTTTTTTTTTTTTTTTTTTTTTTTTTTTGGTTTTTCAAGGCAGGGTTTCTCTGTGTAGCTTTGCGCCTTTCCTGGAACTCACTTGGTAGCCCAGGCTAGCCTTGAACTCACAGAGATCCACCTGGCTCTGCCTCCTGCTCTGCCTCCCGAGTGCATCTTCTTATCTCTAGATCCTGAGTGCTGCGATTTTAGGTGTGTGTCACTCTGTTTCCTTCAGTGTTTTTCTAATTCACATTTTTTACTATGAAGAGAAAGGTTTGCTATTCTTCAAAATCTATACTATACTTTCTGATAGACTGTGCCTTAGGCTAAGACCTCAGTCTAAGAGGAAGGAAGCAATTCCAGAGACAGTTAAAAGGAATCAAGCAAATTTCATCCACACAAAATCAAAATAAACCCAGTTGGTCCTAATGCACCCACATTAAATCTAAACAAGTTTTTGCTGCTGTTAGCACAGTGCCTGTGGCAATGATAAAGGGCTTTAACTGAGAGCAAAGCATGGAAGGAAGAGTTTATTTGGGATTAGGGTTTAGAGCCTCTGGTGGAGAACCATGGCAGCAAGTGGCAGACAGGGTAGCGGAAGCAGCAAGTCATGAGATCACATCCTCCCCCATGAGCAGGAAATGGAATGAGCTGGAAATGGGGCAAGGCTATGAACTTTAAAGCCCCACCCCCAGTTACATGATGCACTTCTCCCAGGAAGACCACACCACCTTCCCATACAGTGCTACAAACTGGGGCCCGAGGGTTGTGTTCAAATACACAAGCCTACCGGGGTGGGCATGCTCATTCAAAGTGCCACAGCACCGAAAACCGCTCCCCAAGGAAGAGACACAAAAGGAGTAGAGGGAAGTTTGTAGCAGTACATGCTTGTATGAGAATATCCAGAATATATAATGGACTCTGAAAATCAGCAAGAAAAAGAAAGTAAAATACCAGGACTCTGAAAATCAGCAAGAAAAAGAAAGTAAAATACCAGGAAAAGACTTGAACTAATATTTTTACATAAGAAAAAAAAACTGAAGGACCCAAACAACCTAAGTAAAAATGTTCAATATCTTTAGGAATTGGGAAAATACAACCTTGATATTTGATACATAATGATGTATAAGTACACAAGCAGTAGTCTAGCAAAAGTTTAAAGTATATACAAGCATCCCTTATATATTGGAGCCCACTCTAGCAGCACACATGGAAAAGAATGTTCAGAGATACAAACTGGAAGTAAACCAAAACTCCTATGTACTGTAGACTAGACAAATATGTTATCATATAGTTACTGGTAAACTGACAAGATGTTCAACCCCAGAGAGAAGAGCTCTAATTCATAGCACCTGCCAATTTCCATGGTGTAAATACTCCCTTCAGGGCCAAATTCAAGCTCCCAACATTCTATCAATCAGCTTATAGAACCCATGAACACTTAACCATCCGTTCTCAATCTGGGCAAGCTGGTTCCAGTACATTCCTGGGAACATTCCCAAGTTTTAATACTTTTCAGCAATGAAGGTGAATCCACCCCAGCTACAGGCAACAGTGTGGATAAATCTCATGGACGTTATGTTGCACAAAACACAGAAATAGCCAAAGAAGTCCCAGAGCATGATTTCATTAGTATAGAATCCAAAATGGATCCATTTAAACCAGAACGTGCTTACTTGTGTGGTACAGAGGTAAGCATTAGAAAGGGTAAGTGTAGCCTTTCTACACTTACTAAAGGCGCACCCTTTAGTCCCAGCACTCGGGAGGCAGAGGCAGGCCGATGTCTGTGAGTTTGAGTCCAGCCTGGTCTACAGAGTAAGATCCAGGACAGGCACCAAAACTACACTGAGAAACCCTGTCTCGAAAAACCAAAAGAAAAAAGAAAAGAAAAGAAAAGAAAAAGGGTGTGTCCTAAATATGAGGACAGTGGCTGACTCTGACGAGGAGAGGGATCCAAAATGGTAAAAGATGTGGTGGCTTCCCTGCAGGTCATGTTCTGTTTCTTGACCTGGGTGGTGTTATGTGGTGTGTTTTTAATGTATTCTTTCATGTGTTCTTTCTGCATGTATTAAATCAGTGGTGTGTTGCATTCTGTCAAAATGGGCTCATACCAAGTCATAAGAACCCATTGTGCTCGTCTATTCCCAGCTCTGCCTCTGTGACGTTCTGTCCAGTGCTTGACACCAGCCAGATGTGGCACATTTACAGCCGAGAAACTGACAAACACACATGGCAGAGGATTATTATTATTTCTCCTGAAGAATGAGTGTATTAGCCCACCACTAACAACACATTTGAAATAACCACATGATTTACAACATTGGCATGTTGAAGTTGTTTTTTTTTTTTTTCCAGGATAAATGCCCACAAAAGTTTCAAGACAAAACCAAATAAACAAAACAAAGCAAAATGCCAACAGCTAAACATAAAAGATGCCTTTAATAATAAAGAAAAATGGGATATCAGTTGTGAAAGACAACTTGCTGTAGGAAATGTGGAGTGTTTGATGTTCTCCACTGATATATAATGAAAACCACCGAACTGATGCTAACATGGAGGACCCTATCTAGTCATTCCCATTTACAGTTCTTGATGAACACTTGACAAAGATGGAGAGGACCCGAAGCCTTGCTGTCTGACATTCCACTTGACTCTCTCATCACTGTCCACTCAAGAGGTTCTGCTGCCTCCTCCTTGGCCGTGGGCTGAGCAGCTAGCCTGTAGTCATTACCTGTCACAACTTGTGTCCCCGTGGAAAGAACTGAATCTCAATCTGCACATTTACATGGATTTATGTTCTCCAATGTGTGACTGTAAGCTATGGCGTCACTTTGGTTCATTTCTGCTTTCCTGGTGGTAAGCAGTTTTGGTTTTTGTTTGTTTGTTTGTTTGTTTGATTGGTTGGTTTTGGTTTTGTTTTTTTCGAGACAGGGTTTCTCTGTGTAGCCTGTAGATCAAGCTGGCCTTGGACTCACAGAAATCTGCCTGTCTCTGTCTCCCAAATGCTGGGATCAAAAGCATGTACCTCCACCGCCTGGCTTGTAAGCAATTTTAAATATCATGCTATATTAAAATAATCATGGACTCATAAAATTTAACAAATTGCGGTTTCCACAGGGAAATTTTGGACTTTGGGTTGGCTTCTTTAGGTACTATGAACAAGCAAACAGAAGCCATTTTGCTAAAAAAGTGTTGGCTCCTCACATGGGCGCACACGGGAATTAACGGCAGGATGGAAGTCTGGCATCTTCATGCCACATGTCTCCTTTGTTATGGGCTTGGACTCTAGATTAAATGCTGCTGGTAGGCATGTCAATCACCATGTTGATACAGAAATTAGTGATAACCTAATTTCCCTCATCCCCCTTCAAGGTTGAAGGCACAAAGATAAAAATAGCTGAGGCATTTTATGCCAATTTTAACAGACTCCAAGAAAGCTTCCTGAGAGTCTCCAGTCATTGTCCTAAACCCCCTTGGGTCCCAGGAACAGTAGAACCTCACAGACAGTCATCACATCATTGTGGTGCCCTTCAGCTAGGAACCATCATCTCACGGGAACCTTACTGCTGCCCAAAACAATAAGGTCCTCTTTGGGGCCATTTTGCATTAACAGAATTGAGATAATGATCAACCAGATCACAGGTACTTCTCATCCTGCACTCCATTTTCCTCTATAGAAACCTAAAGCTTATGTCAGTACCCTGAAGATAGACTAAAATGCCTAGTTTTCATCTTCTCCAAATGGCCATTTTGATTAAAGCCTGTGGTGGTTTGAATAAGAATGGCCCTTGTAGGCTCATATATTGGAATGCTTAGTCACCAGGGAGTGGAGCCCTTTGACAGGATTAGAAGGATTAGGAGGTGTGGCCTTGTTGGAGGAAGTGTGTCACTGGGGGTGGATTTCAAGGTTTCAAAAGCCAATGCCGCCGAGCGGTGGTGGTGCACACCTTTAATCCCAGCACTCGGGAGGCAGAGGCAGGGGGATCTCTGTGAGTTCGAGGATAGCCTGGACTACCAAGTGAGTTCCAGGAAAGGCGCAAAGCTACACAGAGAAACCCTGTCTCGAAAAACCAAAAAAAAAAAAAAAAAGCCAATGCCAGGTCCAGCCCCCCCATTCTCTCCCCCACCCCCATTCCCCATCCCCACCCCCATGCCCACCCCCACCCCGACCTGTGGATCAGGATGTAGCTCTCAACTATGTCTCCAGCACCATGCCTGACACCATACTCCCACCATGATGATAATGGACTGAGTCTCTGAGACTATAAGCAAGCCCCCAATTAAATGCTTTCTCTTATAAGAGTGCCATAGTCATGGTATCTCTTCATAGCAATAAAACAGTAACTAAGGTAAAGCCCTTCCTGTGTTTTTATCATTGGTTTTGTTTGCTTTCTTTGGGCAGGGTGACTGGACCTGGCATATCGAAACTCCTTGAATCAGACCTCTAAGACTCTACCAACAATACTCTTAAGCCCATGAGACAGACACACTTCCTTACATCTTCAGGGCTGCTTTTGACAGAAAGGAAATTTGATGGTTAAAAAAATTTAATTGTGAAGTAGTATTATTTAAAGTATAAATCTGAAAAAAACTGGGTTTAATACGAAGTTAATATCATCCCATAAACCCGCCACATGGAGACTTGACTGGAATATATTGATTTCATACAGGAATGGGCAAGCTGTGGACTCAGAGGAGGGCTCTTCTCGAATGGTTTCACTCACTTGTTTCAAGAACTGAGAACTGGGCCACCCAAGAATCTAAACAAAGCAA
This sequence comes from Peromyscus eremicus, assembly GCF_949786415.1. NCBI lineage: Eukaryota > Metazoa > Chordata > Mammalia > Rodentia > Cricetidae > Peromyscus > Peromyscus eremicus. Next base: position 61,945,569 of record NC_081420.1, on the reverse strand, counting down.
GCACAGGGCTCCGTTCTTTGCCTGCTGATTCTTTAGAGTAGAGCTTGAGTTGCCAGTGAGACAGAAAGAGTGGGAAAACCTCAAATCTGGACAGCTGTTTAATGGTAGATGATGATCAGGACACTGAAACACATCGAGTCCATGAGTGAGAACCCACAAAGGAGGGTGGGGAGCCATACACTGTGGACATCTGTCCCCTCCAAGTCCTCACCCTCACTCTGTGTCATGAGACCAGCTTCCAGCTCCCAATTCTTTTTACACTGTTGGGTACAACTGCATTCACATTGGTTTTTTTATTCACGCTCACTCTGTGTCATGAGACCAGCTTCCAGCTCCCAATTCTTTTTACACTGTTGGGTACAACTGCATTCAAATTGGTTTTTTATGTGGCGAGATACCATGTCTATGCCTCCAGGGGCAGCTCCACCCAGGACATCATGGGAATGAACATCACCAAGCTTCCACACACCAGGAGACAAAGTGCTATGAATTCTACTTCAGTTTCATCCCCAAATGTTGGGACCAACTCTAAGCCACCTTAAGAGTGGGAACTCCACCCTTTACTTTTAGAATCTTTGTAGTGGGTAGCCATTCCAGCTTTGATCTGGAAGTTCCAACTCCCATTGAGGCTTCGGCAACTGTCACACCTACAAGGCGGGGCCAAGGGAGGTGCCGGGAGACCCCAGATCTGGATGAGCAGCTCTTTCTGTTGCTGGACCCTGGACGGTGGAGGTGGACTGAGCAGAGCTCCAGAGAACACCGCTGGACTGCGATACACCTTCCCCAGACCCTGCGACCTACCAATCCCTTCATTTGTAAGTTATCCACTAAATAAATCCTTCTTTTAACTACGTGGAGTGGCCTTAATAATTTCACCAATAAATCTTCCTTTCTGGAAGTTTCCTTTTTGTTCTTGCCTAAGAGTAGTTCTGCATCAGGTGGTAGGGGGCACACGCCTTTAATCTTACCACTTGGGAGGCAGAGGCAGGTAGATCTCTGTGAGTTTGAGGCCAGCCTGGTCTGCAGAGTGAGTTCCAGGGTAGGCCCCAAAGCTACACAGAGAAACCCTGTCTCAAACAAACATTTTTTTTTTTTTTTAAAAAGAGTACTTCTAAATGTTGCAACTTGTAGCTGGTTGACATTTCTATTACATTATTTCTAATACAACTGTGGTGCACTGTGCTGCAAGGATGTGCTGAAACCAAACCACAGGTAGCACTGTGCAGACTTAGATTTGCTATTCCGAACAATAGGAGCTCATTTCAGAACCACTGAGTTGGAGGGAAGTCAGTGGGAAGTATCGAATGATTTATCAGAATTGTAAAGCTCCATAAACCTGAAATATACACCCTAACCCAGGCTTTCACTTCAACTCTCTCAAGTCAGAATTTCTTAAAGTGTGAGACAGACAATTTTGTTATGCAAAGGTTGAGTCTGATATATAGTCCCCGTCTGAGAGCTGTAATGAACAGAAAGTTGATAAACAGTCACACAACACAGACTCCTTTGTCATCCTTCTAGTAACAAAACATCCAACAAACTCCTATGGTGGACCCTGCGGAGTAGAAGACAGAATCCCTACTTTGTAGAAATGCATGCCCTAGTCAAACAATCTAGAAGTCAATGGAGAAACCTTGGAACAGAACGTTTTCAGTGCATGGGGCATGTCCTATAGATTTCTGTGATCCTTGGAAACAGAATTGGCCACTCATTCACAGGGCAGAATTCTCAGGTGTTACCTCATTGAGGTGACCAGGACATGGCTGGATCAAGAGTAAGTCAGTCACTCATATAAGAAATGGGTATGCTCACTCCATAGCTGACAGAGTTTTCTCACCTTCACAGACAGAGAGGTACACAGGACTGGAAGAAGGATGTCTCCTTTAAGGACAGGCCCCATATCACACACTAAAAGATCTTCATCTCTTCTACAGCAGGAAGGCAGAGCCTAAGCAAGGAGTCCATGGTCTCTTGCTAGATCTACTGAGCACCTATGCAGATTCTCTGCAAGGTCCTTGAGATGCTTCTGACTTCACACACACACACACACACACACACACACACACACACACACACATCACAGTAACTGGGGGACAATATTCAGCATAGATTTTCCTTGCAGTACAGTACATGGGCATGTGTTTGAGACGGGCAGGAAGCATATCTCCCCTCTGTAGGATATAATAGGCATATGATTGCTCACAATCCTCTCTCTTACACATATAACACTCCAGACCAATGAAAATAGAAGACCCAATCAGGAGATTTCAAGTGCAGCTAGTCCCTTAAGACACTTCAGTCAAGCCAACGGAGTTAAGATTTAAAAAAGAATTCTCCAACTACCAAGAGCAAGCAAATCACCCCCAAAGGAGAATTAGCCAAGAAACAGAGTCATGCCTGGGCCACCTTGCTGGCTCCCTATGGTCTTCAATTTCAGGCATGCTTCTGCATGGCCATGTGATGAGCAGGTATCTCAGCCATAGGGAAGCAGACACAGAGGCCATTCAGGCTCCCTTGGTGATAGTGGCCAGAATAAACACAGCAACTAGCAGAGAGACTGAGCTTCCTGCAGCTGGGCTCAGCCCATGTTCCCAGAGCACCTATGAATCCCCATGAAGAAACTTAGCAGGAGGCAGGGAATGAGTATGCATCAGATGGATTTCTAGGATAACTGCAGGCATCCTGTCTTTCTTGCTATCACCCTACATAGACAGCCAATTCCCCACTTTTGTGGATTCTGCCAGAACACAGCCCTGTTGGCTCCACATCCTAATTCTGAGATTCCACTCTGTATCTCATTCCCCTTAGAGTAGACTCTCTCCAGAATCCCCACCAAGGTTCCAGGGCCTTGGGAAGGTAATAGTTTCTCTCCCACCCCAAAGCCAGCCTCACCTAGCCTTCCTACCCCCACAACCTCTGCTGTAGTTCATCCTCTACTTTGAGGGGAACCTGTGTCTTCCTGATTACGTCTATAATATTTCTGGTCTTTCCCTGGAGTCCAAGATGTAGCAGATGCAAACAACTGGCTGGCTGAAAGGAAGCACCTGGAACTACCCCTGATTAAAATTGGCTCTCTGCCCTTAGAAGCTAACCTGAGACTTCTAGGAGGCCAGGCATGTCTGTCACTGAAGGCTGAGGGCACGTCTGTTCTGGGGTGGGTGAGACTTACTGAGCACAGGCAATCTGGTAGCATTTCCTTTGTAGGGGTGCTAAATGGGTTCTAGTCACTTTTAGAAGCTCTTAAATGCTAGACTGGGATACTCTGCTCTGAGAGAATATACTTCTAAGTGTAAAAGCCTTGAATGAGGGCCCAGAGGGATAGCTCATCAGGTAAATGTGCTCACTGGAAGCTTGATAACCTGAGTTCGATCCTCAGAACCCATAAGGAGCAGGAAAATGGACAGAAGTTGTCATCTGACCTTTACACTCGTGCCGTGACATGTGCTGCCCCAAATAAATAAATGAAATGTAATCTTCAACAACAACAACAACTCTGTTTTTAAAGGCTTGAATAACAGACAGCCGGAGAAAGCAGAATTAAAATTGGCAGGGCATGACCCTGAGCTGAAACAAACGGTGCCCCAGTGCTTAGGCTTTGGGGAAAAGTAGTCATAAATGAATGCATCCAGCGGGAATCACGTGTTTCATTGGGGGTCTGTGATGGGCAGAGAGGCTGACCAGCTGGGTTCACCACTGCCCTTCCCCTCGCTGACGCAGTGATTCATCATTTCTTCTAAGAGCTGACTTATTCCCGACCAAGTGCAAACACCAAGGGTACAACACTGGTGAGCCAAGCGGTCGCTGTCTCAGCTTCCATGCCCTTCTGGGCGACTCTCCATGGGTCAGACTGGGGACAAAGTAACTGGGGTTAAGAGGAAGCAAGGAGAAATTGCTGCTTCTCCTAAGTGGAGACATTCCCCTAGTCATTTCCTAAAATAATCTCCCACCAAGCCAGGGCCCAGTGTGAGTCCTTGGGAGTGCGGTGTTAAGGATACCAGGAGCTAATCCACAGCCACCTTAGGAATGATTTCGAAAACACCTTATTCCTCCTGGGAATTAAAAAAAAAGGGGGGTTGCACACATTTATATGGCAAATATTGAGGAAGACAGCCCCTCAGCTTTAACCAGACTTAACTTCTGCAGTCTCTCTGACCCAGAGCTTTGTCTGTGTTACTATGTAGGGCAGTGGTTCTCAACCCGTGGGTCATGATCCCTTTGGGGTCCAATGATACTTTCACAGGACTCACCTAAGACCATTGGAAATATCAGCTATTCGCATTATGATTCATAACAGCAGCAAAATTACAGGTATGAACTAACAATGAAAATAATTTTATGGTTGGTGGTGACCACAACATGAGGAGCTATATTAAAGCATGCAGCATTAGGAAGGTTGAGAACCACTGATGTAGGGGATTTCTATAAAGACAGATCTCTGTAGAGAGCAGGCTGACCTCTCTCTCTCTCTCTCTCTCTCTCTCTCTCTCTCTCTCTCTCTCTCTCTCACTGTCTCTCTCTCTCTCTCTCTCTCTCTCTCTCTCTCTCTCTCTCACACACACACACACACACACACACACACGTTTGAAACAATATAACATGTGAGCTTCTTCCAGCTTCTTCACAATTGTAGTGGAGGCCAAAGATTACCATAGAATCAGAGAAGAAGTACTCCCTTAACTAAGTTGACTGGAAGGAGCCCCAGTCAACCAGAGAGAAAGCAGTGGCTGACCCCTGTGGCCTTTGGGTCTTACCTTCTCTGTGCCCGATGAGGTTGGAACAAATCCTTTCCAGCACTACAATTTGCTTGTTAGCTGCAAAAGGCCAGGCCACAAAGGGAATTTCCCTTCCAGGAAGAGCTCCAGGGGTAGGGTGTGTGCCAACAGCCCACAGAAGAGGGGACGCTTCACCCCACAACTCCTGCATTTAGTCCTCACATGAGCCAGATTGTCAGATAGGCTTTGTGTAGAGCGCCTGGTCGACGCTGGAGTTTCCTCTTGACTGCAGGGGGCGCTGTGGTGCCCACGTCCACTGCTTCTCTAACTGCCTCTCACAGAGGAGGGAATTGACAAATGCTTTGATTTGGCTGCAACTAACACTGAGCTGTTGTTGGTTGGACTGCCGAGTTGGTGATAATTAGCCACAACTCATAGTTCCTGTGCTTTGTAGCTCACTGTTGCCAACCTCTATCTAGATTCTATACCTGCTGGCTTTGTCATCCTACTGCTATAGATTCAAGACGACTCCAGCTCCTGTGGGAGATTATACATGCTGGAGCTTGTTCTCCTGGGTCTATGGTCTTAGAACAGCAGTATCTCTGACTCTCAGGGCTTTCTAGGAAGGCAGAATCTCCGGCCCCACTCCAGAATGACCAAATCAATTGACACTGGAACAAGATGCTCAGGTATCATTGAAGCTGTCTACTTTGGGAAACCCTCCAGAAAGGGAGGTCCTTGTGCCTCAGTTGCCCTGAGATGCAGATGGTTCTCTATGCAGTAAGTGCTTTATCTACATTTCTCTGTATTTATTCTTTACCCTAAAAGGTCACAAGCATCAATCATCATGCAAACTGGAACTCTTGAAAGACTTTTGTCTTAGTCAGTGTTCTATTGCTATGAAGCGACACCATGGCCACAGCAACTTGTACAAAAGAAAACATTTAACCGAGGACTAGCTTACTTACAGTTTCCGAGGCACAGTTCATTATCATCATGGCAGAGAGCATGGCAGCAGGCAGGTTTGGTGCTGGAGAAGAAGCTGAGAGCTACATCCTGATCCCCAGAGAGAGAAAGATAGAGACAGAGAAAGACAGAGCATGCTCCTGGCATAGACTTTTGAAAGCTCAAAGCCCACCCCCAGTGACACACTTCCTCCAACAAGGCTACACCTCCTGATCCTTAGAATCCTTTCAACCAGTGCTACTCGCTGTGATTAAGCACTCAAATAGAAGATCCTATGGGTGCCGTTCTTATTCAAACCACAACAACTTACAATTTTATGATGCCTGCCTCACCATAAAGTCCTTGTTAACATAGCCTTTGCCACTGCTCACACCACCACACTCTACATAGATTCCACTTTGATTCATGAAATGCAAAATTATCTGAAAAGATTTTGCACTATGTTCTCTAGGTCAGCTCTATTCATTCGAAGGCTTGCTGGGTTCTACAGAAAGATACCACATTCTCCAAGAGATTCAGACCATTTCTCCAGCAGTAAGAAATCCCAAGCTCTTTGCTGTGATTTAGCCAAGAGGAAGCCCTTAGTCTATATACAATGGTTTCTATTTTATTAACAATTAAAATTTTTTTTTGTCTTTACTTAGACTTTAAAAAAGAAACGTTAGGCTTAACATTCACGTATTTAGACAACCGTGTCTTTAGGAGGGACTGTTTGTATGTTGATTAGATTATATATGTTTTTATAGCATAACTTAGAGACATCTTTGGTAGGAAGGACAGAAAAGGATGATGGTAATTGTCTTGGTTACTTTTCTATTGCTGTGATAAAACACCATGAGCAAGGCAACTTATAAAGCGTTTGGTTGGGTCTACAGCTCCTGAGGGTTAGGGTCCAGGAGGGAGGAGGGGAAGCCATGGCAGCAGAAACAGCTGAGAGGTCACATCTCAAGTCATAAGCAGGAGGCAGACAGCACACTGGGAATGGCACAAATCTTTTAAAATCTCAACTCCCACCCTGATGACACACCTCGTAATTCTTATCAACCAGTTCTACCGACTGGGGACCAAGTATTCAAACATCTGAGCCTATGGGGGCCGTTCTCATTCAAACACCACAGGAGTGAAGGGAGCGGTTTCTACTTTCAGCCTTTTAAATGTTTAAATTGCATTGGATCACATTCCTAATTATAAGCACTCTCAACAGTATATTCCTTTCATTTAGGTCTATATATTTTTATACCATAGCCTCTCCAGTTAAAACAAAGAATCTAGATAAATTAGACTTGGAATTGTAATTTCAAGTTGCTTTATAACAAACTTTTAAAACAGATTAAAAGAATAAAAAATAGAACCTTCCAGTTTGCACAAAGATAAAAACTTAATCAAGTTTTATCTCTGGGAAATTTAATTTTTTTCTCGATCTTGTCATTTTAATTCTCTTTGTGTATGCTTCATATGCTAATCAGTATAGTATTATACATCTATAATATTCAAATATATGATCATCCATATATTTGGAGCATGCTCAAAATATTTTTATCATCAGGATGCATGATCAAAACTATTTAGACACATGAAGACTTGGGGTTGGTTCCCAGCATCCACATTGTGGCTTACAACCTTCAGTAACTCCAGTTCTAGGGGATCCAGTGAGCTCTTTTGACTCTGTGGGTACCAGACACACATGTGGTACACATACATACATTCGAGCAAAACACTCAGAAACACTAAAAAAAAAAAAAAAAAAATACTGTTTAGAGACCAGTGAACTAGATTAATGATCCCTTGCTGTCTTTTGTCAACAAACGGACGAGAGGAGTCCTGTTTCTGCTGTTCCTCCAAACCAGTGTCATGCTACCAACATTCTCCAAGCCTGAGTCATCTTTGTTAATGTTCGCATTTGAGCTTGTTAATTTAACACAGACTTGGAAAGAAACAGCAGGAAATGTGCACTTCACAACGACTCAAACAATTTTACCTCCTGTGCTTCCCTGCTCTGGGCTGGGATCCAAATTTGGAGGGGAAAAAAAAATCTTGAAATTTGCAGGTTCAACTGTGAAAATTTTCCATATTACTCGGGATTTGAACCATTTACACCTGACTCGGCAGCACCCCTCCTTTGTCTTTTTTTCGAGGCCAAGGCAGCATCCATGAGGGGCACTGGAACCCAATGGCATTTCACTGAAGTGTGATGGATGGAGAGGTTTAAGAGCTGAAGGATGCCCCAGAGGTTTCCTTGTCAAATGCATCATTGTAAAATGGGAAACAGAAAGACAAAGATTGGAATGAATCATCCAAGACCATATGGCTTGCTGGTGGCACACCAGGGAACAAGGCTAAGCCCTGGGGCTCCAAGACCTCTCTCAGTGGCTGAGGTGGAGGAAGGCACCATGTGAAATATGGAGCTTTTGGCTACTGATGAGACGGGACTAGATAATGTCTGGCCACTCAGTGATCCCAGACAGTATTTAAACAGAAATCTCCAGTGCATACTGATTTAGGCTTCTGTGTGGGATGCAATGCGAAAGATTTATGGATTCACCAAAGCTGGAAAAGTTGCTTCATACAGCCTGGCCTCTGGAGGCCGGAAAGCTCACTCGATACTTCTCCAATCTGAAATCTTTGTATTGAATGGTGGGCTTGAAAATCTAGCTTTTCTCATGGTGCCAAACATTCTGATGAATATTGAAGGGCTGAAAAGGCTGAAGTGAGAGGGGATGGGCATACTGAAACCTCAAGGAAGAGGGGTGTGTGTGTGTGTGTGTACTTCTGTGTGACAGGTGTGTGCACTCATGTGTGATAGCATGAGTGTGTGTCTCTGTGCATGCATGCACAAGTATGTCTAGGTGCACATGTGAGCATGAGCACAAGTGTGTATCTTTGTGTGTGTCTGTGTGTGTGTATCTGTGTGCGTGTGTGTGTGTATATTTGTCTGTGTTCCTGTGTATTTGTTCCTGTGTATGTGTGTGTGTGTCTCCATATGTATTGGTGTCTATGCATCTGTGTGTGTGTATCTGTGTGTATCTGTGTCTGTGTCCCTGTGTATTTGTGCCTGTGTATGTGTGTGTGTGTCTCCATGTGTATTGGTGTCTGTGCATCTGTGTGTGTGTGTGTGTGTGTGTGTGTGTGTGTGTGTCTGAGTGCACATGCACATCGCTCTCTGCTATATCTTCAGTACTTGGAGCAGCACCTGCATAGAGAAAATGCTCAGAAAATGTTTGTGAACAAGAACAGCCTCACCTGAAAAGGTAGAGGGATGCACAAAGAACACCAAGTTTCTAACCTGCTCATGCTGGGCTTGTGGACGGCCAGAGAGTTGATCTAGAAAACCAAGAGCAGAGGTGAGGAAATAGTGGAGAAACATCCCAGTCATCCGCCTTCTCTTGGTGTGTTAAGCTGCTCGCGGGCTGTATTACATCCACTCAGGAGGCTTTGGGGAAAGCTTGCTCTTCTCTAAGTTTTCCTGCTAGGCTTCCAGGGTTTCTACTGTCACCTTCAAGTCTGTTGGGTAGGGTTGGGGACACTGCCCTGGCCTCTGTGGAGAAAGGCCTGATAGGCCTTTGTCTGAGACAGAAATAGTGGTCTGTGCCTTTCCCACTTACCATATGCGGCCGGGTTGAGGACAGAATGATACTCATGGTCAAGTACTTCAGATGCTCTAAACCCCCTGCACGTGCGTTTTCAGGACAGGCTCACCTGTACTTAGACTTGCCTAACATTTCGACCTTGAGCAGTATTCTACTCTTCATCAAGCCAGGATCTAGTCCCCAGGCGGCCTCTGCATATGTGTACACATACATATATCACACATTCATCACTCTATACTGGCTGAAGCAATACCTGGTTAGGGTGTATCTGGACTCTTAGAGGAAGACTGGTTATTATTTACATTGATAGTCTAGATTTGCATAGTTGGAGTCTGTGGCATTTCCAGGCAACTGCCCTGTCCTGCAGCTCAAGGTGGTGTGATGACTAGTTAGCCAATGTCCCACCCTGGCTGCATTTGAAAAATCACCAGAGACCCTGAGTTTCATGGCTTGGGCCTTAGAATTTTCCAGCAGCTCCCTAGGTGACTTGGATCCATGGTCGGGCAAGAGAACCATCAGAAAAGGATCCTGGAATCTGCTGCTGCTCAGTCTGGTCCAGGGAGCAGCAGCAGCAGCAGCACTATCTGAGAGCATGTTAGATACACAAGCCTTCCAGTCTCACTCCAGCTGCTAGCCCACACTCTTTTTAGCTGGATCCCAGAGATGGAGAGTGAGAAGATCATAGTTGCTCTCAGAAGCGTAGTGACGGGAGCAGCAGGCTCTCCTCTGGGGAGTCCTTAGCAAGGCCTAGCTCTTGCATGCATTTGTTCTCCCTGGAGTGACAGGTGGTAAGTGCCCTGAGCCAGGTGACCACAAACATCAGCCTCAGCTGTCTTCCACACCTATGGAGGGGAACAGCTGGTCTTCATTAGAGGGGCAGCTGCTGATCTCTTCTGCATGATTAGAGCCAGACTGGGCCAGCAGCTCAGAACCTGAAGTGTGCTTCACTCAATCCTCTGTATGCTGATACCGAGAGCCTGTCCAGCAAGGGACAGAGGGTTAGACTCTCTGCATGCATAAGAACAAATACAGTGTTGGACCTGGGGGTGGATGGTTGTTACCCCAGCTACTTGGGAGGCTGAGGCAGGAAGATGGCAATTTCAAGTTCAGCCAGGTCTACAGAGTGAGTTCAAGGACAGTCTGGGTATCTTAGTGAGATTCCATCTTAAAACAAAATAAACAGGAGACCAAGGATATAGCTGTGTGTAGAGTACTTGCTTAGCATGTGTGATGTGTGAGGCTCTAGAGCCAATCCTCAGGATTTCACAGAGAGAGACAGAGAGGAAAAAAAAAGAAGAAAAAATGAATAATGCTGAAGCAAAAGAAAGATTGTGGGGGAGGGAAGGGAGATGGCTCAGAGGTTAAGAGCATGTACTGTTCCTGCAGAGAACCGAGTTTGGTTCTCAGCACCCACATCTGCCTGTAACTCCAGCTCAAGGGATCAGATTCCCTCTTTTCATAACTGCCTGTAACTCCAGCTCAAAGGATCTCTCTCTCTCTCTCCGTCTGTCTCTCTCTGTCTGTCTGTCTCTCTCTCTCATACGCACACACACACACACACACACACACACACCCCTTCTTAAAAGAAGAAAGAGGGGCTGGAGACATGGCTCAATGGTTAAGCACACTTGCTGCCCCTACAGAGGCCAGAATCAGTTTCCAGCTCCCCATGGCAATTCACACCACCTATAACTCTACTGTTTCCATCTTCTGGCCTCCACGGGTGCAAATGAACATACAAAATACAAATCAATCTTAGGGAGGGACGGAGGGAGGGAGGAAGGGAGGGAGGGAGGGAGGGGCAGGCAGACTATGGAGCAGGAGGAAGAAACAAAGAGGTGGGAGGCAAACAGGCACTGACCTGTGGATTAAAGATGCCTTTCTTTTCTGGTCCATGAAGTCTCCCTGGAAGGAGTCCGAGTTGCCCATGCAACCACATTAAGATGAGCTCATAATCCATGCAGTTCCTCTCAGGACAGGCTAGCCCCTCCCCAAGACCACAAAGCCACACACAATTAGGACAGAAGTGCGTACAGCTGGCTACGAGGAGTGGCTGGATAATCAAGTCCAAACACTATACCCATGCTCTCTTTATATTAGGGAATGCTAATAGTCAACAAACCCAGCTGTGATGACCTTCTGTAAGAACACAGTGCTGATTTTATAAAGATGGGGGTTCTTCTGCTTGGAGGACCGTGCTGACAAGAGGAGTCCCTTGAATACAGTAGGTACTCAAAAATGTTGAATGCACACATGTGCAAATGAATGAAAGCTCGCGACAGGATTTATCCACAAAGCACTGAGGGGCCGTAGAGAGGAAATAGGTCACGGAGGAGTGTGGGTTCCGAGTGCTCCTACACCCAATTTCCCGGCTGCCAAGAGACCTGAGCGAAAGACTAGTTTCCTTGGGTTTTCTGTCAGTAAAGTGAGAGAAGGGGGGTCTGGCTATTTTTGAACAGTATGATGCCAAATGAGAGGTGTAAAGTGTTTTTCTGTGTAGCAGCTCCTTGGTGATAGCCTTGTGAAGGCTAATGCCCTCTCCAACTCTCACATCTTGAACAAAAGAGGCTAGGTGACCCCAACCCCAATCCCTCCCTGGAACCGGGCTAGATTCTGCAAATCTTGGCCCACAGCTCACCTATGGCCTAATGCATCAAGGTCGGCTGGACTCACTCGAGCCAATACCTTGTCTCAAGTCAAGATGCATGCACTGTCTCCATTACTTCCTTTGATTGGAAGCCATTACATGATTCATTAATATTCTCTCCTCGCTGTCTCTCTCTGTCTCTGTGTGTGTATGCCTCTCTCTCTCTAATGCTAGGCAATGTACATTCTTGGTGTGCTCACAAGTTTTCCAAGTATGTGTGAACTGAAGTTCTCAGGGCAAAAAAACATGAATCTGTGTTAGAAATTCTAAAGTCTCATTGACTGATACTCCGTGATTATAAAGAGTTGGAATGTTGCAGGCCCATCACCAAATTATGGTGGGTAACCTTTAATCCTTTTAATAGACATTATTGCCCACTTCTATGTTTGACCTGATATCTATCATTGTGTCTACTGGAATGCACAAACCCTTAACTTCCACCAACCCAAAGGCTAAGAGTGTCACTAGGGGAGCATCTGATGCATATAATGTGTTTCTCACTTTGCTGTAACCCATTGACCTGATGGTTCCACCCATGTATTTTTAAAGGGCTTGGATTTATAACTCTGATCTGTTACTATAAAAGCTTCATGAAACTGTTACAGTATTGGAACATAGTATTTGGTGTAACCTAAATCTGTGTTTCTGGCCATGGTCACTCTATATATATTTGGTTCTAGGGCAAACTATCTCTTATTTCTTTTGAGATATGAGCCTTGTTTTTGTGTTGAAATATGTAAGATGAGGCTTGGCACATTCTTGCTAGATTCTAGAGATCTCTGGGCAGAGCCAAGTATATTCACACATGAAGACCATAACAACCCAGTAAAAATGGTTCAACCCGAAAGACAATTTAGGGCATTGATTTTTAGCAATCATTGGCCATGAAACAGAGTATTTGTTATAGCCATGATCCCCCTGGGGAGCAGAGAAAGCCAGGCGGCTTTGGGAGCACACTCTTTGTATCCACTTCTTGCCGTTACAGCACAGTTCCTTCTGCATGGGCAATCCTGTAACTCTGTAGGGGCTTTTGGTTCATTTCTTGTGTTTGTTTTTAAAATCAGCTCTTAAATATGTTTGTATTCATGTAAGAATTCACAGGCCTGACATTCACCTGAAGGAAAAAAAAAACTAAATAGGGAAATTTGATGTGAATTTTTGTAGGAGCTGAACCTCTCTGGGGTCACAGGAAGCTTGGATCTGGAGAAGAGAGGTGTTGGATTGCTGATCAACAAGGCTGGAGTGAAAAACCAGGAGTTGGAGCCTGAACATTGCAACTCCAAAAGTTAAGTAAATACTGGCCATCCACAGCGGTCAGTTGTATATTCCTATCCATTCGCTGCACTAGATTTTCAGCGACAGTTGGTCATGAGCCCTGTCTTTAAAACTCCTTGAACTGGCGAGACGGCTCAGTGGGTAAAAGTGCTTACCACCCAGCTTGGTGACTTGAGTTTAACCCCCATGCCCCACGTGGTAGGAGTGAAGTGACTGCTGCAAGATGTCCTTTGACTTCCACACATGCATGGCATTGCATGTGCACATGAACACAAACAAGTCAATAGTAAATAAGTATAATATATAATAATTATATAATAACATATAATGTATTATGTAACAATATAGTATATATAATAAATCCTTCAAAAAATAGTATACTCTTCACACCTTTAATCCTAGCACTCAGGAGGCAGAGACAGGTGGATCTCTGTGTTTGAGGTCAGCCTGGTCTATGGAGAGAGTTCCAGGCCAGCCAGGGCTACATAGTGAGACCCTGTCTCAAACAACAACAAACAAACAAAAACAACAGCAGCAACAAAGACTGTAATACGCCAAATTTCCTTTGTCCCATAGTTTTCTTTAGCTGTATCCCCACCTTCTCACTCACAAAGGTTCCTTTGCATTTATAGATCCCTTCATCAGGGCCAAAGGAAGTGAGAACCAACTGGAGAGGGCCATGCAGCAGTACACTCTCTCTGTCTTCTTGGCTCAGAGCTTTTTTCTCACTAAGGCTCATGGTATCTTCATGTGGTCCTAGCTGTGTAGGGCAATTTTAATTCTGCATTCGTCTTTATTCAATATTTATTTTATGTGTATGGTGTTTGTCTGCATGTACATCCTTGTACTTCTAGATCCCTTGGAACTAGAGGAATAGAGGGCCTTGCACTGCCCTGTGGGTGTTGAGAACCAAACTATGTCCTCTACAAGAGTAACGAGTGCTCTTAACTTAACTCTGAGCCATCTCTCCAGTCCCACAATTCTGTATTTTTATAACACATGCTCAATTCATTTCTTCTAGCTCTATAAAACCACTTACTCTTTGGATTAGAGCAGTGGTTCTCAACCTTCCTAATGCTGCATACTTTAATATGGCTTCTTGTGTTGTGGTGACAACAACCACAAAATTATTTTCATTGCTAATTTGTAACTATAATTTTGCTACTGTCATGAATCATAATGTAAATAACTGATATACAGAATATCTGATATGTGACCCCTGTGACCCCTGTGGAAGGGTCATTTGACCCAAGGGGTTGAGACCCTTAGGTTGAGAACCACTGGATTAGAAGACTTGTTTGATGTCAGATCTGATTGCCATAGTATATACAATGGGCTATGAAACAATGTTTCTGTTCAAATGGTTTTCTAAAAAACAAAGACACTCCCATCCCAATAAAACAGCCATCAGCAGCCTTCTGCTGGGGCAAGACTCTTCCTTTGGGCATTGATAATGACAAGCTGGGCTGAGGATATAGAAGAACGTGGACTGATTGCTCAAGCCTGGCACTGCCAAAACCACCTCTGCTCAGAAGGACTTCCTGGAAATCAATGTTGACTTTTCTGCCAAACACTTTATGAATACCTAATTGAGATGACCTGAGTTCCTGGCAACCCTCCAGCCAGCTTCCACAGCAAGAAGAAAAAGAGGAGGAGGAGGAGGAGGAGGAGGAGGAGGAGGAGGAGGAGGAGGGGAAAGGGGAGGAGGAAGGGAGGGAGCCTTCTTGTCTAGATAACATTGAACCCGGCAACCCACCTCTCCACCTCATGGCTACTTCTTTCCAATTCTTGTTGAGCAAGTGATGGGAAACATCTCTGTGATCTCATGAGCTTTCAGGCTCTCAACCTAGACTCTTTCCCTTAAATCTAAACTTAAAGGGCTGGGGGTATAGCTCAGAGGTACAGAGGGTTTGCTTAACAAACCATCCACATCATTGCCAATCTATCAACTGACAAATAAATAACTAAGCCCCAAATCAGAGAAAAAACAAAAAGGAGAGAGATGTTGAAATGCAATATCCTATTCATGATATAGGAACAGACCATCTACATCCAAAGGTGATTAATTCTCTTTATTGGAGGAAAACAAGAAGTCATCAATCTCATTATCATTATGATAGAAATCGATATGTATACATGATTGTCAAGGCAGAGAATCGTTTGCTACATAGACCCATGAACAATTTTGCAGTGCCGCAAACCTATGGGGGTTAAACTTCTTGCAGAGTTTATTACATGCATGGGATAAATGCACAGTTTCCCTTCTTTTACTTTTTAAAATTTTTTTTGGACAAGCATGTATGAAAAAAATCAAACCAATTGCAAGCCTGGTCATAGTGAGTGGGGCCGATCCTGGGTTTGACGGTGGAAGCTGTTGGGAAAACATGCCCACTGTCGGGAGAGAGCTTGATGAAGGCCAATTACATCACAGATAGCCACAGAAGCCAATTTAGACATTGTTCCAATGGATGTTCTGGAAAGAATGTACCTTTGGTGTCTTCTCACCTGAATGTGGGACTAAGGTAAATGTTCTCTGAAACATGCGGTCTGTCAAACTGAAGACACTGCTGTGATACTGGACACCGTCTTACATTGCCTGAAAATGGCCAAGTACCTTACAAGGAGAACCACAGCTTCCGCAGTGTGGGACAAACACCTGAGCTGATGTTCTAGCCCCTTCTTTGTCTCTTTTGTAGCCTGACTGCCAGCTCTGCCCTCCCTGGGCTTGGTTTTCCAAAGTGCAGGGTTATCCAGCAGGGCCTCAGAATCCTTGTCTGTTCAAACTAAGATTTTTTTTTTCCCAATTGAGAAGCAAGTTAACTAGTGTTTGGGACTTTTGAGTGATGTCTTTGACTAAAGCCTCAAACATGTCTCAGCTTTTCCATTTTTCCCATCCATAAGGAAAATAAAATCACCTATAAGTAACATAGTTTGGTAAATCATCAGAGGACGCGGTAATTATGTAACAAACTCCCCAGAGACAAAGAAGGTTAAAAGCGGGTATGGAGGATGCAGAAGCGGCTTTAATACAAGGGGTCGATGCAACTGTTTATCCCTTTGGCTTAGAAAAACACAGACACAGAGAAGCCATTCCACAGCTTGCTTTTGTCCACAAAACCAGCCACAGCAGCCACATGCTGAACTGAATGTTTGGCTTCCAAATGCACAGACAGCCTTTGGGTTTGCAAGAGTGGAACCCGTAAAGCTGCAAGCTGAGCTGCTCCCACTGGAGTTCACAGGGAAGGCGACACAGGGCGCAGTCCTCCCTGCTGATTGTGAAGACTTTGGCTGCTGGCAGAAGGCAGGCCAGGCTGTAGCCAGCATGCAGGGCCGACTTCACAGCTGGGCTCCAGTGCACACACCAGAGCAGCAGGCAGACCGTGATGCACTGAGACCACCAAGAAGGGACCTGGTGGATAGGGTATGGCCTTTCCTTCTCCTCTCTTCCTTAGACCTGCCTGCTACCCAGGGTTGAAGTTTTCAAGCTAACTCACTTACACACAAATCTTTGTAGAGGTAGCAGGAAGTAAGTTTGCCTTTCAAAAATCTGCTTCCCCAGCGTGGCTTAAAAAACAAACAAACAAACAAACAAACAAACAAAAAAGCCACCTCAAAACTTTCAATTCTGAAAATTGAAGGATTGGAATACCTTTTCTGCTTGCAGCTCCAACCTAGGACCAGGTAACCCCTTAAAGAGAGATGGAGTACATACAGATATATACATTGGTTTTTAATTTTGGAAACAAACTGAACAGTGTTTGGTCTGGAATGTCTTCAAGGGAAAGGCAATTGTTGGAATGTGAAGAGACAGGATGGGGACCTAACACTGGTTCTGTAGGACATGCAAGCAGGGCCCATATCTCACTTGCTGGGAGTGATTGTACAAACCCGGAAAACCCGATTTCTCTTTATGAAAAATGGAAGGAGCTGTCCTTCCCCGGCCCTCACCTTCCTTCCTCGTGGCCTAGGACAACCTAGCATAACGCTTGCGCAAATCTAGCAAGGAAGAGGCGCTGCTGGCCCCAGGTTTCCCGCCTGCAAGCAGCTGGGAATAATGGCACCAGGATGGTTTCCCCAGCGTGAAATGTCAGTTCTGGCCATAACTCTGAGTAGGCCAAAGGGATACCTAGAGCTCTAAAATCCCAGTCATTTCTACTGGGTGGGCTTTCCCTACTGTTTAAACATGCTCATAACACATCAAACCCAAGTGCTGACCATACCATGTTTTGCATCCCATGGGAGATCAACCTCTCAAGAGGGGACCAGCTGGTTCCTTCTCCAGTGTCCACACTGTTCTTGGCCTGTGGTGTAAAGACCAGTTCCCTCTGCCATCTATAAGCTATCCAGCCCAAGCTGGGCATTGTGGTGTAGACACAAAAAGGTTAAGAAGGTAAACAGTGTCTGGGATTCACTGAGCCAACTGCCATGATCCTCAAATACCACAATCAGAGATTTCTGAAGCTTGGAAGTCTCTCAAAACCACAATGTGCAAATGGATGTGGCTGTCTTCTTAAGGAGGCATCTTAGATGACATTGGGCACAGTCAAAGTGGTATGGCTGGAGACTCAAGGTGGCATTTTAGAAGTGACCCAGAATCAAGGTCAAGGGCAGGAATCCATACTTTTTGGTTTGTTTCAATGCCTTCTCCAGAGTTCTTTTCTTTCACACAGAGAGGTGAATGGCAGCTGATTTTTCTGGAGTCAGAGTCCCTTTGGGGTTAGAGGCAGTAGGAAGGGGTAAAAAGCAGCCAGACTTCTTACAAAGGCTTGTGACACTGGGGTTGCTGCCTCAGTCACTGGGCAGCTCCCATTTCCTCAAGAGTTTTGTGGCAGACCCTGTCCCTCCAGCTTACAACTGCCTTTGTCCCTCCCTAACCCCCACACGAAGCTCCAAACTCTACAGATCCCATGATTAGGAATGACAAGCTATTGGCCTTGGAGCTGAAGGTGCTCCCCTCCGATTCCCTGTTGGTTTTAGATGAGGGTTAGCTGCGCTTTCTGCCTCAAGTATGGGTGAAGGCCAGGAAAAGAGGGAGGGACAGGCAGGAAGCAGAGGGAAAGAATATTCTGGAAATATTTCAAAATTTCATAACAAAGTAAAGAAATAAATATCTACTTGCTCCGAAAATGTGAAGAGGCTATAGTGGGGAGTGGGGCTGGTAAGAGCTTGATATTAGGAAAATAATCTGAGAGGGAGAGGCCTGTGTGTCCACAGGATGCTGCCAAGCATACTGGTATGTGCATGAAATTCTCAGACTATGTCAGCGGAATCTAACAAGAGTGAGAGAGCCAAGATGTTGCCACCCCATTTTCCAGCTCTTAAGACTAAGTCCATTCTATAGTCTGATACATTATTCTATAACAATACCAACTGGAAGTGAAACTTCATCTTTCTTCCATCCTGACTTTCTCAGAGTGGAAGACTTGGGTGGTACATGTTTTCACCTTTCTTAAAATAGTAGGAAATAACCCAAGTTAGTGACATCATGTATGTGCTTCTTGAAGACATGTTCAGCCTTATCTTCTACTGGGCTGGCACTGGCGATCATCTTCTTTACACCAGCTCATGGAGACCCGATATGTCAAGGTTGAATCAAGCATAGTTGATTGCAAGGTAGACATCTGTACCAGGGTTCACTCTTCAACTGCTCTGTGTTTATTTGTAGTTCATATATATTTATATGTAGTCCATGTACCCATATACCAGCTCTATGAAGTCCTTTCATCCCTAATAATAATGTTACTTTGTAGGTGCAAATAGTTATGTGTACCATACAGCATAAAGGGCTAACACATGAAAGGTCAAACTCAGGTAAAATCACCTACTGCAGCAACCAACCTGCCTACCTCCTTCCTTCCTCCATCCCTTCCTCCTTTCTTTCCTTTTGATATAAGGATTTACTAATTAGCTCAGAATGCATAGAAACTGAGATCCTTCTGTCTCAGTCTCCCAAATGTTATAATTATAGCCTGCCAAGCACACCTGTATTTTTTTTTTTATTATTATATGAACTTGGATATTCCCATGATACTTGTTGGTAGGAAATATCCTATAAACTTCTTTAGAAACATTTCTGGGCTTTCTTAAATACTGTTTGTAATATTTATTTCATTGCCTTTCTGAAGGGTGGAGTAGGTGGGTAAGTCTCCATACTCAGTGGCATCTGCTTTCCGTCTGGGTCTGTTGTCATCTTAGAAACTCTTCCCAAGAGATCTATAGATTTTGAAATGAAAGCTTCAAACTGCTACTCTTCTTTGGGCTTGTGTAGCAGGATTCTCACTAAGCATTCAGGAGCTTATGATGCAATTGGGAACAGGTAGACCAGATGTCTGACTTTGAAACTGGGAGCTTATGATGCAAGTGGGAACAGGTAGACCAGATGTCTGACTTTGGAACTGCTCTTAGGTATCTTGCACTGGGTTCTTTGGGGGACTGGAGCTGCTTCCCTAGTGATACTGTGTGTGTGTGTGTGTGTGTGTGTGTATGTGCATATGTGCACCATGTGCACTGGGGAGGGCTAGAGGTGAAAGTGTACAAGTGACAAGGATGGCTTACTTGTCTAGCAGGACTGAGAGTGGTATGAGGACAACCACCTCAGGACTGTGCCTGGGCCATCAGGGACACTATCACAGCCCATCTTGGTTGGCTGCCACTGACTGCTGCTGAGGCTCAGGCTTTAAACAGACGTGAGAGCTGAAGGGGAACGTGGGCAAAACCGGCATTTGAGCTACCTGCCTAGGTCTGAGAGCCTCCTTGGAGAATGTCTGCCCTGGCCTATGCTCTGTGCCTGCTCTTCTCCTATATCTAACCACTGTGCAGGTCAATGACATGGACTGGTTTTCATAGGACAGTCCTGATTTTAGCCTTCAAGTTCCATATCCGGGGAAATTCTTCAGTCCCTGGCAAACCAGGCCATACAATGCCCTGACCACCCCAGCTACTTTTCATTTTAGATCCCTCTGATGTAAGGGAAGGCTTATGTACCAGCTGGACCTTGCTGAGTCGGCCATCTCTGAGGTGGGCCATATCCTGCCCACCTGGTGCCTTTCCTTCTCACCTAACAAAAAGGTTTCTTCTTCAAGGCCTTTTCTGTCCCCTCCCTTGGCTAATGTTCATGAGAGAATCGGGTAAAATTGTGGAGGGGGGAAAGTGTGTGCTATAGGCCATTTGAAGGGTAGCATTAGAAATGAATTTAAAAAATTAAAACAAGCAGAGAGAGTCGTTTTGAAAGTGCATAGCTGAGAACAGAGTTTCATCCATCATCCCCATGAGAAATGAGGGCTGTGTGTGGTTAATTTAAAAAACAAGATGGTGGCTAGTCCCGCCTCTAAGGGAGGCTCCTATGCCTTGGCCCTGCCGGGATCCTGTTCCTAGAGTGCAGTTCACCTGTAATGTGGAGCCTGGAGTTTAGGGCAGAAACAAGGTTATCTCTTCTGTGGCTGGTTAGGGGTTCTCAGGGGAAGCTGCTGGTAAGGTTTTCTGCAGATTCCTTGCCAAAAGCCCCCTGGAGAGAAGCCTGCCCAGCCCAAGGGTGGGGTGACCTCCCTAGGGCCAGGGAACACAGGTAAAGTGCACTCAGCCTTGGAGACGGATTCTTGATCCTCTTAGAATTTTAAAAAATACCTTTTAACTCCTCCTGGAGGGGAAAAAAAAATCTCTTAAAGGTAACAGAAAGCCACCATTAAAGGAGCGAATGAGAGAGGTCATGTAACTGACAAGAGATCAAAAAAGACACGTCTCAAAAAGAAAAAAAAATCCTAATGCACAACATTTACCAATATTTAAATAATCCAGTTGAAACCTTTTTTTTTTTTCATGAAAAAATACACCCTAGATGGCTTCCTACACTGAGAGAGCGGAAGTGGTGGAGTTGGGGGGAGGGGAGCAAGAAGGTCCATTCAGTTAGAGCTTTGCAAGATTCGTATATACAGCACCAGATCCTGTGAAGTCAGCTCCCCTTGAGTCAGTACAGTTTGTGAGAAATGAACACATCAGAATTGCAGTATAAAATATGGCCATAAAAAACTTCTGTCTTCCAGTCCTATGCAGGCGCACCATGCAGGGTGGGTGGGGTCTCCGATGCTGGAGCTGCTCCGGCCTGGGGCTTCCCTTTCCCCGGCTCCGCCCCCTGGGTCCCACCTCCAGAGCCGGGTCACTTGCTTCCAGTGTGCCCTGTCGTCACAGTGGTGGGCCTGGGTCTCCTCTCAGCTCCGACTCCTGTGACCCCCGACGAAGAAGAAAGGAAACTACAGAGCGTGGAAGGTGCCAGACCTGCCAGGGACAACAGACATGGGTGTTTAGAATTAGCTTCACACGTCCTTTCCCCGAAAGACAGTCAAATGTGCTGGGTTAGGTGGATGAAACTTGTATGTAGCTGCGAGGCAAGCCCTCTCTACCCTTTACCCTGAGCTATACCGCCAGACCCTGCCCTTTCATCGCCCTATAGGAAAATCTCTGCCATGTGTTCAATTTGCTTTATTCTCTGGTCCAACTTTGAGGTCCTTTTTTCTTTATAATTATAATTGCTTTGTCTTTGAAAATGATATGGTATGCCCATCATGACATAGGATATCTGAGGCCCCATTTATTTAGCACTTTCTATATACTGTATGTTACACACTAGGATAATCTACTCCTTTCTATATACTAGGCACTGGGATGGGTGTGGATTATATACCATCATTACTAGAATGTTTGTTTCTCTAATTTTTTTTTCATTATTTTAATTTGTGTCTCTATGTGTCATGTTTGTGTGTGTGCGGATAACACATGTGCACATGTGTGTGGCGGCCAGAGGTCAACCTCAGATAGATATGTTTAGCCACTCTCCACCTTTCTTTTCTGTTTGTTTTGTCTGTTTGGGGGACAGTTTGCTGAGCTGGTTAGGCAGGCTGGCCTGCAAGCCCGAGATAGTCTTGTCTCCACTCCCCTATGCTGGGATGAGGAGCACATGCCACCCCACACCTGGCTGTTTTCCGTGGTTCTGAGGGCTCAGTGCATGACAAAGCACTTTACCAGCCGAGAAGAGCAGATCGCTTCTTACAACAGCAGAAGTAGGCATTTTTAGAATGAAAAAAGGACCTGCACCCCGCTTCAGGTCCAAATTTACATTTCAGGAAGCATATTGAATCACAGGTCTCTGAAATGAGGATGTTCGTGACTCCCACCGAATCTTCCCAAAGGCTTACGGTAGACAGTTTGGCCCTGTAGTAGTGTTGTGTTTTGAGTAGACCATGAACGTCCTATATTCATCAGGGGTTTTATCCATTGATGAATTCAAAGTTGGATTGACTATTGGGATGTGGGACCTAGCTGGAGGAAGTAGGTCATTGAAGGACATATCATTTTCCCAGCCCTCTGTCCTCTGTCTCCCTTGTTCCTGGCTGCCATGAGTAACCATGGACAGAAAGGACTGAGATTGTGAGGCGAAGTAACACTTGCCTCCTGTAACATGTTTCTCTCATAGTCTGTCACAATAACAGAAAACTGACTTGTAAGATTTTGGAAGGCACTGTTGATGCAGCAGCTATGGTACAGCTTTGGAATGGACATCCCTAGCCACTTCGTACATTTGGACATAGAGAGAACCATAAAATAAAGTATTAAAATAAGTACTGCTGCTGATGCTGTTGTACGAATCTTTAAAGAAATGAGCGGTCAGCTGTGATATTTCTTCTGGTTAAGGGTGGTAAGAAGGGTCTATGCTGACAAGTATAACTGATCTAGAGGTGTGCAATTGTGTCAGAAAAGCCCATGGAGATTCCATAAGAAATTTAAGAACTGTGTATGAGTTGAGAATGAATAACAAGATTAGGATGACTCCTTTGGGGAGGGGGAGGATGCTGGGGGGTCAAACCCAGGGTCTTCTTAACTTTGTTTCCTACTAGGCAAATGCTCTACCACCGAGCTACATCCTAAGCTTCTGCTTTTTTGAGAAGGTTTTACTGTGTAGCTCAGGCTGGCCTTGAACTTGGAATCTTTCACCTTCAGAGTGCTGGGATTATAGGTGTGTGCTCTATATTCAGCCATGAGGTGGCTCTTTCACAAAGAAAGGAATCCTTTTACTAAGCCAAATAGGAAGGCACATGATGCCCGATGGTTAAGGAGATGAGGGCTGATGGGAACCTTCAAGGCAATGGTTTTGGAGTAGAGAACCATCGGCATGCTCTAGTAGGAGATTAATATACATATAAAGATGGGGAGTGGGAGAGAACTGAAGTGTGCCTTCAAGGATATCACATTCTTTATAAAGATGAAGGTCAATGTGATACCATCACTGTTGCTTTTATTGCAAAGCCAGGTTGGTGCATATAAATAAGTTCAAATATCATCATTCTCATAAAAACAACAACAAAAACAACAAAACCCAGATGTTAGAAACTAGTGAAACCAGGCCATGAGGACTCTACCATTCCCTCATCAGTCCAGAGGGAAACTGTACAGTAAGAGGCAAGTCAGAGGAAGGAGAGAGACCAAGAAGTGCCCGGGCCTTATCTTTGGTCGTGCGGTACTTATGCCATGGATTTCTTATCTACAAGTGGAAATGATTATCACATAGAGCGGGTATTGAATGTTGAATAATGTTCTACGGTAATCATGAACATTAAATGGGTTAGAACATTGCAGGGCAAACCGTCCGTGCTCAGCTCTCCTGCCCAACCCGGACTCATCTGAAATGCCCGCTGAAGAATTCTGGTTTTGCTACATACGCACAATCTTTTTGGCTCGCCAAACTGAGGTTGCTTGAGACACTTGCATTTGAACTGTCCAGGCTGCTGCCGAGCTGTAGCCTTCGCATGTGTCTCACGACGGCTGTGGCGTTGAACGCTTGCTGAAATGTAGGGAAAAGGACAAAAAGGTGGCGAGGAGGAGAACCAATTATTTCAGGTAGTTGGAAAACACTCCGAGATTGCTTCCTTTCGCTTATCCAGAAACTGCAAGTGCTACAAATTTTCTCTGATACTCTCAGGGCACTTTAGAAAGAAAGTTTCTATCATTCTTTTCAAAAGTGCACGCATTTATTTAGCTCTCTTCCCCATCAAAATACATTTTGGAGGTTAAAAATTCACTTGCTTCTGGCATGAATAATTTCCAAACAGTACTCCACATAATTTACAAAAAGTGACTCTTAGAATAAAAAACACATATAATAATATGTCTTAATACGTGATATTTTAAGGTAGTGTTTATTTTTCTATAATTGGTACCTTTTTTTTCTTTTTTGGCAGTATTGGGACTGAATCCAGAGCTGTGCATATGCTAAGCAAATATTCTACCAACTCTTTTTACTTTTTAATTTTGGGAGGCTTTTATTAAGCTGTCCAAGCTGGCCTTGAATTTGTAATCCTCCTGTCTCAGCCCCCTGAGTACCTGGAATTACAGGCCTGCACCACTAGGGCTGGTTCTATCATTGATACTGTTGTCCTAAGTGATGGCATTATTTCCAATAAAGAAGTTGGTTAACGGAATCTTTAATTTTCTTCTTTTTCCTTTTTGAACCAGTGTCTCACTGGGCAGTCCTAGCTGGCCTGGAACTTACTATGTAGGCCAGGCTGCTCACAGCCACAGAGACTGGCCTTTCTGTCTCCCCAGACCCCGTCCTGAGTGCTGAGGGGAAAGGCATGCACTACTGTGCTTGGCTCAATAGAGCTAATTTTGTTTCTGTTGGCTCTCACAGCAAGACAGCCAGCTTTTAATTACTGATGCCTATTAGAATACAGAGTTCAGGCAATCAATACATGATCATGAAATTGTGATGGTTTAAATTCATCAATTTTTTTTTTTTTAACCAGGAAACATTGATGAGCTCAATTAGGTTTTTATGTTCCCCCTTTCTCCTTTCGGTCACTTTAATAGAAGGTGACTATTCAAAGTCTGGCAAAGTGAAGGGAAACAGGGAGGGTTGTTCTGCTTGAGGAATAACAAACAAGTGAGCTCCGGCACAGTTGCTCTCCTTAAGCCACAGATGAGAAACAATCCTTCTTACACTGTGATATCCCATAATCAAGACTCACTTAAATTTATGGCACTGGGGAGCTGGCTCAGTGGTTAGGGGCACCAGCTGCTCTGTCAGAGGACCCCGGTTCCATTCCCAGCACCCACATGGAGGCTCACAACTGTGTGTGCACAGACATACATGTGAGTCAACACCTACCCACATAAAATAAAATAATACATTTTTAGAAGAATAAATTAAAATTAGCAAAATTTATTGAGTAAGGTTCTAGGGATTTCTGTCCCAACCCTCATGGGTCACTTAGAAACACAACATGCTCAAATTGGAGAATCACTTTCTGCAGAATGGTTTAAATCCCCTGAGAATTGGGCAAGCGTGGAAACAGACACACTTAGGACTTACTCTCCATTTGCTCTTTGCAAAGTTCTTCCGGATCTGGGCGCTGACAGATTCATGAATGTTTTTGCTGAGAGCGGTGTCACCGGCAATCCTGAAATACGGGCAAACAGACTTCTTCAAAAGGGCTTCTTGTGCTTGGCCACGGCGTGCCATGCTGCTCTCCCTGGAAGCTTCATCCTACCCCCAGGGAGTTGAAGCTGATGGGGGGCGGGGTGGCTGCTGTCCTTCTAGGCTGTTTAGTTCCCTAGATGAGTTGTCCTTAAGCTCACACACACCAAAGCCCCACATCCTATATATAGTACCTTCGACATTCTACTTCCTTCCCAGCACCCTCTTGCTCCACTCTCTACCTGTCTCTCATGTTTTTCCTCCTTTGAGCCCACTCCCAGCAACATCAGAATTCACAACAGCTTGGAAACCTGAGTGCATGTCCCTTGGGTTCACTCCTCTCTCCTCACCAATATTAGCCCTTCAGGGCTTCTCCAAGCTCTTGCTTTTCTCCTTAGCTAGTCCTGGTTTCCGGTTTCCTTATAGACAAGGTCCCTACACACTGCCACCTCCAGTAACTTTAGCTGAGCTTGGCTCATGCTCTAGAAAGTTCCTATGGCTCCCAGGACCATGCCCACTCTATATTCATGGCCACAGGTGGTTTTATTGGAGCTCTTGCTGGTTTCCAAGCCTTCTTCCCCACTCCCTCCCACCCTTTCCTATCTTGCATCTCACTCTGCTTACAATCTCCTTCAGAGTGGCCAGGAACTCCCTAAGGTCACACACAACACAGACCACCCTTCTCTGTCACACACCCCTTCTCTCACACCAATACTGTCTTCTATATCCACTTGACTTTTCCTTCAGGCCAGGGAAAGCTTCCTGCTGCTCTAAAAGCCTTTCCTGAATTTGACTGTTCCATTTTTCATCCTAAACTATTCAATTCTAGGTTGGTCTTTGGTGTCTTTGAAAGAAGTTACTGGTCTCAAGAAAGCTGCAAGGCAGGCTTCAGAGTCCTGAACTACCTTTCCGGCCAGAAGGTACCTGCTATAGGAGAAAACCTTTCACCACCCGGACCTGGACTGCCTGGACATAAAACGGGCCCATCACTGCAGAACGCCATCTTCAAGAGGCATCAGACATGAAAGGAAGAAGCTCCGGGCTTGCTGAGACCAAGGCCCATCCTGCCCAGCCTTTCCTTCCCTGTAGAATTCCCTGTAGTCCAGGAACTAGACTGAGGCTGTGCCAGGCTGATATCCCAGCTCACAGCAACCTCCTCCTGTATCCCCAGATGGATCCCTCTCTCTTCCCAGGAGGGCTCAAAGGAGGCTCAGAGATGAGCTGAAGGGAACCAGGTTTCCACTTCCAGCAGCCCCCAGTTGCCCCTTCCCCAGACACACATCAGCGAAACAAATGTGTGAAGGAGCAAATAGAAACGAGGAATGAGCATGGTCTGGGAACCGGAGACATCTTAGTGAAGCTTTCGCTCTTTTGGAGTTCATAGGAATGCTTCTTTCCATGCCACATAGGATGTATGTATGGGCACATGTACCGTGTGTGTATGTGTGTGTGTATGTGTGTGTGCATGTATGTGTCTGTGTGCGTGTGTGTGCGTGTATGTGTGTGTGCATGTATGTGTGTGCATGTGTGTGTGTATGTGTGTGTGTGTGTGTGTGTGTGTGTGTATGTGTGTGTGTGTGTATGTGTGTGTGTGTGCATGTGGAGGTTAGCCTTACGTGTCGTTCCTTAGGAGCCATCTTTTTTTTCCTTTCCCTTTTTTGGTGGTAAGACAAGGTCTCTTCCTGGGATCTGGGGCCTCATCAATTAGGCTATGCTAGCTGGCCACCGAGCACGAGAGATCTTCCTGTCCTTGCCTCCCCAGCTGTGGTATCTCAGCTATAGACCACCATGCCTGGCGGGTCCTCAGGCTTGGGCAACAAACACTTTATGAGCTGAGATATTTCCCTCAGAATCCTTCTGCATCATCTTTAACAATTCTGTCCTCAGAAAATGATGCTAACTCTAATGAATCTGTGGCTAGCTCTTTCTTGGAAATAATTGGGCCAAAAGGATAGGGAGTATGCAGAGTCCTGTTACAGGTCAGAGCTGAGTCCAAACCGAACAGCTTGGGGAGGTGGGGAGCAGGGGCGTTCTACCTGCTTGTCAGTAGCCTGGTCTCCCACCGCCCTGAGCCAGAGCCTGCTGCCTGACTATGGCTTCCCATGCCTCCTGGTGGGTTATCACAGGCCAGGATCTAAGGAAAATGCTGTCTGAGTTATTTTGGGAATGATTCCTGTTCACTGCCCACAGTCCTCAGCTGAGCTGCATATGGGTCAGAGTCTAGCTGGCGGCAGGTGGCTCAGCAGCAGGTAGGCAGTCTTCACAGAGGCTGAAGTCCAAGTGTGCTATTCGAGCTACTATCTGGACAGCCATGAATGTACAAGGAGAAAACGCTCTCAGAGTTACAAGACTCTTCAGGTCGGTCACAAGGAGTTTATTGGGGCTTTTCTTTTCTATGTTGGGCAAGAGGGAAGGGCCTCCTTGTAACAGTGAATCCTAAAGTGAACCACCTATATATGATTTGATGAATGTGCTGTAAAGTGAACCACCTATATATGATTTGATGAATGTGCTGCTGTCCTTCTCGTTTTATGTCAGAATGCTCCTTCATTTCTTATCTGTTGCTGATATTTTCACTTTTGACTCTCCTCTATTTTGGAATCTAGATCACTTTTACTTTATAATCATTCAAGGCTAGCATTTTCTAAATACAGCTTTAAATCAGGGCCTAATGTTTATGAGCAGTTAAGCCCTGTTTATTCATCAGTATTAGGCAAACTAACTCCATGAATAGAATAATCACTTTGTGTGTGCACACATGCACATATGCATGGAGGCCAGAAGCCAATGGGGGTGTCTCCCTTAATCACTCTCCACCTTACTTTCTGAGACAGAGTCTCTCATTGGACCTGGATCTTTCCAATTCAACTAGAATGGCCAGTCTGTGAGCTCCAGGGATGCTCTTGTCTCCACCTTTCCAGCACTGGGATTATAGGCAGGTGAGGCCATGCCAGGTTTTTGTGGTGCTGGGGGACTGAACGCAGGTCCTCATGCTGGTGTGTGTGTGTGTGTGTGTGTGTGTGTGTGTGTGTGTGTGTGTGTGTGTGTGTATGTGTGTTCTAGACATGTTCTACTCTCTCTGGTTTTGCCACTTGGTCCAAATGGGCTTGGTGATGTCTGGTACCTCCCAACTGCAGTCTCTTGGACTACTTCCAACTCCCATGGCCAAGCAGAGCCAATGTGTCTGGGATCCTTGCAGAGGGATGGAATCTCAGTCAACCTTCAGGGGTGTGATGGTTAATTTTGTATGTCAACTTGGCTAGGGCATGGCACCCAGATATTTGAACATATGCTGGTTTCTATGTTCTGGTGGAAGTATTTCCTAGATAATATTTGTAGACTTTGAGTTAATCACATCATATGGGTGAGCCTTATCCATCAGTTGAAGGCTTTGGGAAAAGAGGAAGAGACTCTGTCTTAGGATATTGCTGCTACATTCACTGTTCCCTGGGTCCCTCTGCACATTTTTTATTTCCTAAGCCCCACAATTAAACAAGCAATTGTCTTAATTCTTTAAAATAAATTTCTCTCATGCTGATTGACTTAATTTGCTTGTCAATGAAGCCAGAGATAAATATTCAGGGCCATCTGACCGGGAAATGAGCCCCATAAGTGCTGCTGTGAGGCAGGGATGGGCTCCTATCCCACTGGTTGCCAGTTCCTGTGCTTTGGCTATCAGTGAACAGCGTGCATGCTCCTTATCAGGTCTCAGCAGGAGAAAGGCAAAACCCCAAACCAGAGTAGGCTTAGAAATAGCTGCTAAACGGTACTGACTAGTTTCCACAAGAAAGAGCCCTATTGTGTCTCGAGTGGTCTGTTCTGAGGTCCAAGAAAGCATATGTGCTTTCCAAGGGCTCTTCTAACCCTGGGTGGCTTGGATAAAGATGGACAAACAAGCATGGACTAACAAGCACTGGCTAACATGAAGTTCCGGGGTTTGAGTGTGTCAGGAGCACAGCTTTGAGAACAGCGAAGTTGGAAAGGCTCCACAGCAGGCATTTCTCTACCTCCCACTGGCTCGCAGCTGGGCCCACCTTTTCCTTTGCCCATCACAATGCAGGGAAGCATGGGACCTGAGTGATGCTTGCCTCAAATGTATGTGTTATTACTTCCCAGTGCCGGGCTTCCTGAGAATTGGGAAATACAGTAAAAATGGAAGAGCTTGCCATGAGCCTTCTGATTAGGAAACCCTGGGTGGCACAGCTCCCAAGCTTCCAACGATGACCTTAAATCTCTCTCCCCAGCTTGACTTCTCTTCTGGGTGCCACACTTCTTCAGTGTGTACCTACCCTGGCTCTCCAAGTCCCAGCATGGCTGGCTCACCTTGCCCAAATCCAATTCATCATACCCAAGCCACACACTCTCATACTTGCCACCCCAAGTGTCTCTCATTATTAGGCCCCCTCCTCTCCGCTCTGTACCTTCCTGCCCCATAGTCAAGACCCCCTTCTAGCTTCCCTTCCCCAATCTTCTATCCTGTAGCCAGATAGGGCTTTCTGAATGTAAATCTGTTCTGCCTGGTGAAGCAGGCTTGGAATCACATAGGTGGGTTACATGTTCAAGGTCAGCTCGGGCAATTCAGAAAGACCATGTCTCACATTGTTTTAAAAAATGAAAAAGGGGCCAGGGATACAGTTTGGTGGTAGGTTGCTTGCCTAGCACATTTGAACCCTAGGTTCAATACTGGAAAATAAAAATAGCAGCAGCAGCAGCAGCAGCAACACAATAAATATATAAATAAAAAACTTACCACCCTGCCTAAAACCCACCAAGGCCCCCTTGCCAAAAAAGGGGCACAGTTCAATTTCTTAGGACACTAATAAAATATTAAGAACCCATGTATGTCACAGATATGTTGGGTGCCAGGTGGTCTTGTTTGTTACATGTACCATCTTAATTAACTCCTTGAAAATTCCTCCAGGGTGTGTATTACCATGTATGATCTGGATTCTGTGGAGGATGCCCAAGGGGTACAGGCATTTACCTAGTCAGATAATGAGAGATGAAGCCAGGCCAGACTCCACTAATCCTCACCCTTTGCTTCTAGATTCATCTCTTGCCTGTCTACTTTTACTCTACGATACCAAGGAATATCAAGTGCCATGGTTCGTTTCTGGACATTCAGTGTTTAGACCTATTCTGGGCCCACATTTACTCATCCTGCTTGGAGCTCCTCACCTTCCTGTGGGCTGGGCAGCAACCTTCTAATCAAAAACCTGGCTTGGCACCAGATCTGGTTGGGCCTATTCTACTCTCCTGAAGTTCCTAAAAAGAGACTTTGACTTTTTTTTTTTTAAGAGAAACTAGCTTTCCCTGTCATGGAGGGGGAAGGAACCCAGGAGACTCCATCCCTCCCTGAGGATCTGTAGGCAGTAAATGGTTGCTAGAGGAGAGACATTTTTTCAGTGGTGTACCCCCCTGGTAAGGTACCCATGTAAATAACTCCTCATACATTTATGTAAGCAAACCTAACTAAACTTGTTAGGACTCTCTCTTCACACATATGCACAACACACACACACACACACACACACACACACACACACACACACACATGTGCATACCCACACATACATGCATATGTCTGTGTATGTGACAAGGATGTAGAAGGGGACCTTGTGGGGGATTAGTGGGAAGGGGACAAGAGAGGGTAGCAGAGTGAGTGTGATCAGAATACATTTCACACACATATGAAACACCATAATGAAACCTATTCTTATATATAATTAATATATGCTAGTAAAACTGTTTTTTTTTTTTTTTCCGGTTTTTCGAGGCAGGGTTTCTCTGTGTAGTTTTTGCGCCTTTCCTGGAACTCACTTGGTAGCCCAGGCTGGCCTCGAACTCACAGAGATCCGCCTGGCTCTGCCTCCCAAGTGCTGGGATTAAAGGCGTGCGCCACCACCGCCCGGCGTAAAACTGTTTTTAAAGGGCTGGAGAGATGGTTCAGTAGTTAAGAGCTCACATTGCTCCTGCAAAGGACCTAGCACTCAAATCAGGTGGTTCACAACTGCCTGTAATTCCAGCACCATGGGGATCTCATGTCCTCTTCTGGTTGCCATGGGCACCTGAACTCATACGCATCCACCCATATGCAGGTCCATACACATACACATAATTAACAACAATAGAGAGAGAGAGAGAGAGGGCAGACTTTAATCTGCCTTCTTCTCACTTCCTACAGGGTGGGGCTCAATTACTGGACAAGCTTGAGGAAGCCAGACACCACTTCTCTCTATACGATAATCTCAAAAGTCTGAGGCCTTTAAAGGCCTATGTATGGGAAGGAAGAAAACCCCTCCTGTACTGACATCATATACACCATTCTCTGAGGTTACTAAGAAAGATCTCGATGACTTACAATCAGAACTGTCCACCTTTCCCGGAAGTGCTTCCCTTGCTCCCCTACCCTCTGCGGCCGCCCTTCTTTATACAATGAAGAGCGTTCGCCGTGGAGCCAGACCTTTCTGGCTGGAGCCCTGGCTTTGCCATTAGCTGGCTGTGGTGTCTCTACTCAGTTCCATTTCCTTATCTCTGGAGTGAACAGAAAACCAACCTCCCAGGGTTACTGAGAGGAAAAAAAGAGTGAATACTTTAAAGCAATCGGCAGAGTTCCTGGAACACAGAGGAACTGCCACTGCTTCTAAGAGGGTCCCCTGAAGGGGGTTAACAGCTTGAAGGGGTGCTTTAGAAGATGACAGGCCAAACACAGAACAGTTTTCTGTGGTGCTTCTTCTTTTTTATTTTTTAAAGATTTATTTATTTATTATGTATACAGTGTTCTGTCTGCATGTATGACTGCAGGCCAGAAGAGGGCACTAGATCTCGTTACAGATGGTTGTGAGCCACCATGTGGTTGCTGGGAATTGAACTCAGGACCTCTGGAAGAGCAGTCGGTGCTCTTAACCTCTGAGCCATCTCTCCAGCCCTCTGTGGTGCTTCTTATGGGAACTTTCTCCTGAATAATTCAATGTTCTCTCTCTCTTTCTCTCTCTCTCTCTCTCTCTCTCTCTCTCTCTCTCTCTCTCTCTCTCTCTCTCTCTCTCTCTCTGTGTGTGTGTGTGTATGCTGGGGGATTAAATCCAAAGTCTTGTACATACTAGGCAAGGGATCTACAACTCAGCTACACCTCATTGCCTCTATGTTCATTATACTGGGTGCTCTAGTTTATGTATTAAATATGTTCAAAGGTGACTACTAAAAGTTCAGTCCTTAGCTTGTCATTCTTGGGAGGTGGTGAAAATCTTTATGAGGGAGGGCTTCCTGGAAGAGCTTTAGGTCATGGGGTCCCTTGAATGGAACTATGGCAAACTGATCTCTTTATCTTGTTTCCTGACTACCATGAGGTGGGTTTCTTGATCCACCATGGATCCCCTCTGCTTGCCAAAGGCTCCACAATAACAGCACCAGCTGAAACCTTCAAAATGTGAGCCAAAAAGAAAACTGTTGTCTTTTTAAGTTCACCAGCTCAGGTATTTTGTTATAGTAACAGAAATCTGACTAACCCACTAAATATCTTTTTCTACTCTTGGGTACTTGTTTCAAAGTGGATGCTCATGGGTCTGTAACAAACAGACATTTGCTCTGCCTAGATGTTGTGTGACTCTCTTTTATGTACACTAGCTCTGCTATGTCTTACCTTAACTTAGTAAATTAGAACTGCTACTGTTAAAAGTGAGAAAGCTGAGACTTAGCAAGCCAAGTGTAAACCTAAGTCACACTTAGTTGTCAGTGAATTTGGGTTCTGTGGCAGTTTGAATATATTTGGCCCCCATAATCTCATAGGGATCAGCGCTATTAGGAGGTGTGTCCTTGTTGGAGTAGGTGTGGCCTTATTGGAGGAAGCGTGTCTCTGTGGGGGTGGGCTTTGAAGTCTCCTATGCTCAAGCTACACCCAGTGATCGAGTCCACTTCCTGTTGCCTCTGAGTCAAGATGTAGGATTCATGGCTCCAGCGTGACATTGGCCTGAATGCCACCATGCTCCCCATTCTGATGACTGAACCTCTGAAGCTGTAAGTGAACCACCTCAGTTAAATGCTTTTATTTGTAAGAGTTGCTGTGGTCATGGTGTCTCTTCAGAGCAATAAAAAAAAAAAAAACAACTAAGACAGGTTCCAACCTCATGACATAAACACAACACTGATAGTGTGTGGATTGCCATAAAGCATCAGTGAGTCCCTTTAGAGTTAAAGAAACACTAATTGAAAAAAATCACCTGAAAAAGAATATATATATATATATATATATATATATATATATATATATATATATATATATATATATATATTACTGCCAAGGAGTCAATCTTAATGTCTCATTGGGTGTTCTCCTCAGACCCATCTGTAAGATGAAAAGCGACCTGCTATCTTACAGACACTTAACTTCTGAGTGTATTCCAAATCTGCATCCTGAGGGCACCAAAAAGTACAGACACTGGCTTAGGAGATGAGGAAAGCCCCTGCCAGGATGAGGTGAAGCGACCACCCAAAGGTTTTCATGAATAAGTGGAGCCAGGGAAAAGTCGACTCTGGAGGGTGTGGGATGGCATGGTCTTCCCAAAGGTGATCTTTCTTACCATGGATGCCGAGCGGCCTGCTCACATGTGTATCTTTTATTTGGGTCTTTCTCCATCAGATTCCGAATGAAGTCTTTTGCTGTTCAAAAAGAAAGCATAGCGAACAAAGTCACTTTGAGGGTTGAAATGCGATGACAGGATACCCTTGTGTTTTAAATATGTGTACCATTAAAAATGTGAGACCAGCTTCTTACCTTCGCTGTTGTCCCTTGAGCCCAAAGGACACCAGTGTTTATAGATAAAAGCAGAAGCATGGCTGGCACTCCAAGAGAGAGCCAGTGAATGAAAAGGTGACAGAGCCAGGCTGGGACCCTGACTTCCAGCTCGAAGTTCTTTTTTTGATAGCTACTAATGATGCCTTTGGTCTAGAGAATAAAGGGAATAATCTTCATAGTCATACGCTCTTCAGTTCACCATTGCCTTAGAGACATGCTTTGGGGATGTCCCCTGAATGTGTTATAGATATTACTGGTTCTCCTAAACCCACTGAAAAGCTAACTGCAAAGCCAACAGGTCGTGGGGGGCAGGTGTGGGGGGACACCCCAGAGGAGCATCTGCATCGCACTTGAGCTGTTACTACTCAGTGAATGAGATGTTACCAAGATGCAGCAAGATGTATCTTGGTGTGGTAGAGGGGGCTTGTCACCATGGACAGGGCAAAGCTCAGAGTAGGACTCTGAGACTGGGAGAAGGGGCGCATAGAACCCAAAGCTAATACTGTATGCCAGCTTGGAATCCGTTGCCCTACAGGGCACAGCGGCTTGCTGTCCACAGATCTGAACTTCCGGAGGAAGCCCCTGGCTTCTGAGCTCTGAAGTCCAGTATTCCCTGTGAGGTCTGTTTTAGCAACTTAAGGTGGTTGAGGCTGGTCGAGGAAACAGGCAAGGGGCTCCCAATTAGGAGTAAATAACATAAATAATAAAAATGATCCAGCTGTGTGAGCAGCTCAACAGAGAGTGCCGTTCACCTCCCTTCTTCCTTCTATGGTTCTGCCCCTCTTCACCTGGGCTTGTTTTTGCTCTTTACCCTCTGGAAAGGACGATGAGCTTCTCTGGGAGGATTTCAGTGTGGTGTACTGTGGCTCAAACACGGGCTCCAGACAATAAAATCATGACCTCAGCCCAGAAACCTCCATCACACAAACCATGACTGCTCAATGCAAGCACTTCTTGCTGAGGATATGTGACTTCACAAATACAATCTTGTCATAAAAGGCGGGCTTCGGGAAAATGGGGGTTTCAGATCCCAGTTCTGCTCTGTATTGATTCCATAAACTAGGCCAGGTTATTTTACCCCCTGGGGCTTCAGCCTCATCACCAGTCACACATGGATAATATACCCACACATCTAGTGGGTCATCCTGAGGACTGGGTGAGTTAGCGCATGTCCACAACTTCTAGCACTCAGCACCTAGTTGGTATTCATCAAATCCTAGATGATAGCATTTCATTTCTAGAGCACCCATATCACGGAAAGGTAGATGAGCAAGTTTGCATCCCTTGGCCAGGGTTATATATCTCAAGCCTGTTCTCCAAGTCAAACCCAAAGACGTAGCTCATAAAGCTTTCTCAGGGGCAACCATAGACTGAATGCTGGTGTACAACACAATTCCTTTGAGATCCTAATTCCCATGATGAAGGCCTCTGAAGTGGCCCTTTGGGAGGTTATCAGGACACGCAGGCAGGGCTTTCAGGAAAGACATCAGTGTTCTCATGAAAGAGACCCAGAAAACCTTGTCCTACCCCCTTGTGTGCAAACACACCAAGAAGACAGTTGCCTATGAATTAGGAAGCAGGGTCTCATCAGATGCCCAGTGTTACTTCCTCCTTCAGAATTGTGCAAAATAAATGTTTGGTATTTAGGCCACACAGACTGTGGTATTGTGTTGCAGAAACCCCAGTAGAAGACAGAAGTCTTAGGACCAGTCTGAGCCCCAGGGTCCTTGGGCTTCTATGTTAGGTCATCTGGATGTAAATGGCATGAGAGACCCACCAGAGTCGGAGATGTCATCCCAGTAGGGGGAATCAAACTCATATTCTGCCTTGAGGATCTGTTCAAACAGCTTCGAGTCATTCTCATCGTAAAAAGGAGGGTAGCCACAGAGCCTGCAAGACAAGAGGGAGTAAGATTTGAGTGTATGCACAGCCACTGTGCTGGATTTATCCTTTGCCTGGAAGGAAGACACATGATCTGTTCATCACATTAAGGGACCCCCACACTCAGTGAGCTGAAGTCCAGTCTCAGTGAAGGAAACATACCGTCAATACATGAACATGCCACAGAAGTGAAAATGTGACTCCCTAAGCAGCAAAAAGGTTAACTCCATCATGACCAGAGGCAAATACACACATTCATAATTCCACCATATCTCTTTCTTTTATGTCTTTATTAGTGTGTGTATAGGATGTGTAGGATGTGTTTGTCAGGGCGCACATTGCCACAGTGAATGAGTGTGGTAGTTAGAAGACACTTTAGTGTCGCTTCTTGCCTGCCAGCTTTCTATGGTTTCTGGGGATTGAAGTAAGGTCACCAGGCTTGCACAGCAAACACTTCTATTCACTGAGCTACCCTGCCACCCCATAATATTTTACATGGCATTAACTAGAATCCCATGAACTCTAGAAAATCACCATGCAATCTCCCATGTGTGAATATTATTTATCATATCTATAACACTGTCCCCCAACTAACAGGCTGGTAAAAGGAACAAATAAAATGCATACTTGACCATCTTTCTGGACCCTTCGGGTTCATTCTATTTAGGAACTTGCTAAGGAAGAAGAGGGAATTTTACAGTCCGGATACCAAGTTGCTAGGACTCACCCTGGCCTGTGCGTTATTGTTCCACCAAGGAAGAATCAGAAGAGGATCAGAAATGCTGCCAGTTTTCTCCATTATAAGCAACAGACATCCACAGGAGGCAGCTCAAGTTACCACACTGTAGAATCACAACACCCCAGCCAAGGTGCCATTGGACCACTCCAAAGACAACTTCTCAACGGTCCAATTAGGATGTTGCTAGAAACAAGTTAGAACTCTGGAGAGACCAAAGGGTCATCTGGCCACCATGGCAAGAGCAGACATGTCAATTAGATTCAACCACCACAAGTCAGTCAATGACACTGTGGATTCTAGGGCTGGGCATGTAGCATATACAGAGGTAGAACATATGCTTAGCAACTGAGAGAGTAATAAATAAAATAAACATAAATCAAAATAAGAAAGTCATGGTTTCTTTTTCCAGTTCTGCTCTCAATTTCAATGTCACCTTTACTGTTAGGCCACTAATGTATTCCAGGGATCAAAATTTCATCTAATATATAGGTGGTCAGAGTAGAAAATTCCATGTATATATTGGTTTTAAGCTATATGATTCTGTGATACCTCTCCTGTATCTTTTTTCAATCAGCTAAAATACTTAGGAAAAGACCACAACATGCCTGGGGCCCACGTAGGGCTGGGTTGAAGGGACCACGTAACCGGAAAGGGTGGGGTCAAGGCAGTAAGTGACCCCAGAGCAGAAGATGTTAGTGCTTGACTCTAGAAGCCCAAGAACAAACTTCTATGTTGCTGATCTGGCTCCTGGGGCCAGAATGTGGCAGCCACAGTGGGAGGCCTGACCCCAAACTGAGGCCTGACCCCAAGCCAAGCCCCGATCTTCCCACAGAGTTCGATATTGTTCCAAACACAGCAACAGCCTAGAGAGCAGTTTAATGAGAACAAATGAACAGGAATCCACAGGCGGTAGGTCTGTAGGGATTTGCTGTTGGTTCCTAATAAACACAATCGA
This sequence comes from Peromyscus eremicus, assembly GCF_949786415.1. Classification (NCBI taxonomy): domain Eukaryota; kingdom Metazoa; phylum Chordata; class Mammalia; order Rodentia; family Cricetidae; genus Peromyscus; species Peromyscus eremicus. Next base: position 61,907,553 of record NC_081420.1, on the reverse strand, counting down.
GGTCCAGGCATCTCTCATTTGTCCCGCCTCCAGGGGCACAGCTGGCTGCAGAAAGAGTAGGTGACGACAGTGGTCAAGGCCAGGAGACACTCTGTGGGCGGCGAGGATTCTATGTCACCTAACTCACCAGTGTGGTTTAGAGGCTGAATGATGATGCCTGGAAAATTTCATTTGTAAAGATCTGCTGTGGTGGGCAAAATGAAACAGCCAGTGATCCGGAAACCACCAAGCGCATACTTCACTACCCAAGGAAACCCTGGGGCCGCCGAGAGAGGGATATGTAAATTTTGCCCATAATGAGGATTTGGGCAAAATAAAATGCGTGCATTAGGGAAAGCCGACAGAGCAAAATGTTAGTTTGTCTTGGAAAAAAACCCCACATGTTAGATATGTGAGCTCTTTGTTTGTTAACAGCTAAGTGTGTTTTGCTTTATGGTTTGGCTTTCTTCTCGAGGGAAAAATGTTAAAAATTTTCAAGAAGGATTTCTTCTTGTGCCAATTTTCTTAATGTATATTCCAATTTCTTTTCATCTAAGCTCTTTCTCCCCCTTTTCTCTTTTTACACAGAGGACTGTGCGTGCAGGTGTTCTGAGGGCCAGAGAGAAGGAATTCAATCTATCTTGGGGCCTGAGTTAAAATTAAGAAAGAGATGATTGGGGACGCGGCTCAGTGAGTACAGTGCTTGCCGTGGAAGTGTGATGGCCTGAGTTTGAACCCCCAGAACCCACATAAAATTCGGACAGGCAGCTGCCTGCCTGCATCCCAGCACTCCTGTGGAGACCTGCCAGAGGCTCCATGGCTGTCACTCCTCCCAGATGTCTCCCATCAGGCCTTTCAGAGCTGCTCTACCTTGTCCCTGGACACTGGCCCGTGTAGACATGTGAATGAAGATGGGCAGCATTATCGACCTCAGTGGGGTGCTGGTGGATGAGGACCACAGTAGGGCTGCTGAAGGAGGGGGGAATCAAAGATAGGGGTCTACTGCCCTGGGCCTCTCTAATTTGGCTCTTGGGTTTGTGCTCCTGGAAGGAAGGCTGTTTCTCTCCTCCTGAGGACAGATTCTATTAGGTTCTTGCCCCAACTTTGGCAACCCATGCTTCTCTCCCCTCATCTCTCTATGTCTAGGGGTGTTTATAGCCCAGTAGTAACCAAGTCCAGAATTATAAGCATCACAGGATTTATGTGGTCTTATCACACCACCCCTGAATATAGTCCTTATATCATCTCCATTTTATTTATTTACTTTGAACTGAGAATCGAATCCAGGGCCTTGCGCTTGCTAGGCAAGCGCTCTACCACTGAGCTAAATCCCCAACCCCTTATCTCCATTTTAAAGCAAACTGATCAATAGTACCCAAGGTCAGGACTCAAGCTTAAGCCCTCTGACTCCAGGTCTATGTTCTTTACTCTAGGGCTCAACTGATAAAGGAGATAAAGGAGAAGACTTGAGAACCGAACCTCTCTCTTCAGCCTTTGAACTCTGTGTAAGTGAGCTTGCCTGTACCTATCCAACACCTTCACCTAGAAGGAGAACTCCAGAATGTGATTCTACGTTTTCAATCCATGTCATTCATGGGGTATGTTCATCAAGATGCTTCAGGCTAGTTTCCAACATAGGAACACTTATTGTATCTGGGCCAATGTAATGTTGCACTCTTTATCTGGGCTCCCCCTTGCTCAGCTCTCCCAGACCCTTGGAAACTAGCTGGAGTGAAAGATTCAGACCTGACCTCTCTCTCTGGCAGGTACTCCATCACATTCATCTGCTGCAGTTGGCAGGGTTCCACCATGTCATATCCTCCCTGGGCACAGCTCTGACCTGTTCATATGCACCTAGGGCAGGACCTCATCCTTGCTTCTGGATTGTCAGGGTCTGGGCCAGGATCTACCTGGAGGGTGTTCTAGGTAGATGCCCAGGCATACACACATGCGTGGAAGAAGGAGCTGCCTTGTTGACTGCTGAGCCCCCATGGCTGAGCTCAGAAGCAGAGATAAAGGCTCAGGATACACGAGCATTCACTGGTGCCCTATCCCAGAAGAACTAGGGAGATCCCAAAATACCAACCAACGTGACACTTCCTGTATACTCCACTTTCAGGAGGCGGTGGAACAGCAACACTCCAAGCTATTCAGACATTCTGGAAGAACCTAGTGCACAAGCCCACCTCTGAGGGCAAATCTTTGTGGAGAAAATAAGGTATGGTTTGGGTTTTCCAAATGGCACTCCTGGCCATAGATCCCTACTGCTAAGGTAGTTTTCCATGGAGAAGGATGTTAATATAAATGGATGTGAAAATCAGCAATGAATGGCCAGTGGGTGATCTGGCAGGGTGAAGTTTTTCTTGGAAACTGAAATGCTGCAATAACCGAAAAGCTCCTGTCAAGATGCCCGTGAGTTCCATGTGGTCATTACCCTTCATTAAGTTATGTTCTTTGGACTGTCTACCCTTGGTCATGGATCTGCATACCTGGAAAAAAAGAATGTTTGCCACAAGGATGCCCCAGTCATGACCAGTAGCTAATTCTTTGTTCTTTTGTTTCCACAATCCACCCGTGTTTTAGCCTACCTCTTGTGGCCACTGTTGTTCCACATACCTTTTGATACCAAAGACAGGAAGAAGTGGGGATCGGGAGTGGTGGGGGACAAGTACCAGCAGGCCTGGCAGCAGAGAGTGACGTAACATTTTTAATGTACTTTACATTCTTGTGGTGAGTACACTTTATGTGAGAGCCTCTCTCTTAGTATTTAAGGGAATAATACAGTTTTGTTGATTGTTGCTTTTTGGGTATGACAGTGTCTCCCTGTTGTGACTTGAATTTGAAATGTCCCCCAGAGTCTCATGTGCTTGAACAGTTGGTTCCCAGCTGGTGGCATCATTTTGGAAAGTTCTGGCATCCTTTATGGGACACAGCTTCATTGAGGGAAGTGGTCCACTGGGGTTGGGTCTTAAAGTTTTGTAGTCTAGCCCCATTTCCTCTGTGTTTTCTGCTTCCTGACTGCAATATAATATGACTACCTGCTCACTCCCCTGTCACCAATACCACCTCCAAATTGTTATCCCAAACAAACCATTTTTTTTAATTGCTTCTTGTCAGCTCTTTGGCCATAGCAACAAGAAGAGTGATTAATGCAGCCCCCTAAAGGCTCGTATGTCGGAGGCTTGTCTCTAAGATGGTGGTTCAGTTGACAGGTGGGTGGATCCTTAGGGTGTTCACTTCATCATAGGGCTTATTGATTGAGGAGTTCATAGCTGAATGGGTAACTAGGAGGTGGTCATCGGAAGCAGATCACTGGGGGTAACTTTCAAGGAACATCCTGTCCCCAGTCTGTCCTTATTTCCACTTCTGCTCCCCATTTCCCGTGAATGTTTCCAGAAGATTGCTTGGCCTCCCCCAGCATTCACATGTGTGGAGAGGGTACTAGAATTCAATAGGGACCTGAATAATGAGCAGAGAGGCTGTGGGCTGGGCAAGAAGAATAGGAAGCAGGGTTTATCTCACTGAATGTGCCAGTAGGTCCTCAACAAGAGCAAAAATGATCCCTCTTTGTCGAAGCATTCTGCATTTGCTGTTAGCATTGGTTGACCTCCTTTTCTTGCCTGCTGACCCATAGTGAACACAGGCTGTGGACACCTCTGTCCCCAGGCTCCCTTTCCTGTACCACTTCTACTTCTCCTCAGCAGAGGCTCCTCTGGGGTCAGGAGACACCAGACTATTGGTCAGGCAGTCCTCTGGCCATCACCAAATGCTCACTGAGTATCAACTATCCTCAGGCATGGGACAAGGCAGTCAGAGCACCTACGGATATGGTATTACACTATGGTTGGGGACAGGGGAACAGACGGTCAACATTAAACTCATCATAAAGATGAAGCTTTTATAAAAGCGAGACAGGAAAGGTTAACTTAGAGCTGGTCTAGAGAAGCTACATTTTAACCTTAATCTAGAATATTTTTTTTCCCTACCCCATTCTCTGTGCTGGGAATGACTTGCTAGGTTACAAAGCTCTAGGTATGTGGCCATTGTTTGATGATGTCTGTCCTGTCCCCAACCCCCAATACCCTGCAAGGTGCTGCATCTCTCTTTTGTGCTCATCCAGCTTCCCAGGCCCCTCTGTACAGCTCATGTGTTGGTTTGTGTCTGTGATTCATCACCTCTGTGTTAGACTCTGTGCTCCCTAAAGCTACCCAAAGCCCCCCAAAGGTGGCAATCATTTCACACTCAGTTTTGCAATCCTATGTAGCCTAGCACAAACTTCAGCAAAGGCTTGTTGGATGAATGGGTCCTTAAATGCCTTCACCATTCACAGACTACCTTCTTATCCTGCTCAATCCTCTCTACACATTTTCTACTAAGAGCCAGCTCAAATCTCAGCTCTTTTTTTGGGTCTTCTCAAGAAATTTGGAAAAATTATGTTTTGTCATTGTGGCTATAATGTTTAAAGTTTTCACCTTGCTGATAAGTTCCTAGAGGATAGATTCTATGTCCTAAATGTTATTTCTTTAGGGTTTGGAGAAAGGGTCCCACTATGGCCTTGAACTCATGATCCTCCAGCCTCATTCTCCTCAGTGCTGTGATTATAGTTGTGTGTCATTGTGACCTGCTCTTTGGTGTCCTTTGTTAATACTCAACGTGACTTAAGGAGTATTTCTTGATTGTTCTCTGATAAACAGAAAATGCTTTATTTGAAACACTTATGCTTATATGTACACGGGCAGGTATATGCACCTGTGCATGTTGTAACAGCATACACTTTAATAGATGGAAGAAATCAGTTGCACTAGGGTATAGGCCAATGGTAGAATACTTGCATATACCATAAATGAATCCTTGGGCTTGATTTTAGCACCCCAACCCTAAATAGGTTCGAACATTTTAAAATGAATATTTACTCCAAAAAAAGACAATTTCAACCATATTTTCCTCAAGTACAGTAATTTTTCACTTGTTTCATTTTTGTGGTAAAACATTCTAATGACCAATAGAATCTGCTATAAATGACATTCTCCAAGGCAAAGAGAATGAACATGGGAAACTTCAACAGATATCACCTGAGTTCCTATTCGCAGTGCCTGACAAAACCCTCCCTGCATCCATTTCCCTTTCTACCATCAGGAACTAACGATCCCACTGACCATAGAACTCACATGTCGAAGGTACTCCTCCTAGCTTGAGGCCTTGAGTCAAAAGCTTAAAGAAGTGGATGTCACAGTCACAGAATTTTATCCTGGGGTTCAGAACTCATTATTCCTCTCCAGGACACAGAGTCCTGAGTCCTAGAGAGAAGATAGTCTCAAGGCCACAGCTAGTGACAGATCTGAGCATGTGTGTGAGGATTTGGACTAGAAGAAAAAAGGCCATTTGGATCCAGTTCTACAGAGAGATATGGAGCAATGGCATTGTGCACAATGCTCAGACAGCAATAAATGAGACATAGCTGAGTCTTGCTTTCTAGAGTCCCCCAGTTGAGTCTCACTTAAAGGAGACAAACGGAACACTTAGTTTCCTATAACAAGTGAACTAATCATGGAGAGTATGTCTTTTAGAAGTTAGTAATAATAGCCATCATCTACTGATCATTTACCAAGTGTCAGGCATTGGGTTACACATTGGAACCTTTCTCAGTGCACCGTGATAAAAGTAACCTAAGGAAGGACGGATTCATCTCCGCTCCTGGTCTGAGAGTCCAGTTCATCACGGTGGGGAAGACATAGCAATAGGAATGCCAGGTGGATGGTTACATTGTATCTACAGTCAGGAAGCATAGAGACGTTGTGCTGCTCGGTTGATTTCCTCCTGTTTAGGCAGCTCGGAGGCCCAGCCCACAGAATGGTGTTACTTCCACTTAGGGCGAGTCCTTCCTTCTCAGTTAACCCTCTCAAACCTACCGTCACAGATACACCCAGAGATGAGATTCTGAGGTGCACAATGAAGATCAATGCTCATCTTATACATATTGCCTTCTTGGGTGGATATTTAAGGAGAAAAGGCTTTCAATCCTTAGTTTCCAGATGAGGAAGATAAATGCATGAATGGGCAACTTAAATGGCACAAAGGGAATTTTATTTAACTCTTTCTGTAAGTCCTTCTGAGTCAAATCATATTAACCTTTGGGTATCTGGTAATAAATGTCACTGTAAAGATGGGGGCATACCAATATGTTCTCTTTCTTAATCTGCCCATGAAGTCAGTGTCATGATTTTTGTGTGTGATAGGTTTGGAAACAGAACTAGAGATGAGGCCACATGACTGGCCAAAGAAATAAAGAACTTGCAGGTGTCTGTAGTTATGAAGTTAATGACTCATTGGTCTTCATCTGCCTTTCTTCAGGACAGATGGAGGGAAATGGCTAGGGACATTATCAGCCTATTTGTGGGTGAGCAGGATTATAGAGAAATGACCCTCTGTCTATCTTGATCCAAATTCTGATATAATTATGTCAGATCATCTGAGTTCAGTACAATGCTCCTCTGAAGAGCTGCAAGGCATCACAAAGAAGAAAAAGTCTCCTCGACAAGACCTCATGGACTCTGATGGGACGAGGCAGAAGTTCTGGGATGCCTTTTGGACAGTGTATTGGGGAACCGCGTGATACATACAGTCAACTTTCTAAGTGCATGTGAATGTGTTTCTGAGGGGCTGGAACTTACTTTGAATATTTTACATAAAATACCACACCAACAACCCAGACCTCCCTGCTTTGGTCTAACCAGAGTGGAAAGGCTCTGAGGAGAAGGAAATTATTTTCCAAGGAAGGGTTCATGCTATTCTATGAGTGCAGAGTCCAACTTTGCCACCGGAGTGATTGTACCGTATGATGCTGTAGCTTAGGTGCATGTATATACACAGCTTGGTTCCAGGGAGGTGTACTGAGAGGGGTGGGACCTTTTGGTGGTAGAACCTGGTGGGAGGTCTTTAGATCCTGCCCTTGTGATGAGTTCATGGGAACCCAGTCTCCTCTTCTCCCTTTTGCTCTCTGGCCATGAGATAAGCGGTTTATCTCACCATGTGACCAGAGGTCTAAAGCAGTGGATCCATTTGACACTGGGAGCCTCAGAATCGGAGCCATCAGGGAATATCACACAAGAGAGGGCAGAAAGACCATGAGAGCTCGAGGACAGGAAGAGCATTGTGCAGTGCTGTCTTGGGACTTTGTATGGCCGTTACACTCTGGATTCATAGCAGCTGTGGTTCCCTGTACAAGACCAAGCCAGTCAAAATTCCTGCATGGAAATGGGGGCCTTGGAAGCTGTCAGCAGTTAATGGCTGCTGGGACAGGGGGAGTCATCTTTCTTCGGCAGTGTGGCCACTGGTAGGTCGCCCACACTTCACGGGACAGCCCCATAGTGATGCACGTATGGGCGGCACTAATTGAACTCCATGGTTTATTTTCTTTTAGAAATGGAAGAGGACATGAAGTGGGTAGGGGGATGGGCTGAGGAGTCATCCAGACATGGATATAATCAGAATATTTTGTATCCATGCATACAGATCTCAAAGAAAGAATAAAAAGTCTTATCAAAAATGACTGAAACCACAAACTCCCCCATGTATCTGCAAACCAGATAAGCCACATAAGGCCAGCTCAGGCTCACTGTGCCTCTGAAAAACTATAGCAGCATCAACCATATCTGAGCATCCTTTGGACTCTGAGTCCTGCTAGTACACAGAGACCACTGCTTGTCTTTCTGTCCTGACCGACCAACCCTTGGCAGACACTCAACAAGCTTTATTGAATGGATGTGGGGGCAGGCATTAAGGAATATGGGTTTAATTCATCTTACTCTGGATATAATAGATTTTCAAAACAATTAAATGAAACAAAGCTTTTTGGAAAGCAAATAAATCTTTTGTACTTATTCCCAGTGCCCATCGGTGAGCAGAAAGGGGTTGAACACATTATCTGGTTTTAGACCAGAAGGGCAATGAGGCTTGAATCATGACAATATGCAACCCAGTTCTGTAAGCATGTGTTTGAGCATGTGCAGTCCTCATATCTTCTTCCTCATAGACTGAGAAAAGAGCAGGGGGGAGAAAGCAGGAAAGGCTCTCATCATACGGTCATGTGCAGGGACTCTGGCATGTGCTCCTGATGAGCACACACTGGTCAATGTCCTCTTGTCATCCCCTGAGGTTTGAATAATGATTGGGAAATTGAGAATGGGTAAGCAGATCAGGGAAAGATTTGGGGCAGAAAGGAAAAGGGAAAAGGATGCACGCTCCTTAAGGTCCTGCAAAGCTGGAACTGAAGACCAGGGCTTGCAGAAGAGAGGAAGAGGAAGAGAGGAAGAACAAACGCTATGAGCATCTTAATCCATCTGGGTTCAACTTTTTTAATCTTACATTAGTCACATGGCTACCATCTGGAGGAAGTCAGAAGAATTAGCAAAATGGCCTGGAGACTCCTCTAAATTCACGCTAGCTGTGCACTGGGCACAGCAATGGGCACAATATGGACAAAGGAGAGTGAGGAGAGCTCCCATGGCCAGGAACACTGGGTTAGGGACTGTGGTGCAACTTTTGACAATGAAAATTAGTTCTCATAAGAAATATTCTTCAGATCCAAGCACTGACAGGTGCAGACAATCCAGTGTGGAGGTGATTAACTTCCAGTGCCAACCAAGGATGCTGCAGCCCAGGAAGAATTCCAAACTAGAGTTGTGCATCTAGATGGGCTGGATTCTTCCTGCTATTCTGGCTCCCTTCCTCCTTCCTCCATTTTTTCCTCCTCTCCTCTCTTTCCCTCTCCTTTCTTTCCTGACTGTCTCCTAGTCTCGCCCTGCCCCCACTCTCTGCTCCTTCGACTTCTGATGATAGGCAGACAGGCATCTATGCAGATCAGCAGTCCCATCTGGGGGATGTGTGGGGTTCTGCCTTCCACGGCCCATGGGCTCTTGATGTACATCCCACTATGTCCTGAAGCCACTCCAAGCTCTCACAATGCACTTTGTGGCTGACTCGGATGCAGTTCTAGTCTCCTACCACATGGCCAAGAGACAAGAATCGCACTGTGTTATTTGGAGTTGTATCACAAGCTCCCACATCCCTCCACCAGCATTTTGCTGATGTGATGGTGTGAGCTGATGTCTCTCCCTCTCCGACCTCTACGACACTACCCTCAGTCACAAACACTGCTTAGCACTTGCCACCCTGTCACCTCATAGCAGAATGACATTTTCCTCTCTGTGTACTGGTTTCATTCATTTCTCCCTAAATGCACCACCCCTTTCCTGCTTCTATATGTCCCCAAATAAATGTTTCAAAATGCAAGGAGACCTCTTTTGACACTTCTGAGTGTTTAGTATTGTGCTAAAGGAATTAATTCAGTGGTCAAATTTCATTTTGTTTTGTATATGTGCACATGCATGGTACAGTTTTATGTGGGTTCATGTGTGAGGGAATGTGTGCAGGCATGCATGCGTGTGTGTGTGTGTGTGTGTGTGTGTGTATGTGTGTGTGTGTGTGTGTGTGTGTGTGTGTGTGTGAGAGAGAGAGAGAGAGAGAGAGAGAGAGAGAGAATGTGTGTGTTTTCAGGGGACCTAATTTAGGTCTATAGCTCCCTCAGCCTACAGAGTATATTCTTCTTCTTCAAGTTTTGGATCTCTATAGTTGGAAGCTAGCTCAACTTTTTAAAACTGTGTTTTAAATTATGTTCCTAATTGAATGATATATCTTTTCTCAAACATAGGAAGCCCCCTCCCTTTTAGCAAGGATGGGATAGAGTGGGGTGAAGTTGAGAAAGGACCTCAGGATGTAGCTGAGGCTGACCTCAAGCCTGTAATCCTCCTACCTCAGCCTCCCAAGTCCTGGAATAACTGTCATATGCCACCATGCTCCTCTATCAGATTGTCAGGAAACTGAACCTTGAGGGATAAACTATCAATCTATGTGGTGAGGTTGGACATCCTATTTAAAGACAGAGCCTAGAATAGCTCTTTTCTGGCAAATTTCTATCTAGTTTCAATGCCAGGTGGCTGTCACCTACCCTGTGAAACAGCCTCAGGCCTTTCCTGGCTCAGTCCCGGGATCCACTGCAGCACTGGCCTCCCACCTCATGACAGCCAGCAAGACTAGAGAGCAATTTATGTGTTTGCTGTCTGTTGCTGCCAGCAGGCAGCAAGTGCCTCCAAGGCCAGGGCAGGAATAGAGCCATCTCTGCACCCCATCATATTGCCTGACATGTTTTAGGCTCAATAAATGTTAGTAAATCGAATGCCTGTCAATCCTCTGCCCTCCGTTCTCCAGGCTAAATATGCCAAGTCATTTAGCTGCTGCATACACGACAGTTTCTAGATGATAATGAGAGACTAGAGGAAGTAAAATGTTCTTCCATCTGGCCCAAAGCTGTGTATTTAGGTTCAGAAATGGCAGATGCCAGCTACTCTCTTCCACTTTCGCCATCCATGGTATGCTCTCTCGAGGAGGGCCACAGTTAACAGTGGAGACTACTCTGTCTGAAGTCAGTGACAGGGAGTTGTATCCACTGTCATCCAAAATATACAGATTCAGAACCTCAAGTGCATGGCTGTGGCATGCTCTCCTTATGGCTTTGCATGCCCAGCACCCTCTGATTGAAGTCAGAATACTTTGAGGAGACAGGGCTAAAACAACTGGTCCAGGAGACTAATTTGGTCCCTGCCCTGAACAGAGGAGAGGCCTTCACACGCTCCCAAAGCTCAAGTGTGACCAAGCAGGATCTCCAGCAGAGACGAAGGCTACCAGGACTCTCAAGCCACAAATGGCATTTAGCATCCATAGGATCCACTCATTACAAAGGACAGAGAGGAGCCGGCGAGCCTTTCTGCAAGTCCTTGGAATGCAGGCACACCAAGATGCGACCAATAAACCAAGCCAAAGCAAACTCTGGAATTATCATAAATAAGCGTTGCCTGATTAACCAAAAGGGCCAACGCCAAAATGACAGGAGGAGAGTGCAGGTTTGGCCCCTGGAGCAAGAGAAAGGAAGGCAGGAACGAGCCGGTCAGCTCAGGCCACTCTGACCTGATAAGAATGCGAGCTATATGCAGTCGTGTTTCTCTAGCCTGAGAAGGGTGACCTGGAGACTTATTGGGTTTCACAAACACAGGCGATGCTACCCATCTCCACGGACCCGAGTTCATGTCTGCCCAGGAAAATCTTGGCTATAGTTCATCCCTCGTGCATCCTTTCTTGGGGAGGGAACATGCTTGTTTCTTGCCATGCGCATCCTGACCTAAGTGGGGGTGGGGTCTCACTGTGATTCAGTCAACAGACAACTCATTATTTAAACATCCATTCTGAGTCTCTTAACCGTGATCCCATGCACACGGGCTGTGAGTCTCTGGTGCTTTTCCTTGGAGATATCATTTTCCTTCTTCCCTTCCCTCCTTCCCTCTTTCCTCTTCCCCTCCTCTCTCATTCCCTTCCTTCCTTCTTTTGCTCTGGGGACCCAACCCCAGTTCTCACATAAACTAGACAAGTGCTCTAACAGTGAGTGAGCCTCAGCCTATATTATTTCACTTTTCATACAGGCTAAGTTACTTAGTCTGGCCTTGAACTTACTTTGCAGTCCCAGCAAAGCCTTGAACTCACCATCCCCCTGCCCCAGTCTCCCTGGTAGTTGGAAGTATAGGCCTGTATCACTAATTTACAATCTAATTTACTTTCTACATTTCTATAGGCACAATCCAGATGGGGGGCTAAGGGTGACATGAAAGATGTGATGGACCCTACCATGCAAAGTTCAGGGTATAACAAGGTGCTCGCTGCCCGCTGGTCACAGCAGCAAGTATTCTTCTGTTTATTAACCTTCCTGGTACCAAGAGTGGGAATCACTATTGCGATACTGTAGCTTGGGCTGGGGCCTAGTGGTTACACTGCAGTCTCTGCCTTCGACGCTTGCTTGGTCTCTTGTTCCTTCCCTGAAACATCTGCATTCCATAAAGAGCCAGCTGTCAACCTCTGGGACTCCCTTGGCGAGAATCAGTCTTTGTGTGAGGAAATGAACCTACCTGTATGTAGATGAAGTGTTCTTCACTCCTTTCTTAAGAGATAATTAAGTTGTACACACACACAGGCACATCAATATTTATGTGACCTAGTTCTAATAAGTGAAAAGTGTGGGAGGCCAGAAAAAAAAGAAAGAGGATCGCTGCATTTTTGCCTATGTGTTTCTTCTAAGCAGACAGACAGGTCAGAGGTCACGGGGAAGCCTAGCTGAGCCTATCTATCTAGCTTGCTTCATTGCTTCTGATCTACCTGATTTCTTCAGTTTGGGAGTGTGAACGTCCCCAGGGTATCAGTTTTCATCTCAGCAGAAAGCCAGTGTGTTTTCTGCAGCATGATGCATCTCTGAGCATAATTTAGAGAAACAATCATTAATCTTTCTGAAGTGAGAGTTTGGTCCATGAAATGTACACTTGGCATTTATTTTTTTTTCCCTTGGCATTTGTACTATCTTGGCCAGGTGAAGCCCACCACGCTGGACACCAGCATACACTACCTTATCTTTCTCAGCAGCTTAAGCTCTGCAGGCAAAGGTGCTTGTAAATCCTCAGCACTAGAGGAAGATCCCTGGCAGGATCAGGACCTATCAAGTGTGCTCAACAGCGATGAATAGCCTTGACAGGAAAACGATTTCTCCTTCTACATGATGGATAACAGAGAAACGAGCAAGGAGACAGAGAGAGAGGCAATTTAACGAGCACCTGCAGTGGCAAAGTGAGTGATGTTTATGTGGTGTGCAGAGAGACGACAGCGTGGCGACGTGGTCTGTCTCAGCCATTTTGCTGTGGTCTAATATCTCATGGTGACAGGCTGATCAATTGAAAATAATAGGGCAGAGTTCCAAAAATCGGAAGAGGCTGGTGTCTTTTCCACTCTAACGGAGAAGAAGAATAAGGGTCTTGGGAAAGCTAGTTTCTCTCTGGTGGTGTTTGTTGGTCTCAGCCTGCTCCATAGCTGTGTCCCCTCTACAGACAGTGGATGGGCGGAAGGAAGGCTACACACAGTGGATCAACAAAAAAGTTGAAGTTGCAAAAGTCTGAGATTGAAAAGTGCAATTTTTGTTTGTGTGTTTTTGTGTGTTAAATACATGTGTACATGCTGATGTTGGTATGAGCATACCCATGTGGAGGCCAGAGGTGGATCTCAATTATCTCCTTCAATTACTTTCCACTTTCCTTTTTGAGACAGGGTCTCTTATTGAACCCAAAGCTCACCGATTCATCAGTCTGGCTAAACAGTGAGCTCCAGGAATCCACTGGTCCCTATTTCCCCAGGACTGGGATTATGGACATGCCCCACCATGCTCAGCTTTTATATGGGTGCTGGAGGTCCAAGGTCAGGCACTTAGCTTGGGTGGCAGGCACTTTACTGACTGAGCCATATCCAAAACCCTGGCTTCTGCTTTTAATGTTGATTTAACCTAGTGCCAATTTTGTGCCACCCCTACCAACTTAGGCCATAGGACCTTCATAGGGAGACTTCACCAGCCCTCCAAGTATCACAGCACACTTAGCCTTTGCCCTCATCCCTCCTCTGTTCACATGTCTCTCCTTCTGTATGTTAATCTTCTCCAGTCTTCTACATAGACCTTGAATGGTATATCCCTTCCCAGTCCCTTCAATGATTGCTTCATTCCATGGACTCCAACAGCTGGTTGAACATATGAGACCAAGAGCCTCCAGTGTCTTATTACCAGCGCCAATGATCATCATTTCTCTAGTGCTTTCTCTGTCTGGGAACTGACCTGGGTGCTAGAGATATAAATATGACAAAGACTAGGAGACTCTACCAGAGTGCTAGTGATGTACACAGTCAGACAAGTTACTTATAAGTAAGTTACAATATTTATAATGTTAAAATCAAAGCTAGTGTTTTTCTATACATAGCCATGTTACATAGAAAATTATACCCAGAAAGTTTTTAACACAGTGTCTTTTCATATAGTAGAGACTGTCTTGGAACTTTTTAAGTAGCTCAGAGTGGCACGGAACTCCCAATTCTCCTGCCTCTGCACCCCCAAAACTTTGAAATTACAGGTCTATACTACCAACCTCCAGGTGGCATCTGAACACCTTATAGGATGTAACTAAAATGCCCAAAGTTCATTCATTCTATGCCTGGGCTTGGTAGAGTTCTGGCCATCACCAAGAAAAAAGGAATCCTTGCCCACCATCTCAAAATCTGACACAGTCATGAAATCAACCTGATGGTATTTTTCTGGGGAAAGCTAGTGGTACCAAAGGAAAACCATCAAGCATGAACTTACCAAGTTCTTATTAAAGTGGAAGTCAAGAAATATGGTATGTCTTCCTTTAAGACCAGCTTGAAATACTGCATTGTGTACCATAGCTGTAAGTGTCTAGCTATACCACTGTTCAGACATACCAACATACACATGCCACATCTGCACCTTGGAACTCTTGGAAGCTCAACATAGCATTGCTAACCATGTTAGTAAATCCTAATATGTTCCTAACCGTGGCTCAGGGCAGATGCAGCTAAGTGCCTGTTACCAGTCTACTCCTTGCAGCCTTCTCTAGCAGCACCGTGATTTTACTTGAGGATTTTCCTTCTTCCACAATGCCACCTGGTTAAGTTGCCAAGCAAGATGGTCCCATTTTCTTTGTCAATGGCTGGTTTAGAAAGGAAACCAGAGAGCTTGCTTCTATGTGCTCTCATTGTTATGGGAGGACATAGCAAGAAAGGGAACCACCTGCAAGCAAGAAGCAGAGGCTCCCTAGGGATTTTACTGGCCTTTGCCGGTCTAAGGAATCACGGGCATTGTTAACTGGTCATTGTTTACCCCGCTGTATCTTCTCTAACAGCTGGAGCTCTAAGGCATTCCTACTTGTAGTCTCTTACTCGGAAACTCTAGAGATTTATTGTATTTTTATCGTGTGTGTGTGTGTGTGTGTGTGTGTGTGTGTGTGTGTGTGTGTGTGCCATAAAGGCCGAAGAGGACATCAGAGCCCCTGGAGCTGGAGTTAGAAGCTGCTGTGAGCTGCCCATCACGTGTGCTGAAAACCAAACTCCAGTCCTCTGTAAGGGCAGCAAGTGCCCTTGACTGCTGAGCCATCTTTCTAGCTCCTTACCCGATAATTCTAAGAAACGCTAATCAATATTCATCCCAGGCAACTGTTGATACCCTTCTCTATGTCAAGATGTCAAGGGAAAAAATGATACCCACAAACCCAAGGTGAGTACAGCCCCAGGGTAGACCCTTCCAGGCCACCAAGATCAGCTTCAACTGTTGGCAGGAAAGGTCTAGTCTTTCATTTCCTTTTTAAGCTTTCCAGGCAAGCTGGGAGAGTCAGGACCTCTAAAGAGGATTGTAACCAGGGATTTATAGAGCTAGGCTGAATAACACAGGGTCCTTGTAACTTAACTGTCCGTTTACGCAGGACTGTGCCTAATTGTATGTGTGTGGTTTTATGAGGGGACTGATTTCACAACTTGTGGAGGCCTGCAAAGGCTTCCTACTACTTACTCAAGGTCAGAGAATCTGAGCTTGCTTTACCCAGCAGGGCTGCATAATGGGATGATTTGGCCACCGGTGTGGTTACCAGGTGTTTGGAAGGGTCTACACTTGGCTGTACATTGTCCTTTGATCTTGAAAGGGGGAGGTCTTTTGCCTTGCCCCTTGGCATTGTATAAAAAGCCCTTTGGAATAATAAATCTTGAGGCGACTGGGTATTGACCCAAACTCCCCCTGCCCAGCTATCCCATGTCTCTGTCTTTATTATTGTCTCTTTCTATTGTTTACTCATTCCTCTCTTCTCCCCGCAAGAACCCTTCAACAGGTCAGAGCTGGACTCTGACAGACTCTGACAACTGTTATTAGATTCTCAAAAGGGTCTATTTCCCATTCTGCCCCCCCTAAAGCAACGAACCACTGCAGAAGATGCAGTATTAGTTACCTTTGTATATCTGTGACCAGCACACCTGACAGACATAACTTAGAGGGTGGGATGGGCCATTTTACCTCACAGTTCACCACAGTTGGGTAGAGAGAGAGGGAGACAGAAACCAGATGAGGGCAGGATAGAGTTATCAAGACCATACCTCCAGTGAACCATATCCCCCAGCTAAGTCCCACCTCCTAGAGCTTCCAGGATTTCCTAAAAAGAGCACCACCAACGGGGACCCTAGGAGTCTGTGGGGAACATTTCCCAGTTAAAGCATGACACACCCGACATGCTTAGAAAATGAAGACATATATAAGTGGAATATCTTAGTCTTAGCACTCACGTATTTCCATAAATGAGAACCCTATGGGGTGTATCACAGCGGGTCAAGCTCCCCTGTTGCAATATTACAAGCCCACAGGGGCTTCACCCCAATCCACACTGGATTGCACCAGCTGCCCCTTTGCATGTTGCTTCAGAAAGACCATTTGCTTCCTAGGTAACAAGGCAAAGCGAACACACAGGGAAGCGTGTTTGCAGGATTCTAGGAAAAAGGATGCCATATACTGCAGGAAGCTTCTCCAACCACACTGTCTTCTAACCTTTGGCAGGGGAGGTCTGTTTAGTAGAGAACACCCCCTTCTTTGGGGGATGATCAGGAGAGGAACTTCATTTCCTAGCCATTATAGAAACTGGTCAGGCTAAACCTGATATAAAAGCCTATCACATAATAAATATTTGCAAATACAACTGCAATTAAAACCGGCTTTAGAGCAGACTGAAGCAAAACAAAACCTAATGATAAGGCACAGAATGGATGATCCGGAAACGGCTTTAAGGAGGGCATGGGCTAGAAGACATTTCCTGGATCAAGGAGGTAAGACCTCGAACAGGAAATGAGGAATTCAAACCATGTGTTTTGATTTCCATTCATTTTTTTTTTCGTAATTGTGATTTCTTTTGGAATTGTACGAGTATTTTCACAGTGTTTTTTAACCCATCTCCTCCATAGCCACATTGGCGCATGAGAAGAGTCTCTGTTACAAGTTAATAGGGAAATGAAAATGAAAATCAAAATAGACCCCGCCTATTAGGAGGGATATTTTATTTTTGTAGTTCATTAATTAATTGATTGTTGTTTTTGAGACAGGGTCTCTCTCCATAGCCGTGGCTGTCTTGAAACTCATTATGTAGATTACACTGGCTTCAGACTCACAGAGGTCCGCCTGCCTCTGCCTTCCAAGTGCGGGGACTAAAGGGAGGTGCCACCATGCCTGGGTATGCTCTTTTTATTTTTTAAGGATTTATTTTTATTTTTAAGCATCGATGTGAATGCCAAACATGATTGCTGAGAATGTTTCCTTAAAGTGGTCTGTTGCTCCATACACTGCTAGTGGCCTCTCAAAAGCTAGACAAAGAATTATCGTACGATATAAACATCAGTTCCATTTTTAGACTCACACCTTCCCCAAAACTGAAAGCGAGTGTTTGAACAATGTACACAGTTGTACATTCATGGCCATAGCAGCACTCTGCACAAAAGCCCAAGGTGGTAGAAACTCTCAGTTGTCCCCAGAGGGGTGAGAAGATAAACTCAGGGTGGTACAGACAGTTGGGTATCAGCCCCGAAAGCAAAAAAATTCTGACATGTGCTTCAACACGGATGAACTCTGAGCACATCATAAACAAAATGAGCTGATTGAAAAAGAAACACTGCCATTTGATCCCACCTCTACAAGGCCCCAAGAGCAGTCAGGTTCACAAAGACAGAGGGTAGAGTGGAGGTTACCAGGGGCGGAGGAGGCGCATAGGGAGCAGCTGTTTGTTAGGACAGAGTCTCAGTTTGGGATGATGAAAACATTCTGGAAATAGACAGTGGTGGAACTGCTGAGGATGAACTTAATACACCAGAATGATAAAAATATGTGTTATACATATTTTGCCACAGTCACATGTAGCATGAATCTTAAAGAGTCTTATTAATAAAAACAACACGATATCACCACAGTCAAACAAGAGGAGAGGGGGCCATGGTGGCCGGCAACACTTACAAGATATAGGCGATCACCCCAATGGACCAGCAGTCAACAGCTTTGCTGTATGGTTTCTGAGCAAGAACTTCAGGGGCTGTGGACAGATAAAGAAGATTCACAATCCTGCTGATTTAAGTGCCTGAGACCAAAGCCATTTACTTGGACTTTTAATTTTCTGATTTTTGTTTTTCCTTGTTGGATATTCAGATTTTGAGCCACTGTGAGTCTAGAAACTGAGCAGGGGGCTGAGGAACCCAAACTATCAGTGGTAGAATGCATGCTCAGCCTACACAAAGTCCTACGTTCAAGTTCAACCCCAAGTTCCAAAGATATTCAAACAGATAATAAATGACCCCATTTGTCAGTTTTTCTAAGTTAAAAAAAAAACACCAAAGAGGGGTGTGTGTGTGTGTATAGAAATAATCATCCATCAAATGATCAATAAATATTCTAAGTATCATAGCTTAGTCAACAATATTGTGAGAAGGTAACACTCAATTGGGGTATGGAGTATGAGCTGTACCCCCAAAGTGACTAAGGACAGCATCCCTGGTTCCTGTGGGGTTTGGTGAGGTGCCATGGGGACAAGGGCAAATAGCCCTTCCTATGCCTTCATGGAGTGTACAGCACAGCAGAGAGGGCTAGCCTGGAGCGCTCTTGTTTTCCCTGAGTTGGGGGTGATTTGCCTACTGGCACTCTCACCTGCTCCTCTGCTGAGTAGGGGGACTGCTCCTTAATCTCCCTTCATCACTGAGCCAGGAGTCCAGCAAGAGCCATTGCTTCCAGGGCTTGGGCTCAGTTTGAACCAGCCCTGGTGCCCGTGTCCCTGGCCTTGTGGCCACAGCTCAGGATCAGGTCTCTACCTGGTGTCTGTGACCCACAGTGTCTGGTGCAGGGGGCACTCGATGTGGATTAAGTACACGTGAGATGATCCATCTCCCTGACAAGTGAAACCTCCTTTACCTTAAACATATCCATGCTCGAGGCCTCTTTAGTGCACGAGTTCCAGAACAATCACAAAGGGAGACAAAGTGAAAATAGAATCATTGATAAAGTCCTTGCTATGCCTAGAATTATGTGTCCTCTGGGATTCGGATGGCTTACTAACCCCAACAACCTTGGGAAAACACTGCTATCATACATTCATTATCCCCAAGTTATAGAGGAAGACACAAGGGTACTGAGAGGTTGAGCCAAGCGGTCAAAGCCAGCCAGCCAGGAAGTGATCTCTTCACCCACTTCTGCTCCGAAGGGTCCTAATCTCACTAAGTGCTGCTCTCAGCTGGGGCTTGTGCCAGCAGTTCCTAATGTTCACTCTTCTCATCTTCTCAACAGACACTGCGTGAGAAATGCACCTGAGCTCTGAGAGCAAGGGCAGGAAACAGAGCCTCCTTGGAGAAGTGGTTTTCCCCAAGTCACAGTCAGACATGGAAAAGCAGGCCAGTCTGAGCCTCATTCTGGATCTTTCTGTTAGACCATACTGTTTTATTAAAGTGAGAACTTCTTCAGTCTGTAAGAAAAGTCCAGAAAATCTGCCACGGAAATCTGTCCTTTCATTCTCTTGAAGATAAATGACTCCCTGAGCAAGAACAGGAAGGTGTAGGCTGAAAAGGTAGCTCAGTTGGTAAAGAGCTTGTCTTGCAAGCAGGAGGGCCAGAGTACGACCCCTAGGACTCAAATAAAAAGTGTGGAAAAGCCGGGCGGTGGTGGCGCATGCCTTTAATCCCAGCACTCGGGAGGCAGAGCCAGACGGATCTCTGTGAGTTCGAGGCCAGCCTGGTTTACAGAGTGAGATCCAGGAAAGTCACCAAAACTACACAGAGACACCCTGTCTTGAAAAACAAAACAAAACAAAACAAAGTGTGGAAGCACACCTGTGATCCCAGTGCTGGGGAGGGAGAGGAAGACGAATATTTGGAGTGTGCTGGCTGGCCAGCCTAGCCTACTTGGTGAGATCTAGGCCAGTGAGAGAGACACTGCTGAAAATAACTCAGGGTGGACAGTGGTTGAGTAATGATAGACAAAGCTGTTCTCTGACCTCCATACAAAGGTACGCACATGTGCACATGTACCCAGCCACATACATGCATCTGCACATACACAAATGTGCAATACATACACATATATACCCATACGTTAAAAAGAATAGGAAGCCGTACAAACTCCTGTTGAGTATCTGCCCACGAGAGAGAAATACAGCCTACGGATCGACCCAAATCTCATTTTACATTTCAGTCCTAAATTCCATCAAGTCTTTTATCAGACTTTTTTTCAACAGAATGGAAATGCATTTGCATGCCTGTCTTTTCTTTGCTATGGTTGCCCTCAGTGCAGTAGCAAAAAGGTTTACAGACCGGTGAAGCAGGGTGGTCACCCTCTTGAGAAACAGCCCTTGGAGAGTTAGAAGCCAGGTGCATAAGTGGGTCCTTCCTGACTCACTGCTAAGAGGACGTTTCTCAGCCTCCTCTGTTATGGGAAGTGACAAAGGGAGCCACTTAACCACAGTCAATGTCCTTTTGATTTAGGAGGCTGACACTCTGGTCCAAGTGGACACATTGGCACAGACGGTGCTCAGTGACTGCACCTGCAGGAGCACTATGGGGCCTGATGACAAGTTTATCACAGGCAGAGGAGGCACCCAAAACACCTGATGACATTCTCACTACACACAGAGTGACCCAGATGTCAGGAGCAGAGTCAAGCCGGTGGGTAGAGGCCCTGATGACAAGTTTATCACAGGCAGAGGAGGCACCCAAAACACCTGATGACATTCTCACTACACACAGAGTGACCCAGATGTCAGGAGCAGAGTCAAGCCGGTGGGTAGAGGCCCTGGACCACTTCAAGGATCCCAGGGCTCATTAGCAAGAAGGCCAGTCTTCCAGCCTGGTCCTACCAGCCTGCCAACCCAGGTGTCAAATGGCACAGAAGCACAGCGGAATTAGTGCCAGCCTGACAGCACAAACTCACTGTCATTGCTGCAGGTGCCCAATGTGACAGACACGGAGAAGGAAGCTGTCCAGATCTAATGACAGCTGCTTACATAGTATATAAGCAAAGACTGGGTCCATGCCCTGGGCTAAGATGTACAGAGACTACCGCCCTGCAAAGCCGTATCTCTCCGAGGATGAACTCAGTTCGTCTCTGTTCCCTTTTCCTCCCTCTCATTGACTGTGGGAGGAGGAGGGTATCTCTAAAAGAATAAAACCCATTTCCAAGTCCTCAGTGCTTAGAGACAAGAGTGTGCTGGTACTAGCCACACATTTCACCTTGAGCAGGAACTCCACTAACATTCTGAGCAGCTGGGGAAGGCATTGCAGAGATTTCAAAGGAAGCAGCTGATTCACATTACTTGAAACGTTGAGAGAGAGAGAGAGGGTGTGTGTGTGTGTGTGTGTGTGTGTGTGTGTGTGTGTGTGTGTGTGTGTGTGTGTGTGTGTGTGCAGGAGGCCACATTCGGAGGCCAGAGGACAGCCTTGGCTTTCCTTTTTCAAGTACCATAACATACATTTTTTGTTTTTGAGACAAGGCTTTCCATGGCCTGGGACTCAGCTAGTAGGCTAGGTTAGCTGGCCAGTGAGGCCCCAGGGATCCACCAGGGATCCCTATTTCCCCAGTGCTGATATTACAATCCCATCGCATTCAGTTTCTAAAACAAAACAAAAAACCAAAAACCAAAAGCCATAGGTTCTGGGGATTGAACTCAGGACCTCATGCTCACAAGCCAGGCACTTTACCGCCTGAGCCATCTCTCCAGGCCTGTGATACTCAGGTTCTTGAAGCCATGCACTTGCTACAATCATTTATATATTGTGGGATTCTACCTATACAATAAAGTTTGTAACATCAATCATATGGCTAGAAAATGTTTCTGGTTTGCATTTGGAGCATGAATGTTAGGGGAAAGTTCTAACTTATCAATAGGCAAATATCGGGATAAAAAAATTGTGGACGGAAATGTCTGCATTCATGCCAAACTTCTGTTGCTCATTTTGATGTCATGGGTCTGAGGCCAGCCTGAGCCACAGTGAGCTCCTGGCCAGCACAGGCTACAGAGTGAAACTTGGTTTTCAAAGCATAAAACCCTAAAACTAAAAACAAAACAAAATAACGAATATTTAAAAACATGAAGCAAAGTGCCAGGCAGTGGTGGTGCACACCTTTAATCCCAGCACTCGG
Source organism: Peromyscus eremicus (assembly GCF_949786415.1). NCBI lineage: Eukaryota > Metazoa > Chordata > Mammalia > Rodentia > Cricetidae > Peromyscus > Peromyscus eremicus. The sequence goes on along the minus strand of NC_081420.1, from coordinate 61,885,451 downwards.
GAGGCAGAGCCAGGCGGATCTCTGTGAGTTCGAGGCCAGCCTGGTCTACAGAGAGAGATCTAAGACAGGCACCAAAACTACACAGAGAAACATGCTGTCTCTAACCCCCCCCAAAAAAAAAGAAAGAAAGAAAAGAAAACCACAAAGTGAAGTGCTTTGCAAACAGCATCCTCAGTAATTCCAAGTATTTAAAAACACTGTGACATGCGTCATACATACACCAAGAGCCTGAGTTCTGATTTCACCTGTAATGTGACTGCTGGAACCACAGGGAACATTCTTTGGAAAAGCTCACCCCAATGGCTTTCAATGCTTTCCTTTCATCCCACAGACATGCTTAGAAAACAGAAGGGGCAGGGATACAGCTCGGAGGTAGAACACTTGCTTAGAATGTGTGAGACCAGGCAGGAACCGGAAGGCAGGGTTATAAAGTAAAGGAAGCTGAATCCTGCTCTGGGTTTTCCTCTCGGGTTTTCTCCAACACGAATTAAAGCCTGGACTGGAGGTGGCCCCCTTGTTCGAGCTTTGCCTTCACCATGGCGCTCACTGATGCAGACCTGCAGAAGCAGGTTAAGCACATGATGGCTTCCATCAAACAAGAGGCCAATGAGAAAGCAGAAGAACAGATGCGAAGGCAGAAGAAGACTTAAACATTGAGAAAAGGTTATCTTGTGCAAACCCAAAGACTTAAGATTATGGATTATTATGAGAAGGAAGAAGAGCAGATTGAGCAGCAAAAGAAAATTCCAATGTCTAATCTGATGACCCAAGCAGGGCTCAAAGTCCTCAGAGGAAGATCTCACTTATCTGCTCAATAAGGCAAAGCAGCAAGGTGGTAAAAGATACAATCAGGTACCAAGTGCTGCTGGGAGGGCTGGTCCTCCAGTGCTCATACCAGCTGTTGGACCGTCGAATGACTGTGCATTGCAGAAAACAAGATTTCCCTTTGGTGAAGGCCGCAGTACAAAAAGCAATTCCTATGTATACAATTGCCACCAAAAAAGATGTTGGTGTCCAAACTGACGAGGAGGCTTACCTGCCTGAGGAGATAGCTGGTGGATTGAAATCTATAACGGGGATTGCAAGATAAAGGTTTCCAACACTCTGGAAAGCCATTCAGACCTCATAGGCCAGCACATGATGCCGGAAGTCTGGGGAGCCTTGTCTGGTGCAAAGGCCAATAGGAAGTTTCTGGACTGAGCCTGGGGCAGTGCTGGTCATCTGAGGCTATACTCCTGAAGAAGCAGAGATCTGTGTGGCTTCTTCTCTCTGTTCTAATACTGATAATCAATGGATACCCTCTGCAGCTAATGCCCTCGGCCCAGTGTCAACGGAAGGGCCTCTTGGTGTGGACAGGAACCCAGCCCCAGCTCATCTGACATCACAGCTGTGCACTGGTTCTGCAGCAGGCCACGAGGGGTCAGATGATGCTGCATGGCACTCACCAAGGACCCATTTTTTCCCTGCTCCTAGTCTGGTCTAGAGTGAGTTGTACATGCTGTCCCCTGCTCTTTGGGTGTGAAGTGCATGGGGGGTGGAGCTTATGTTCCTCCAGCAACACTAGCTTCACTGTTACTATTTGGGCCTAGTTTCCCTTATCTGTAAATGTGATTTAAAAACCTAAGCCACAAATACTCTTTATTTATTAAAACGAAAGGTTTATATGGAAGAAAAAAGAATGTGTGAGACTCTCAGTTTAATATACACACGTGCATGCATGCACACTCTCTAAGTAGGTTGACATGGAGATCAAATCCTAGGATCTCCCAAAGCCAGTGGAGAGACTGTCTCCAGTTCTACCCTTCTGTTCTCCTGAGTCCACCTGCTGGTTTGGACCGCCTCTTCCCATTTTCTGCATTTCTTTTCAGCAGCATAGTAGCAGATAGAGAGCACTTGGGGAGTGACTGAGTATTCTGGTCTTTTCTGCAGCCAGCTTGCACGGCGCTAACCAGCCAAACGCCTTATTATGGTGCTATCGGTCTCAGACCACTTGGCAAAACTCTGCTGCAATTCTTCTAAAAAATAAAATAAATCCACAGCATCCAACTGACAACCTTGGGGATGATAATAAGTTTCTAGACCAATGAGGTGCAGAGCTGAGCCTGGGGACTTAGCAATAAACACCCTGTGAGCCAGGCTGCCAGGGTTCCTTGAGCCTGGAGATGCCAGGGGATTTTCCCCTCAAGGCGAAACAGACTTTTCTAATAGCATGCAGCAGAATTGACATGTAGTGGGAAATTCAGTCAATGACTTCCCAATAACCCCAACATTTTTAAAATAGGTAGGCTTTCAATTCAATTCATGTCAGTGGAGTTAATGACAAGGGACTAGGGGTTGTGGTACTAGGCAGAACAGGAAAGGGCCTGTTCTCCTGGCACAGCCTTGTAGAGAGCCCAGTGGAGAAGGCTGTAGAGAGACCCATACACTTGAAGGTGTTGAGAAGAACTTATACACAGTACGTCCCATCCTCTGACTGTCTGTTAGGCTTGGTCAAAGCCAGCCTTTTTAGGCATAGAGAGAGCAACCTGGGGCTGTGGGGGGAACTCTCCCTGGGTAATACACAGTTGGGTCCTTCAAACCTCTTACCAAAATCCTCCAACATAGCAGCCTCATAGTTTACTGTGCCTTACACTATCCCCCTCCATCCCTCCTGGCTTTGGGAATCACACTGTGACATCTAGACTTCATACTGCTGGAGACAGGGATATAGAACAGTTCTTGTATGTCCCAGGCCAAGCACAGTCTAGTTCAACTGAGACCCAACCTAGTCACCACACATGCCATCATTCTTATAGGATGATACTTTCAAATTCTGCACAAGTGGACTATAAAGAGATCTATCACTTTAAGAATGTTTAGTGAGTAATACAATGGTGGGGGGAGGTGAGCGGGAAGTAAAGGGAGAGGGAGGATGAAGGAGAAAGAGGAAGAGAGAGAAAAGAAAGGGAACAAGGAAAAGTAAGAAAAAAAAAACCAAAAAGGTTTTAGAATGCCCGTAACTGTTTATGAGGAAATACGTATATTGAGTAAAAGCAAGCTCAATCATTCCATAATCAAGTAATTACTGCCAGGAATTTGGGATAAAAGAAAATTGGCTCTAATTCTCTACATGTGGGTATGCCTGCCACTAGGCCATTCTTCTTTTAAAAACCCTTTCTTAAAGACATCTCAGAATTACTAGGTTTAGCCGGGCGGTGGTGGCGCACGCCTTTAATCCCAGCACTCGGGAGGCAGAGCCAGGCGGATCTCTGTGAGTTCGAGGCCAGCCTGGGCTACCAAGTGAGTCCCAGGAAAGGCGCAAAGCTACACAGAGAAACCCTGTCTCGAAAAAAAAAAAAAAAAAAAAAAAAAAAAAAAAAAAAAGAATTACTAGGTTTAAATCTAACAGGAGAAAAATGTTATTTTATGAGCTAACAGCTCAAAACTTCATCCCTCTCGGGACTTAGGGTACTGTTCAGCTTTCCTCAGTCTTCCTCATGGAAACTTACTAGTTAGTTCATTACAGTAAATTAAAGCTCATCTTTATGCGAACCATGTAGGTGCAGTAAAGCATCAGATCATCCCACAAGCTATCAGAGTTCTCCACAGACAGAGTTCTCTGGATGTCTATGTTTCCCTCAAGCTTTGTGGAAAACAGTAGATCTAGAATTTAACAGGAAGGGATTTATTACTGTAAGACGCAACCAACCCACATACGGAAAATTCCACTCTGTGGGCAATGGCGTCTATAAACCTAGCTATTTTATATTGATTTAGGGAAAGTGTTCCTGGTAAGGGTGGGGCCCAAGAGATGTGGGGAAGAAAAAAAAAAGAATTTTAGGGGCCTTTCATCTCGTTTGTAAAATAATTTAATTCCTGATTTTTTCTTCTTGAAAGGGAGGCAGGAAAAAGATTTATCTAAGTGAAAACAGAGATCAGTTGCCTGTGCAGGTGGGGACATGGGAACCAATTTTACAAAGAACAGGAATTTCCCCCTTTCCTGAGCACTCTAGGACATACCCCAAAGCAGTTCCTGCTAGGAGGGTAAACCGAGAGACCATCACCCTGTCACCAAGTTCAAGTTCACATTGGAGGTGATTTGTTCCCCTCTTTAAGATGTTTATTCTACCCTTCCTCTCAGCATGCCATAGACGATCACCTCAGGGAGTGAAGGACAGCAACACAGTCAGGAAGGTGCAGCCCTAGATGCCAGAATAAAAGTCGATGGTCTAGAACCAAGGGTACTGGAATGGCATTACTCACTCGATGCAATCATTCCATCAGTGGTGACTAGAGTGCCTGCCTATACTGGGTCCTGGCTTTATGGGGTGAGGAAGTGACTCTGGCTACTGCTGGATAGGAACATAGTGTTCCTCTTCTCCTGGGCACTGAGCTCAGAAGTAACTGGACACCAGCCACGCGGGAGCTGCCTTCTCGAGGAAGAGTGTGAGAAAATAGACATGACCATCAGGCACAGAGGAAGAAGTGCTTTGGGTTAGCGCAAGTGTAGTTTGACTAAAAGTCTGAAATTAGTGCATTTACTCTAAATAAAACCCATGGTGCCCATACCTCTAATCCCAGCACTTGGGAGGTAGAGGCAAGAAGATGGGAAGTTCAAGGTCATCTTTGACTCTATTAACAAGTCCAATGATAGCCTGAACTACATGAAACCCTGCCTCAAACAAACAAAAGGCAACTCTACATTTTTAAAAACCTGGGCTAAAGAATAGACTTATAGGTAGGCTTTTCTGTCATTATGCCTTAGAAATATCATTATCTGTTGTTTTGGTGTCTTGTTTGTCAGAGTGCTTGACACTTTAGTGAAAAGAATGTATGGTCCGTGGAATAGCTGAATGTGACTTCTCTTGATAAGGAATGCCAGGAAGCCTGTGACCAGTTAAACTGTTGGATCACAAGTGGTAGTCTTGCCCTTGAGGAAGACACAAGGAGAAACACATGTCTGTTAGATGAATGAAAACAGGCAGACACTGCAGCAGAGTTTCAAAGAGTGAGTGACACTGCATGTGACGGGGTGGCAAGAAGATGCTGTGGAATATTAGTCGAAGATGTGTTACATGTGTTTATGCTGTGGAATATTTGTTTTAATGCCACAAAGATGTGTTGCATTCTTTATGTTGCATTTGTTAACTCTGTGAAGCTGTGTTACATTGCCTGTCTAAAACACCTGATTGGTCTAATAAAGAGCTGAATGGCCGATAGCTAGGGAGGAGAGAGAAATAGTCAGGCCTGGCACGTAGAGAGAAAAAAAAAATAGGAGGAGAAATCTAGGCTTAAGAGAAGAGGGAGGAGCGAGAAAAGGAGAAGGAAAGGAGGACACCAGGGGCCAGCCACCTAGCCACGGAGTAAGGAGGAAAGAAAGATATATAGAATAAAAAGAGGTAAAAAGCCCAGAGGCAAAATGTAGCTAAAGAGAAATGGGGTAATTTAAGTTAGAAAAGCTGGCTAGAAACAAACCAAGCTATGGCCAGGCATTCATAAGTAAGAAAAAGTTTCTGTGTATTTATTTGGGAGCTGGGAGATGGGACCCCAAAAGAGTAAAACAATTAAAAAAAAAAGATATTTTTTATTATCTAAATTAGTTTGAGACTGGGTCTTGTATAGCTCAGGCTGGCCTCAGACTCATTATGTAGCCAAGGATGACCTTGAACTTCTGATCTTCCTGCCTTTCCCTCCCAAGTGCTAGGATGACTGGCATGCACCAGCACAGGTCTAGTCTATGCTATATGTTGGGATTGAACCTGTGGCTTTGTCCATGCTGGGCAAGCATTCTACCAACTGAGCTACATCCCCAGTGACAATTTTTTTAAACAGTCCAGAGATGAAAAACTAAAAGTGCTTGTTGTAGAATATTATTTTAAGGTGTGTTACTTTTGTTTATGTTACATTTGTTTAACTCTGTGAAGCTGTGTTACTGTGCCTGTATAAAACACCTAATGGTCTAATAAAGAGCTAATCAGCTAACAGTGAAGCAGGAGAGAGAAATAGGTGGAGCTGGCAGGCAGAGAGGATAAATAGAAAGAGAAATCTGGGAGAAGGAATGAGAGGAAGAAGTAGCCAGAGAAGGAGTAGGACAATAAGGGTCAGCCACTCAGCTACACAGCAAGCCATGGAGTATGAGTAAGATTTACAGAAGTAAGAAAAGGAAAAAGATCAGAGGCAAAAGATAGGATAATTTAAAGTTAAAAAAAAGCTTGCTAACAACAAGCCAAGTTAAGGCCAGGCATTTATAATTAAGAATAAGCCTCTGTGGGTGATTTATTTGGGAGCTGGGTGGCGGGCCCCCCAAAAGAACAAAAACAAACAAGTGCTAGAGATCAAGGGGAACATAACCCAGCTTCGGTGTTATTAGAGCTTCAGAAATATATACATTTTAAGAGTGTATTTGGCCTTGGGGGAAAAGCTCATGACAACAGGAAGGAATGCCCAATGTTCTTAGATCTGTTTCAGGAGAATTTTTAGCAGCAATATTTAAAAACAAACAACCCAATACAAGATGAAGGAATGTCCTGTGAAAACCTGACCATGCACTGCTTTCTCTGGAGTATTAGAATCTGGATACAGCTGAGCCTGGACGTGCCTGTATTACTGGCACTTGGGAGGCTGAGATGGGCTGATGATGAAATTGAAGGCCACCTTGTCTCCGTAACAAGATCTGGTCTCAAAAGAATCTCTCTCTCTCTCTCTCTCTCTCTCTCTCTCTCTCTCTCTCTCTCTCTCTCTCTCTCCCTCCCTCCCTCTCTCCCTCCCTCTCCCTCTCCCTCTCCCTCTCCCTCTCCCTCTCCCTCTCCCTCTCCCTCTCCTCCCTCTCCCTCCCTCTCTCTCTCTCTCTCCCTCTCCCTCTCCCTCTCCCTCTCCTCTCTCTCTCTCTCTCTCTCTCTCTCTGAAACACAGGCCCATCCTTGGCCATGGTTCGTTTGCCATTACCTTCCATCTCAGAGTGCAAGGTTCTTGGGGCAGCTCTGGACTCCTTTTGTTGCTATAGGCTCCTTTGCTGTTTTTTAACCCATGACTTAAAACTATAATTTACTAAAAAGTCTACCGCTAAAGAGCATCAGTCCACTCTGATGTTCCAGTAGCCCCTTGACTTTGATTACAGGCTTGAAATGTCTCCATGAATGCATCACCTTGGCTGGTAATTACCGTTTGGACCTAAGCTGGGATTTCTATGCAAACTCTACCGAAGCCAGTATGTGGATGGTGGGTGATGGAATGAAGCTGAGGAACAGGAAGGGAGTAGAAAATCCAGAACTAGCTGGGGTTTTGAATGTAGAAGCAACTTGGAATTCAGTGGACTGGAGGAGATAAGTGTCACATTAAGGAATTTTAGTGCAATTTGGTAATAGATAACTGCTATTTGACCCTTATGGAATGGTTCGAGTATTTGCCCTCCCAACCTGTCTGGCTTATGACTGACCAAAGTACTTTATTCCTAAGATAATCTGTTCTTCTGAAGTCTGGCAAGAAGCTTTCCTTGGCTTTTTCATGTGGGCTCTGGGGACTGAACTTTGGTCCTCATGTTTTAAAAGATCATGGTATGAGGAAAAAGTGAGTTAGGACGGACATAGAGCCTAGCAGTAGAGTGCTGGCCTAGCCTGTGCAGGACCCTGGCTTTGATCCCCAGCACGTTCTGCCAATAGAGAGAGGCTTAGTGTGGCCATGTACACAGGCTGGGTTTACTTTGTCCACTCTCTAATAATGAGCTTTTTTGTCCCTGTCAATGTTCACTCTTGCAAAGACTGATGAAAACCAAAACACATTACCTAGAAGTCTACCCTTTAGGGGGCCCTGTCTTTTCTAACAAGTAGGGTCTAGTTATAGCACATGGCATGAGATGCTTGCTGGGAGTTATCACTGTCAGGCTGATATGAAAGAAAGAAAAGGAAGTCTTATTTGGACCATCTGACTACCATCAGCTTGGCATGACATGTTATCAGCTACATAAAATCTCATTTTAGCACTGGCCTGTGGCGAGGGGATGAGAACAGTGAAGTAATGCATCCAGTCAGCTGCCAAAGTATGACACTAAGTGAAAAACAAGAAGCAAAACTCTGCTGGGGAGAGCCTACCACAGTGAACAGAAGTCCTCTGAGGAAATATCAGTGGAGATTACTCCAGCTGCTGAGAACAGAAATGGGAGATGCCCATCAAATTAATACAGTTCGTCCTGTCTGTGAGGACAGAGACAAAGGCAGGGCTTTTTTTAGCATATGGCTATCATATATCTACAGAAGTGCATATATCTTAGAACAACAACCAAGTCTTGGAGACAGCTCAGTGGCACAGTGGCAGAACTTGCCTAGCCTGGGTTTTAGCCCTAGTACTGCCTACATCCTTGCCAAAAAAAAAAAAAAAAAGGGGGGGGGGATACATGGTCTAGCATGTTTGTGTTATGCATGATAAAATGAGAACTCTTAGCCTCCCCTTATCCCCAGCCAATGGCAGAGGTCTGGAAGAGCATGCTTCCAGGAGCTGAAGGGATAGTTCAATTGGTAAAGTGTCTGCTGTACAAGCTTAAGGATCTGAGTTCAGGCTCCTAGCACCCAAGTGAAAACCAGGAGCTATTCTACAGTCCCGGTGCTGGGGAGAAGATAGATGGATCCCTACAGATCACTGGACAAACAGCCTAGCTGAACCCATGAATACCAGGTCCAGTGAGAGACCACGTCTCAAAAAATAAAGTGGAGGGCAAATGAAGACTCCTGACATTGGCCTTGGTTTTCACACACACACACACACACACACACACACACACACACACACACACATGTGCATGCATATACACATACTTAAATGAACATGCACACAAGCCACACACATGTATCAACTAAAATAAACAGACATTTGCATTCAGGTTACCTGCTATGACTGGTACCAGCTACAGGCTAAGTTATCTTGAGGATGGTGGTCCCAATGCTAATACTGTGCTGATCCACATCTCTGGTTTCCAAGCCCTCCCCAATCTTAAATCTCAACTCAAGTTCTAAAAATTCAGTGATCCCTGAATTAAGGGCATTCCTCTAACTGGGTGGAAAAAGTAACATTCCAAGAATGCCGACCAACTGTTCACCAGCTTCATGTAAGGAAACCCAAGACCAAATGTGTTTAAACTACTTTAGGCAAGTTAAGGCAGAAATAGACTAATGATGCCTGCATGGCTGGGCTAGCGATGCTGAAGCGAAGTTCTGGAAGGATACTGGGATGGTCCCTTGTGTGATTGTGTCTCAACAATCATTCATGAATTAAAATTTTGCTCATATGGTTCTGATTGTAAATAAAATGATGTGTCCAGGTGCCAACGGTCTCTCTCAGCTCCAAGTCAAAAGCAATCAGGAAATAGTGGGGTGCGGGGAAGGAAATACTGCCGAGTGATACATCCCTGCTCAACAAGAGTCCATAATGAAAACTCTCCCTTTAGAACCACGACAGCCCAGGCAGAGTGCCTGCCCCCAGCCACCCCCTCTCTCTACAGCAGCACTCTGGTTGGAAGAGAGCAACATGGCACCCCATTCTTGAGAGACACATAGCCACTTGATCTCTATATATGAGGTTCTCTTAAAGGTTATTTTTGTTTCTGAAACCAGAAGACCTGACTGTGGTCCTTGAATCGGCGCAACCATGTTAGTGTGCAGAAAAAGTGAAATGAGCAAACAGCAAAAAACCAAAACTAAACAAGCAAACACACACACACACACACACACACACACACACACACACACACCACTCACACACATATACCACTCACACACATATACCACACACGCACCCCCACACCCACACATACACACATACATACACGCACAGATATACACACAGCACTTACATACACCACACAAACATCTCACACCCCCCAAACACATACACATACATACACACATATAGACACACACATAGATACACACATACACACATACACACACACACACACACACACACACACACACACACGAGTAGAGGTTCTTCTCTACTAAATAGTATATTTGTCACCCCTGCTCTTTATCAGTTCCATGATTGAGATGGATGCTTTCTATCACATACTCAGTGACCTCAGGGGACCCATTTGGGTATTTTAATTAATTTCACAGCTCAGGCACTCTAATTTATAAGTTTCTTAGTTCTGACTTTGCCTGTTGTTGTTGGCATCAAGGAGAACAGAACCCTTGACTTAAATGGATTCCAGGTCCAGGTCTGTATCATACTGACAGACACCACGGTCCTCTGAGCAGCTCATTGCCACCAGATGGGCCAACCATTCCTCCTCATTACCAGAAAGCACTTGTTTGCAGCAGCCTGTTCCCCAAGCTAAAGGAGTCTGGTCCTTTCTCACAGATCCTACAGGTAGCAGCAGAGAGGAGTTCAGGGCTTGTGCGGCAACTGTAACTGTCCTTGTTGCCTGAGCTCTACCTTCCTTCAGTTCTTCCAGAAGGTTCCTCTTGGTTGTGCTAGTTACTGATGACTCCTCTCCTTACCAGGACTTTTAGTTTTGCTCCTGAAATACACTAGTTATGTTATACTTGAAATACATAACCATACACACATCTTATATTATATACCTTGCCACGCTGTCCTGGGGTTGGATGGAACCAGGCACTGAAGCTGCATACAATAGGAACTCAGCGCCAGGGAGGGAGTGATGTTTATAATCACCCATTAGTAGGGGACACTGTCTCCATGGGCCATGTCTCCCTTTTATAAAAGGATATGCAGGGACAGGAAAGAAGGGTCAGTCAATAAAATGTTTGCTGCACAAGCATGAGGATCAGAACTCTACCCCAGCGTGCTCTCTGGGCTCACTGGCCACTCAAGTCAGCCTAGTTGGCATGCTCCAGGTCCCAATGAGAGACACTGTCTCAAAGAACAAGGTAGATGGTCCTGAGATTGTCTTCTGGCTTCTTCCTGCATGCACGCTACACACACACACACACACACACACACACACACACACACACACACACACTTATCCTTGTTACTGAGATAACACAGGAATGAATTTACTTCGTTATTTGCCTATAATCTGTCTCCTTCTCTCTAAATGTAAGGACACAAGGGAGGATTTCTGTCTGCTTTGTCTTTTTTTTCTCCTAATACATTTTTCATTCTGTTAGAATCCCTCAAACAGAAGGCAGGCATTAAATAATTAATTCTGGAATAGACGAACGGCATAGCAGCATAACATTTTAAAATTTGTAGTAACAAGGTCTTGTCATTTGCCCAGGCTGCCACGTCCTTTTGGTGAGGTTCCCATCCTTCTAAATCTCTTCCTCCTTTCCCTTCCCTCATCTTACTCACCATTCTTCTCCGCTGGCTCTTTGCTTCCCTCCTCTGAGTAACTTGGAAAATGAAATGGCAGTGACATGTCCATTTTGATATGACAATGTAATTATGCAAGGACTTGAAACACCATGGAGTGCCTCCAAGGTCACTGGGCACTCCCCACAGTGTTCCGCTGTCTCTAGACCAATGGGTTATAGACTGAATCTCCTCAGCCCTTTAGGAAGGTTCCCTTGTTGTTACCTAAAGACTCATGGGAACGGTGTAGGCTGTGCAATACTAATCTCCCTTCCTTAGGGAGGCTACACAGTGTTCCCTCTTCCCTTCCTCTCTCTCCTCTTCTCTCCTTCCCTTCCTTCCTTCCTTCCCTCCCTCCCTCCCTCCCTCCCTCCCTCCCTCCCTTCCTTCCTTCCTTCCTTCCCACCTGCCTGACTGCCTGCCTGCCTTCCTTCCCTCCGTCCCTCTCTCCATCCCTCCTTCCTTCCCCCTTCTTTATCTCCCTTCCTGCTCTCTCCCTTTCTATCTTCTCTTCCACTTCTTCTGTTTTGTGTTTATTTGTTTATTTGTTTTTTTGTTTTTGACAGGATCTTACTATACATCCCAGACTGGCCTCAAATTCGATTTCTTCCTGCCTCCCCCCGCCCCCCCCCCCCCGAACCCCCGGCTCAGTTCTGGGAATGCAGGAATGTCCCACCATGCCTAGTGCACACACTGCTCTCACAAAGAAAGATCCTCAAAGTTTACATGAGGATTCAGCCCTGGTCTCCATTTTCCAACCTCACCCCACACCAAACATACCGGCTTGCCCTCTCTCTGCCTTTGGCTTTTTAACCAGCTTATTTCTCTCCTAGAATGACCCCTCTTCTCTAACTTCCTGGTGGCCAGCTGCTTTCTGTCATCCAGGTAAAGGCTCAAACCCCCAGTTCTCTCAACAGAGTCCTCAGTCCCCCTCAATCCCTGTCACTGCCCATGGCATGCTGCTGGCTGTAGTGGTATTGTGTTCCCCAAAATATTGTGCACCCTAATAAACTTATTTGGGGTCAGAGAACAGAACAGCCACTGGATACATAGGCTAGAAAATGGTGGCACTCACGCCTTTAATCCTATCACTTGGGAGGCAGAGATCGATCTGGATCTCTGCGAGTTTAAGGCCACACTGGAAACAGCCAAGCATGGTGACTCACACCTTTAATCCCAGGAAGTGAGCCTTTAATCCCAGGGAGTGAGGCAGAAAGCAGAAAGGTATGTAAGGTGTGAGGACCAGGAACTAGAAGCTTTTGGCTAGTTAAGATTTCAGGCTTTGAGCAGCACAGTTCAGCTGAGATCCATTTGGGTAAGGACTCAGAAGCGTCCAGTCTGAGGGAATAGAATCAGCTGAGGAATTGGCGAGGCAAGGTGGCCGGCCATGGCTTGTTCTGCTTCTCTAATCTTCCAGCATTCACCCCAATAACTGGCCTCAGGTTTGATCTTATTAACAAGACCTTCTAACAATTCATGCTACTCCTCAGCACAGCACAATCAGAGACGGCCTTGTCCATTTCTCTCTCTCTCTCTCTCTCTCTCTCTCTCTCTCTCTCTCTCTCTCTCTCTCTCTCTCTCTCTCTCTGTGGTCTATTGTTTCGGCTACCAAACAATAGCAGCAAGCTCCGTGAGGGCAGGTAAGGTGTCTGAACAACGTTCAGAACAGTGCTGGGGACACGGTAGACAGTGAGTACACACTTGGTAAGTGATTGACTCAGGGATGTGAACAGTTTTCTGGATAAATGTTCTCTAAGGGCTCATGTGATAGAGGTTCAGTCCCCAGTATGTGGTGCTTTGGGGAGATGGCAGAATACTGAAGTTGGGCCTATTGTGAGGTGTCCTGGTCATTGGGGCTACACCTTTGAAGGAGTTATTAATATCCCACCCTTTCCTCATCATGTCCCAGTCTCATGGTGAATGGTTTTACCAGATGCTGTTGCCATGGTGTGCTGCTTTGCTGCAAGGCCAACAGCTACAGGGCCAGTCACTCACAGTCTGAAGCCTCCAAAGCCACAAGGCAAAATTAACCTTTTCTCTTTATAAGTTGATTATCTCAGGTGTTTGTTACAGTAACAGCAAGCTAACACAATTCCTGTGGGCATACTCCAGAAAACAGAAGGTGAATCTCAGCGACCAGCTGTTCATAGCTGTTGGTAGTCTTCTCTGCATTTTTTATGAGTAACAGGAAGAAAGGTGCAGTTATGCATTTAGGAAAAAGTATAACCCCTGGCTTTGCCTGAACAGATCAGGGTGAGCTGACTTAGAGAGAATGACTTCCTTATGGCTTCTTCCATATTCCTCATACAAGTATTTCCTCTCTGGCTGCATCGATCCCAACATTGTGCATGTTTTATTGAGTCTGCCTGCACCTTACTGTAGGTTCAGTGTTTCACTGTAAATCATCCAAAAATACACACACACACTAATTCTGGTATTAGAACCTGGGAATTCATCCCATTTTGCTCTCAGACTCTAGTCGGGCCCACAACCAAATCAAACAGGATTTCCACCCAACTGCTAAAAGGTTTCATGGAAACCACTTCACTGCTAACTTGCTATGGTGTCTCTTGGTATTTTTATCTTTCCTTCAAGAGAAAGGCAGGCAGTTGTAATATGTACCGGGCTCCAGTGCTTCAGGATGAAGATGATGATGTTGCCATGGAGACACCCCAACTTTGTGGGTACACACATGCATGCACTTGCACATACACTGTTCTTACCAACGTAGCCTGGGGTCCCACAGGCCGTGGACATCACATCTCCTTTGCCCTCCATTTTTGACAAACCAAAGTCACTGATCATTATTTTGGACTCCTCATCTTGACTGTAGTACAAGAGATTTTCAGGCTAGAAAAAAACAAACAAAACAAAGACAGCTTAGAGATTGTAAATCGAAACTGTAGACCTACAGCCCAACTACTTGGGAGAGCATGTCTCTCCAAATAAAAAATAAAATGAGGACTGGGGATGTAGCTCAGTGGTAGGGGGCTTGCTTAACATACAAGAGGCCCTGGACTTGATCCCCAGAACTGGAAACAAGCAAGCAAACAATTGAACAGCAGGTACATTTAAAGCCACCTTACTTAGGGAGACTCATCAAGTCTCACAATTAAGAACAACCTTGACCTTTAGTATAGACAATGTCTACGTCAACAGATGTCAATTAAAACAGCAGTGCTCACTAAGCAGGCTGCAGAGGGCTCTGCAGAGCATTGGCACAAGCAAGTTTTCAATGTCATTCTTTGCCTTGGCTAGTAGTTTTGCCTCTTTGAAATGAAAACCACATTTTGAGGGAACCTAAGAAGCCGATGGCTCTCAGACCTTGTCATTTCAGTTCTTGGCTAGGGGAACAGGATTCCCTAGAGGTGAAACCACATTTGCAGGATTTGCAGGTTCTCATGAGTTCCTTTCTTTTCTTTTCTTTTTTTTCTTTCCTTTCCTCTCCCCTTTCCTCTCCCCTTTCCTCTCCCCTTTCCTCTCCTTTCCTCTCCTTTCCTTTCCTTTTCTCTCCTTTCCTCTCCTTTCCTTTCCTTTTCTTTCTAATCCAGAGACTTTGCTGTGATGCAAGGCTCTCTCCTGGCTGTCCCGCCATGTCCTGCAATCCTGGCAGATGGGCTGCACCTTGCTGAGATCATCCACTACCTGCTCACCCCCCTCTCAGGGGAAGGAGGAGAACTTTGGAAATGAAAAAAGCGGCACTTCCTTGTCATGTGCCCACAGATGCCTCTCTTCTGGCTGCCTTTCTGTCAAGCACAGGCCACAGTGTCTTCCTGTGACCCCTGTGCACAGGGAGAGCTCACATGAGGTCCACACAACAGAGGTCTCAGTCTACCTTCCAGACCTGCAGTCTTTGATTTGTTTGGTTGGTTGTCTGTGTCATTTTGCTTTGATACGGGATCTTATGATGTAGTCTACGCTGGCCTGGAACTTGCTGTAGGATCCAGACTGGCTTCAAACTTATCATCCTCCTGCCTCAGCCTCCTGGGATTACAGGGGTATATCTCGGTGCTCAGCATATCTTCACTGTGATTTTTGCAATATCAGTGACATATAGGAGGGACTTCCTTGGGGCAGACAATGAAATATTATTTACATGGAGTTTTAGGCAAACCTGGGGATTGTCATTGGTGCCAGCAAGGATTGGGGTAGGGCTTATGGGTACCACGATGCACCTGCCTCAGGCTAGCCCCAGCTCCACAGGGCTGGGAAACTCAACATGGAAGACAAACGTGTATTTTTATTTATCCTTTACTTTTTGTGTGGCTTCAGTTGATGCTCTCTCTCAGGGGAATGGTTGTCAGGACAGTCCTGGAACTTCTAACCACCAGGACAATTCTGAAGATTTAGTGAGTGAATAAGTACTTGTGGCTCTTGTCTACAATAAACCTTAAAAGAATGAGAGCAGAATGAAGGATCTTGCATGGAAGATCATTTTCTCACCCTATTTCCAGACTGGCTACCCCCCCCCCCCCCCCCCCCCCCCCCGCCAGCCCCAGGATAAAGCCATATTCTCCTGTCAGGCTTCTGGGGCAAATCTTGGTTGCTGCACATTGAATTTTAGGAATTATTATAAATAGAGTGACAAAACTTGTCTAGAAAGTGTTTTTTGGTCTTTTGTATACCATCATTAACTGTTCACCTGTGAGGATATTAAACAGAGGGGAAACATCCTTTGGTAGATCTGAGATGGGGTGGGAGTGGACCTCTGCGGGCAGGAATTCTGGCATGCAGTCTCCGCTATGAAGAAACTGTAAGGATTGTCCAAGACTCTGTCCTTGACCAAACCTTGGCCAAGATCCTCTGAGCCCTCTTCAGAACAAAGCCTTGACCTTGGCCTCTCAAGTTCCTCTTTCTCTAGCCAGGCCAGCCAAGCACAGGCTCAGCATGGATGAAGTGAACTCACTTTAGAGGGAATCCCCACTCCTGAAATATGACCAAGTTCTTCCTCTGGTGTTTCTGATGCTGTTAAAGAAACACTTACTCTGACATTTTTAAGGGCAATGAGTACTCTTCACTACCACCCTGGGGCTTTATAGGAAGAGGGACCTGATTCAAGTCCAGTGCTACAGAGGCTGTGGCAATTTTCAGCCACGGGCAGGTTGGAGGGCAGTCGGGGGAAGAACTGTGAGTAAGTAAGGCAGACAGTGGCAAGGCCAACTTGATAGGACTTTTGCTTCAGGCATTAGACAGGGTGACATGGTATTGAGGGTGGGAGAGAAGAGGTTTGGTCAGATATCCGGGGATATCTTGTGTTTAATAGATCTAAGATGATTCTTATCAATTTGGGTCAAAGAGGAGAATCTTTGTCCATGTATGAGTCCTTGGTCTGCCTTTAGCAAGAGACTTGTGAGGTCACTTTATTTCTTTTTTTAATTATTATTTTATCTTCCTTATTTATTTATTCATTTATTTATTATTTTATGACACTGTGGGTCAAACCCAGGACCTTGTATGTGCTAGGTAAGGGCTCTACCACTGAGCTACATCCAGCAATGCCCTAGTCCTTACCACTGTTAGGCTGTCTTAGCAAGAATCCTGATGTCTCTTCTTAATAATTTCCTTTAAAAATTGTGTGTGTGTGTGTGTGTGTGTGTGTGTGTGTGTGTGTGTGCTGAAGTGTTGGAACACGTGGAGGCCAGAGGTCAACACTGAGGATCTCCCTCAAATGCTTTTCACTTTTTTTTCTTTTGAGACAGGCTCTTTCCACTGAATCTGGGGCTGCCAACTGGGCTCAGCCTGGCTGGACAGTGAGCTCCAGGGATCCTCTTGTCTCTGTCTCCCCAGTGCTGGGTTACAGGTGTGCGTTGCCATGCCTGGCTTCTTTATGTGGGGCTGGTGACCAAATCCATCTCAGGTCTTCATGCTTGTAGAGCGAGCCTTTGGAGGACTGAATCACCTACCCAGTGTCCTTCTTAGCAACCCTGCAGGCCCTGTGCTCTCCTCCATCCCAGCCCTGTTCTACTCCAAGTACCACTTTTTCTTCTTGTACTCAGAGCCAGAGCTGGGCTCAATCTATCTCCCCTACGGCAGCAGTCTCAAAAAAGGCTTCTTTCTTGCTGCAACAAATGTCAAAACATTTTTCTTCCCTTTAACAGAATCCAAAGGGAAAAATATTTTCAGTCACCTGCAGTAGTGATACAAAGAGTAATTGGAGTCGGGAGTCACCATGACAATTTTGTGAAGAGTGAGATTTGAAGGAAATCAAGTGATGCTGATGGGGGCTTTGCAAGGAAAATGAAATGGGCCAGTCTGTATTGAAACAGTTGAAATGCTTGGGAAACGGGGGAGGGGCTGCCTCTTGTCGTAAAATGCCTGGGGTTTAGGAATTATCCATTAATGAACTGCAAGACTCAGTCACAGATACCAAGAGAGGGCTCTGTTTCCCCACCACTGGCTTTTACTTTTCCTTGCCCCAGGATTTCTACAGCTGGAGAGATAAGCACGTGACTCATGCTACCAAAGGAAGTTCAACTCAGGCAAGAGATTGCCAAGCACCCCCTTCCCCCAACACACACACACCTAACCCCACAGGTGGTTCATTCTGACCAGTAAGATGCTTTCCTGAACAATTATCTCAGAAGAGGGTTAAAGCAGCTAGATATTCACTGTTGGGATCAATACTTTGAGTTGTCTCAAGGTTTGGTAACGGCAACAAAGCTTTTCCTGGCAGGTGGGGGTAGACAGGCAGAGTTGAAGTGGCCAAGGGATGACCTAAGGGGTCATCAGGAGCAGTATGAAGGCTGTGGGTGTGAAGGCCACAAAGAGCATATGTTCTGCATCACAGTTCTTCCTGCCAGAAGGGGACCCTTGGAAGGGCCTGGTCTCACCTGAAAAATTATTTTGCTGCATATTATGGCATTACTGTAAGACAACTGTGGGCTAACATTCAAATTAGACTATGAAGTTCCCTTCTTGGTAATAATTTACATAATAATCCTTGAAAAGATCTCATTCAACACATTTCTGGGAAAGTTACTGCTGCACAGAACAACACAATGAATCCAGTCATCTCAACAGGGGGCAGTTTTGTCCCTCCGTGGACAAAATTCAGCAAAGCCTAGAGACATTTTCATTTCTATGCCTCCAGGAAGGGTGTTGGAAATTTAGAGAGTAGAATTCAAGGGAGCTGCTACACAGCCTGCAGGGCCCAGGGCTGCTGCCCACACAGGGTCCTCCATCTCTAAATATCAATAAGGCAGAGCTAAGGAACCCATCCAAGTTCCATGTGGGAGTCGTACACACTTCCTTTCTCACTCCCTGTACTTTAACAAAACAGAGCACTGGGTTGTCTCTAGTGGTTTCCTAGAGCCCACATAAGAACATCTATTTGGAAGGAGAAGTGGGCATGTTTGATCACGGGTTAGGGTAGCATCGCAGACCCTACATATGGCTTTCATTAGCACCACAGGCTGGCTGTTGCTGTAGCTTAGATTGGGTGGCCTTCATGTTATCAGGAGTTGATGAAAATTTAACACCACACGGATGAAACTCCTTGGAGCCTCTGAAAAGAGATCACACAAAAATCCTAATGCAGCCACTGTGTTCTGCCACAAGGGTAAGCCCAGTTGTCAAAATCATCTTCCCTGTTCTTTTTGATGGCCATGGGATGCACTTCCGGAAGGGCCTGGTGTTCCCGAAGTTCCCCAGGCTGAGACTTGCAAGCGCTTGTCAGCAGCTCTAGGTAGAAGTGGAACATGGTCTCCTGTTTCGGCGACCCACTTTTTAAGGGGGACACGAACACCGCTCTTCCTGGATACGTCTGAATTGTTTATAACTTACTTTCCTAGGAAGTGCCAACGGCCCTGCACACCGCCTCTCTGAAGTCGAAGCACTAACTTGCTTAGCAACAGCTAGATAGCAACAGCTGTAGGTTCAAAGCACAGACGTGGCATGTGGCAGGGGCACAAAAGAGCAGAGAAGGGGTGCTGCTGGGTATGTACGGAGGTGCTGGGCTGCCTGACCTAGCTTCTCTCTTACCCAGCAGAGCCTCGGGGCTCCAATGATGAGCTCATCATACTCACAGCCCATTTGCTAGCAAGAAGATAGCAAAGGCCAGAAGGGCTTGTTGACATCCCTATGTCTCTTTCTCTAGTGTTTCCTCAAGCGGGGTCCCCAGACTGGCCTCACTGTCACCTGAAAGGCATCACCACTCACTAGAAAGGCAAATTCATGGGTCTTCTGCAGACCTGCTTGATAGAGTCCTTATGGGCAGAGCCAGAACACAGAGCTCTTACTGGCCTCCTCACACCTCTCCAACACTGATTGAGGTTAACAGTTTCACATCTCTGAAAGGAGATCTCTAGAAGGTCCTAAGATGACTATGGAAAGGGGAAAAAAATGGAACCAGAAAAATGATGAGAGAAAATGATACATGGAAAGAAAAAGAGAAAACTCCAGAGTACATCTTGTCTTTTTAAATTGATTTTTTTTTTTTAAATAGTCCCAGCCGGGCACATGCCTTTAATCCCAGCACTCGGGAGGCAGAGACAGGTGGATCTCCATGAGTTCGAGGCCAGTCTGGGCTACAGAGTGAGTTCCAGGAAAGGCTCCAAAGCTATACAAAAGAAACCCTGTCTCCAAAAAAAAAAAAAAAAAAAAAAAAAAAAAAAACAAAAAAAAAAAAAAAAAGGTCCTGCTTCAAATTAATGTGCCATGCTTTGTTGACGCCCATGGGAGGCCTGCCTGTTTCTGAACAGATATGGAGGAAGAATAGATGGGGAGGGGGTAGATGGGAGGCGCGGGGTGGGGGTGGGGATGGGAGGCAAGAAGGAAGAGGAAACTCTGGTTGGTATGTAACATAAATGAAAAAATTGATTAATAAAAAATGTTGTGGTGCTGGACATGGAACCTAGAGTTTGAACATGCTAGGCAAGCGCTCAGCCACCAAGCCACACCCTAACCCAAAGGGGAATCTTCATGAAGGGAAAGCTATGCCATTCTACTCCTTGATACCCAAGAGCAGATGGTGGAGAGATGCTCAACTTCTGTTGAACAAATGTTTATAGTTGACTCTAGCTGACTTCCTGCTAAGGGCAGCATGCTTGCAAGTCATCCTTATGTTTATATATTGAGTGGTGCACATATGTGCTAGGGGGTGGACATCTGCCCCACTCACACAGTAGGGTATGGAGGCTGGACCTGTAACACTGTAGCATGAAGTCACACCACAACCTGCGCTCAACAGCGCTGCTCCTCACTGACTTCACAGTTTTGTGTGTGACAGCTACTAAAATCCGGGTGAGGGGAAGGGAATGGGACACTAAGGTGGCCACTATAAGGCCCAAACTCTTCAGTGCTAATAGATGAAGAATACTCACACCTCAGAAAAGACAATGACTTACAGTCTCATCACCCAGGAGGCGAAAGCCAGAGACCTGAAGCCAGTTTCAGCTGTATAGTAAAATTCTATTTAAAAAGCAACCAGACAAAACCAACAGGAAGGGAAGGAAGGAGGGAAAACAAGGAAATGGGGAGACTGTGAATGAAGGGGAAGAGAGGAGGAGAGGAAGGAAGATGGGAGGAGGGAAGAGGAGAGAGGGGAGGAGGGGAAAGGGACCTTCAGGACACCAGAGGACAGCTGTACCTGTAAGCTCATTTACAGTGCCGACCTTCTTCCTGTTACCCCACACTCTCCCTGCTCTTCCCTCTCTTTCATATATGGCTACTGTGTTTATAAAGGGCTGGATGTGGGACACAGCCCTGAAGAGCTCCACTGGGGTGTCCTAGGTAGGAAAGGCTTGAGTTCATCTTACAAATCCCAGGTCACAGTCCTATCATTGAGGGAAGTCAGGGAAGGAACTCAAGGCAGGAACCTGGAGGCAGGAACTGACTCAGAAACCATAGAGGAGTGCTGCTTACTGGCTTAATCTCCATGGCTC
This sequence comes from Peromyscus eremicus, assembly GCF_949786415.1. Lineage (NCBI taxonomy): Eukaryota > Metazoa > Chordata > Mammalia > Rodentia > Cricetidae > Peromyscus > Peromyscus eremicus. Next base: position 61,864,284 of record NC_081420.1, on the reverse strand, counting down.
ACTGGCTCGCTTTTCTTACAGCCCAGGACCACCTGCTCAGAGGTAGCACTGCCCACAGTGGATTGGGCCCTCACACATTAATCATTGATCACACTGCCCCCACGTCCTGCCTACAGGTCGTTCTTATGGAGACATTATCTCAGTTGAGGTTCTCTCTTTTCTGATGACTATAGCTTGTGTCAAATTGACAAAACAAATAAACAAACAAAATCATACCCCCCTACACACACAACCTAACCAGCACTGGGAATAAAGAGTCTCCATGGTTTTCCTGCTCCCTGCCCCCCCCCCTCCCACATACACACACACACACAACCTAACCAGCACTGGGGATGAAGGGTCTCCATGGTTTTCCTGCCATGTACAGGATGCTCTTTTCGAAGTTCTTGAATTAATATACAACCACCTCTCTATGGACCTGTGGGCTGCCTCATGGCTACAGAATCTTGTAAATGGTGGCTAGCTGCATTGATCTTCATTCTCTTTTAAACTACTTCCGGCCTTAATGCACTGACATCCAAAAAGTAGACGGCCACCCATTCCACTTGTCTCTTCTCAAAGCAGCCTCATCCCTTCCCCATAGCCAGCCCTCTCCAGCAGGTGCATTGTGGGTTGTGGAATAGTTGGATGGTATTGTGGAACAACGCCTCACCTTGAGGTCCCTGTGGACGATGCCCATCCTGTGGAGATAGTACACAGCATCCAGGACCTGGCGGATGAGAGTGCTGGCATCTTTCTCTGTGTAAAACCCCTTCTCCACTATCCGATCAAAGAGTTCTCCACCGGACACACTGTGGAACAAATAAATAAGGCATTAGAGACATGGAGGACTGCTGAATGATGCAGGCAAAATCATCACTCAGAGTTATCAGTAGGATAAAAGAGCAAACTTTGTTGTTTTTTTTAAACCTGGCCTGGCATTTCTTTTTTTTATTGATTTATGTATTTTATGTATATAAATGCTCTATTTGCATAAATACTTGCATGACAGAAGAGGGCATCAGATTCTATTAGAGATAGTTGTGAGCTACCACTTGGTTGGTGAGAATTGAACTCTGGACCTCTGGAAGAGCAGCCAATGCTCTTAACCACTGAGCCATCTCTCCAGTCCGCAAACTTTGTTTTTAAAAGTAAATTTAAAACATGAACCCAATTCTCAATTTAGAGTTTGCCCAACAATTTCCCCTGGAGCAATCCCTAGAAAAGGTACCAATGTCACAGCAGTAAATATGGGTAGAATAAAAGGAAAGTAGAAACACACACACACACACACACACACACACACACACACACACACACACACACACCAAGACTGTGGCATAGCCATTCCTAAGAAGTCTTTCTTGACCTTGGCCTCTATTATCTATTCTTCTGTGAAAATATAAAGTCGAAATGGCCTTCCTGACTAAGCATCATCTAATATAAGCAAGCAGATGACACTGGACTGATGTTTGTGTGTAGGGGTTGGGGAGGTCTTACATGACAAGGCAGTATTGGGGGCAATATACTGGCCTCCAGCAGGAATCTGGAGTTTTGGTCAATGTTAGGGCCTAAGACACTGGGTACATGAGTGCCTTTCAGATCCTTGGACCTTGGCCTTTCTCCTGATGTAAACGAGTGGATGAATTTAATCAACTCTTTTCAGCAACGAGTAGGTGCACACCCTTCAAAGTTATCAGACTTTCAGAGCACTGGGGACTTACAGAAAAGAACGAGGACGGGGAAAGGCACTATGCCAGGTGTGGTGATGCATACCTGCAAAACCAAGACTTGAGATGCGGAGGCAGGAAGGTGGCAAGTTTGGGGCTAGACTGGGCTACATGGTGAGACCCCCCTGACTCAAAATAAAATAATGAAAAGGAGGGCACTGCATCACACAACTCGGATATGGAGCTGGTGACAACGATTCATTCTAATTTACTTTGAGTTTTATATTTCATTTGATGGGTTTGGTGTTTTCAATACACATCCAAATGAGAACTTGTGGCAGCCATAGTTAAGGGCAGGTAGATATGCTGGCTCTGACCCTGCCATTTCACACCTTTCACCCACCACTCTATGCTGCTGCAACCCTGATGAATCAACAAGACAGAGCAGCCAGAACAGAAACAACCAACTACCTTCAAAGCTTGAGAATGCATGTATCACTGAAAGAACAGTGCTCTACCTAAATAATTAAGGCATTGTGGAAAGAAACTCAAGGGACATACTATTAAAAAATCCAAATTTCCAAAACCACATAAAACATATATTTCTTAGAAATATTAAAACCATAAACCAGCTTTTAAAACAACTCCTGTTTTTACAGTTTTAATACAACAAAAGATAGATGTTAGCCGTGGCACACACAGACACGAAGATATGATTCACTTTCTGCAAGTCATGGCAATTAATGTGCAATAATGGATCCACTGAAACCGTCTCTGTAAAAAGCTAATAATGACAATAAAAACAACTGCAGCTATAAAGACCTGCGTTTCAGAGTTTTATTCTATTACCTGTCATTGTTCTAAGCAATAATGTGCTTGGAGAATGTTTCCCTTGCAAAGCAAACTGACAATCTAGAAGGAAAGGCACTCAGGAGAAATAAAAAACAACCAAAGAGTGAAAAGACAGGAAAACAACAAAGATGGCAATATTTCCTGACAACCATGTCATCTAAACAATCTATCCTGCAGCGAGCCAAGCTCCTCAGACATCCTGTCTTGGCAAGCGATACCAAATTCTCTACATTCTTTGTTTTTCTAGAAATGCAAGGGGTTTCTAGAGCCCCAATGGATTTCAATATCTGACCCTCTGCAGAACCAGGGGATGTACTACCATAGGAGGACTGCAGCAGTGTGGCAAGGTGAGCATGGATGCCCTGCAGGCACTCACCTCTTTATTTACTCGACACTCATTCAGCTTTTCCTGGGTGCCCACTACTCATCAGCATGGGCCCATGCACTTGGTGATAGCTAAGGAGCACCAACTACAAAGGGGTAAATGACATTGCTCATCCGTTAACATTGCTCCACCTTCCAGTGACACCTTCCCATTGATGGCCAGCTGGCCACCACTTTGTCTCTTCTGCAGCTGCTGGAGGACAGGCAATAATCCTTACCCGTCCCACCATCTCACCTCCTGGCCAGGCATTTCACAACCCAACCTTGCCCGCTCCTCTGCCTCCTGTGGTATTGTATTCCCCCAAATATTGTGCATGCTAATAAACTTATCTGGGGTCAGAGACAGAGCAGCCACAATATTAAACATAAAGGATAGGCAGTGGTAGCACACACCTTTAATCCTAGCATTCCAGAGGCAGAAATCCATGTGTTCAAGGATACAGACAGGCATGGTGACTCATCACGCCTTTAACCCCAGAAAGCCAGCCTTTAATCCCAGGGAGTAATGGCAGAAGGCAGAAAGGTATATAAGGCGTGAGGACCAGAAACTAGAAGCATTTGGCTGGTTAAGCATTTGGCTGGTTAAGCTTTCAGGCTTCTAGCAGCACAGTTCAGCTGAGAGCCATTCGGATATGAGGACACAGAGGCTTCCAGTCTGAGGAAACAAGATCAGCTGAGAAGTTGGCCAGGTGAGGTTAGCTGTGGCTTGTTCTGTCTCTTTGATCTTCCAGTGTTCACCCCAATAACTGGCCACAGGCTTGATCTTATTAATAAGAACTGTTAAGATTCATGCTACAGCCTCCCTTGAACCCCATCTGCCCGGCTTCCTACTCTTGGGAGGTCATTTTCTACAGTGGTATATTTAAGGTCTTGATGGATTCTCTAAAATGAAAATATGTGCATGGCCATGGGACAGAGGTGCAGTGGAAGCTGGAGCATCAGCATCAGTGGATGGTCAATTGCTGTCACAGGCCTCACTAGCTGGACATTTAAGATTGAACATCCTAAACGTCACATTGCACCAGAGTTCTACTTCTGAATACCGCTCAGGAAGAATTTGGTTTCCTTAGAAACCAGGGCTCTGGGGAAATGTTTAGAAACTTGACAGAAAAAAGTAATAATATTAATTTAAAAAGAAATCTTAAATTTGCAAATCACTTTATACTTTCAAAAAAAAATCTCACGAGGCACACATTTTTTTTTCAATGCCCACTGTTACGAAGTGAACGAATCTCCAAATTCCTGCTTTGAAGCTGCTTGTCTCAAAGTGATAGTATTTGGGGGCAGAACTTTGGGACGTCCTGAGGTTGAGGTAAGGTCATAAATGGTGGTGCTGCCATGATGGAATTATCCTTATAAGGAGATCTCTGTCCCATCTGCCCCGGAAGCCACCACGAGCAAGGAAGAGAGCAGCTCCCAGCAGAATTAACCTCCTCCAGGGCTGTGAGAAAAGACACTTCCCTCCACTGAGTAAGACACCTGCTTATTCTTGAAAGCACATGTGAAGCAGACATGAGAAGTTATACTGTTGCAGCATCTGCAGAGGAAAGCGTATCCTCGTGGTGAGACACAGGTCACATTCTTAGGCTAGCTGACCTGTGTGGGCTGTGTGGAGAGGCCACCTTCTTGAGGACTGTCATCTCTGGGAAGCCTCTGCTGTGAAAGGGCTAAAGTGCATGTTAAAAATGGAACACTCCAATTAAAGCAGGAAGAGCATCGTGATGAAATTTAGGGTGGGGGTGAGGTATCAGGAGATTTGGGAAAGGGAGGAGAACCATAAGAATGGATGATGCGATCCAATGAATGAATGGAAGTTGTCTTGGTCTTCCATTGCTATCAACATAGTATCGATTAGGTGAGTTACAAAGATGAACCTTAGCTAGGCTCTGGTTCTGATCCAAGGCCAAGAGGCTGCGTCTGGCAATGGGCTTCTTGCTGGCAGAGTCTGGGGGTACGTAAGGTGTTGCATGGAGAGTGAAAGGGATACACAACAGCCCCAGCCAAAGCAGCTGTATACTGAATCCACTTGAAAGAATCCACTGGCCATTAATTCATTCATTATATCAACAGACACATCCATGTAGGAGCTTTAATCACCTCTGTGTGTATATATGTGTATATGTATGTGTACAGGCTGGTATGTATGTGCACATGCATGTGGAGGCCAGAGGTTGGTATCAGTTATCTAGACTGGCCATCAAACCCCAGGGAGCCTTCTGTAGTCAATTTCCAGCATTACCATTACAGGCACATACTGTCTCACCTGCAAGTGTTTCTTCTGTGAGTACTGGGGATTGAACCCAGTCTTCATGCTTGTATGGCAAGCACTTCTCTACCACACTTTATCACCAGCCTCCCTCTATTTACTTCCTAAAGATCCGTCATGGTCATAATTTTAATATCATAATGAGTATTAATTTTCAATGCCCTTCAGAAGGTCAACAGAGAAGCAACCATGGAGGGAGAGGTCCAATGCAGACATAGGAAGACAAACTGGCCACCAAACACCAAGGAAACAAGACATGGTCCACATTTCTTCGTTCTCCTGGACTCCAGTTCTGATGGCTGCTAGAGCACGCGAGTTTACACTGAACTTTGCTACCATAGCTCATCTTCTTTGCCTATTACTGTCCACAGCTGCCAGAACGGGTCAACTTTAAATATGCAAATGTGAAATACTTTGATGTCACAATCTCAGTGAAAATTCAGTTTATTTGTAAAACTTTTAAACTATGTAAATCCCTATGAGTGGAAAAATTAATTATCAGGAGACATAATACCATTTCAAAGCTGCTGTACTGAGAAAACATTAAGCTTGGATTGCCCGGTTGTAGACTATCATGCAGTGTAACTTCTTGAGGGCACCAAGAATTATAGTGCAAACCCTATTGTTTGCATGTACTTGAACTTATCCACCTTGTTTTCTCTCTCTCTCTCTCTCTCTCTCTCTCTCTCTCTCTCTCTCTCTCTCTCTCTCCCTCTCTCTCCCTCTCTCTCTCTCTCTCTCTCTCTCTCTCTCTCTCTCTCTCTCTCTCTCTCTCTCTCTCTCTGTGTGTGTGTGTGTGTGTGTGTGTGTGCGCGCACGAGCACTTGTGTGGGGATGTGGAGAAGCTAGAGGTCAATGTTGAGTATTTCCCTCCATCATTTTCCACCTTACATTTTGAGATAGGATTTTTCACCAAACCTGGTGCTCACTGATTTGCTTAGAATGGCTGGCCAGTGAGAACCTGGGACCCCCCTATCTCACTCACCTAATTCTGGGTGTTGGAGGTTCAGCATGGATCCTAAAGCATAACAAGTACATTGCCTGTTAAACTGTCTTCCTAGCCCTCACTGCCTGATTTTAAAAGACAGTGTTCTGTTATCTTAAAATCTGATGCTCATTACTATGTAAAATTGTATGTAAAACTGTTAACGGTGTGAATGTGAAATGTTAGCCAATACTTGGTCCCTAGCAGGTGCGGCTGCTTTGGAGCCTCACTGAAAGAAGGGATTCACTGGGGGGTGAGGGATGATGGTTTTGGTATTCTACTTCCTGTGCAGTCTTTCCTACGACTGTGGCTCCAATGTGGACAAGCACTGCATACTCCCACTGTCCTGCCTTCTCTACTATGATGGGCTGTATCCCCTTAAACTATAAGCCAAAGTGATCTCTTCACTTAAGTTGTTTGTTGTCAGGTATTTGATATCAGTAGTGAGAAAAGCAACGAATAGACCCTCTAACAACACCACCCACACAATCACCAACAGAAGTGCCCATAGTAATGGCTGGGAGATGAGTTCCACTAACCTGTCATAGAACACTACTTAGATGAGATCGAGTAACAGGGAGATGAGTTCCACTAACCTATCATAGAATGCTACTTAGATGAGATTGAGTAACAGGGAGAAGACTAAAGAGTGCTGTGCAGTTGCACCAGGCAGGTACAAGAAGCTGTCATAAGAAGTTACATAAGGGTGTCCTGTAACAGGGCAGGGACAGCACAGAAAGAAAACATATTGGAACAGTACAAGAGCAATGTGGTCTTCATGTACCCCTTTCATTCAGCCAGGCTGGCTAGAAATGTGTTTTCTGAGAATCAAGTGCTCTCTTTATATTTAGTCCTGGGGGGAAGGTCTTCCTGGACCATACAGGTTGTGATTAAGAGACTCTACCCATGAAGCCTCTTTTAATGGAGAAACCCTGAGATCCAGAAGGCAGATGAGGGCAGGTTTTTGGATGGGGGCCAAAAGAGGGCAAATTTTCCTTCTCCACTTTTTTATCAATCAAGTCAGTGCCTGGGATTTTCCTCTGTCAGTCAGGGCAGCCGTCACCTTCCCAGTCTAGCATTCCCATTCCTGCATTGAACTCTGGTCCCCACAACTTTGCTCCTGGGCAACACCCTCAACCATTACAGTGAAAACAAGGCTCTACTTCACCCTACCTCTGCCATCGAGACTTTCCTCCTTCATCAAATCCTACTTCAATAATTTCAAAAACAATTTATTCTTAGAACTCCATTTCACAGTATCTGCCAGGCTTCAATCTGTTCAGAGATTTCCAAAATACAAACAATTGCCTTTCCATCTAATGGACCAGAAAAATTTAACCCCCTATGTACCATTATATTCTGATTCTGGCTATTTTGTCTTCTTCATATGTGGCACAATGGGGCTGAACTGTGTTTCCCACCCTAAACTCTGTATTTTTAAATCTTAACTCTCCAGTATACCTCAGTGGCTCCAATTAGAGTCAGAGCCTTTGAAAAAGTTAATTAAGACAAAGTAGTTCATTTTACTTACTAATAACCTTATAAAAAGAGACAATGGAATCAGCCGTGGAAGGGGTGCTTAGCCTATGTAAAACCTTAAATTTGATCTCTAGTACCCAAGAGAAGAGATGAACAAGAGATACAGTACACACAGGAAAGAATAATAATTAATAAATGGGACCTCATGAAACTGAAAGGCTTCTGTAAGGCAAAGGACACCACCATTTAGACAAAGCAGTGGGCTACAGAATGGGAAAAGATTTTTGCCAACTACACATCCAATAGAGGGCTAGTATCTAAAAATAAATAAAGAACTCAAGCAACTGGACATCAAGAAACAAATAATCTAATTAAAATGAGGTACAGATATAAACAGAGTATTTTTATTTATTTTATTTTATTTTAATTTTTTTTGTTGTTTTTTTTGAGAGAGGGTTTCTCTGTATAGTTTTGGTGCCTGTCTTGGATCTTGCTCTGTAGTCCAGGCTGGCCCCAAACTCACCGAGATCCGCCTGGCTCTGCCTCCCAAGTGCTGGGATTAAAGGCATGTGCCACAACTACCCATCCAGAGTATTCTTAAAAGAAGAAATACTTTATTAGTTCTTTGAGAATTTCATACAATGTATTTTGGTCTTACATACCTCCCCATTCACTTCTGGTCACTGCTGGAGATGGGTTGTACAAGCTAGAGTGGAAGCAGGCAGATCAGGGGGGAGTAAGTAGAGGGGTTGGTATCTGACTGAGGGACACAGGAGTCCAAGATCACTGGAAAGGGGTGGGGCATGTTTTGGAGAAAGTCCACAGATGAAGTTAGTGTCAGTTTGCTGGAAGGAGAAGACCCCAGAACACCTCTGAGTTTGGACTTGAGGAATGGGTAGATGGTGACACCACTCTGAACTGGGAGTCGCAATGATTGAGTTTCTTTGTTAACTTGACTGAGTTATTGAGTGCCCAGGGTTCTGGTTGAGCATAATTTCTAAGTATGTTTGTGAGAGTGTTTATGGAAGAAATTGCTGTTGAAATTGATGGACTCCATGAAGTAGGCAGCCCTCCCCAACACAGGTGGGCATCACATGATCTGTTGAGACTTTGAATAGAAGAAGATATGGATGAAAGAAGAATTTACTCTTTTTCCTTTTTGCCTGATGGCTAGAGCTGAAATGGTGGCCTTCCCCATCTTTAGATATGCATCTATGCACCACTGGCTCCCCTGGCTTGCATGTCTTTGCATGTAGACTGAATTATGTCAGTGATTTTCCTGGCTCTCTAATTTGCAGATGGCAGGTTGTAGAACATCTCAGTCTCTTTAGTCTCATGAACCTATGATAACCAATCACTATCTATTTTTTTCCTATAGAAACCCCTAGCTAATACAAGGACCCTGGTAAAAGTATAGCTTTGGAATAGTAAAACTATGGAGGGTGCTGGAAAACAGAATTCTCTAATTATGGAAATACTTGTTTTCTCTATTGTCCAATATGGTAGCCACTAATAACATGTGTCTCGCTAACTGAAGAAGTGATTTTCTAATTTTACTTAACTTTAGTTAGTGTTAGGAGGCACATGTTGGATGATACAGACTTAGAGCCCTGGGTAGGATATATAGAACTAAGATGCCTACTAGATAGAGAAATCAAGAGTGTGTAAACTTTAGAGGGTCAAGCCAAGGATAGAGTTGACAACTAGTGAGACATCATTATGTCAAAATCTTTCCAGTCAAGTTATAGGTGTGATCTACTGAGAAAGGGTGTCTAGGTTAGAGGAAAGGGGGACACAATGCTAGTTCTGGGTCGGATAAGGAAGAGCTAGCTAAGGACTACACAAAAAGGCAGGAAACAGGAGAAAAGTGACTTCATGGAAATAAAGAAGGGCACCCAGCCAACCCTGACCATTGCTACTGAAAGACAAGTGGGGGGGGGCAGAGAACAACACCCAGGCAGGGCTCCCAGCAGTGTCCCCAGAGTCCCTGGCATACACAATGCCTTCTATACCTTGGCATTGGACGAGTCTTGAGTATGCAAAGAAGGGCACACAGGACTGAATTATCTTGAGACTCATTTTCTCTTCTATAAAAGGAATGATTCTACATGTTTTAAAAATAAGTTAGACAATGAGAAAAGATGCCTTGTCAAACTTCTGACAAGGCACCCTGTGGAGGGAGTCTAAAAGAACAAAGAGCTGCCACCTGGGCAGGACACAGGGCAGCTTTGGGTTTATTTATTTACTTTGTAATGATGGGGAAGCCCCACTTTTCCTGTTCCCACAAATGCGCTGGGTTTTTAACATATTCAAGCATTAGGATGGAAATTTGTTCAAGTTTCTACCCTTCTATGTGATCTTACAATTGAGTTCTTTGATTCTGCAATGGCAGGTCCCTTTCCACATGTATAAGGGTTTGCAGGTGGGGCTGAGAAGGCTATCACCCCAGTATGGCATGTTGTCTGGGATGCTGTAGGTTAATGAAGTTCTTATTAGCCCCAGATGACAAGTGACCTGGGTGAACTCATTCAGCATGAGCCTTGTGACAACAGATGGTCTTGAGTGTCTTAAATATGAGACTGGAAAAATCCCATAATTAGCTCTTTGACAATTACATATCGGCCTTTCTGAAATTAGTTCCAATTAGAAAGATTTTCTTTGGCAGAAGTATTAACTACTTTTCTCATCAGCGTGACCAAATGTCTGGAACAAAGCTATTTAAGGGAGGAAGGATTTATTTGGGCTCTCAGTTTGAAAGGCTATAGTCCATCATGGAGAGGAAGGTATGGTAGCGGATGGCTTCATGGTGACAGGTGTCGGTGTGTATGGCTCGCTCACACCTTGGCGGACCAGGAAGCAGAAATGCGAATGTTTGAATCTCACCGACTCTCTTTTTTATTTCGTGTAACCCCTTCCCCCAGCCTAATGGGTCTACCTATGTTCAGAGAGGGTCTTTCCCCTGAAGTTAATGCCTGGAAACATCCTCACAGACACACCCAGAGGCATGCCTTATTATCTCCTAAGTGACTCTCAATCACGACTATTCTTTTATCATACTCTTTGTAGAATGATAGAAAACTTGCATTCCTTCAGTAGCTAAAAACTGAACGAGAATCAGCTCTGGAATAGGTCTTGGGACAGGACCTGGTTACAGAGTCGGTAAAAGTGACAGCTCCCATGTGGGGGACTGCCAGCTGGCTGGGAGCATATCATGGCCTATCTTGGGTAAGTGTGTTCCAAACTGATGGAGAACAATTATGCAATTCACATATGCTTAGGGACTCAGAATCTGAAGAAAGCTGATAACCCTGGTTTTATGTTAAATCTAAAGGATGCATTTCAACCCTATTACTCATTGTTTTCATTGGACTGTATGTGTTTGTACCTGTTCTGCTGTTTCTTAGCTAATGTGGATCTCTATGGAACATCTTCCAATGCACGTAAGGGAGGACATATGCATTTACAGAAGCAAAGGAAGATGGAACATGGCTTTGAAAAGAGCAAAGATGACCCAAGGGTTGCCTGTCTGTTGTTCAGCCAACTGCTGGGCCAAAGATTCTCTGTATCTGTTGAACCTCTTCATGTTAAAAGAGTCATTTATTTATTTATTATTTACTTTGTGTGTGTGTGTGTGTGGGTGTGTGGGTGTGTGCGCGCGCGTGCGCACGCGCACACACATCCATGTCACGGCACATATGTGGGAGTCAGAGGTCAACTTGTGGGAGCCGATCCTCTCCTTCCACCATGTGAGTTCTAGGGACTGAACTCAGACTGTCAGGTTGGTGGCAGGTCCTTTCCCTGCGGAGCATCTCAAAGGCCAAGCCTCTGCATATTTTTAGTCTCCTGCCTTCGTTTATCATTTAAGATCCCAGCTTGAACGTCACAGCTTCAGAGGAGTCGAGTCTTTCCTGGTGCCCAGACAACACTAGGTCCTGGGCTTCATTCTTGCTTAGCACTTTGTATTTTTGCACAGCCCTTGTTGGCTGTAATCAATTACCAGCAAGCTCATCTGTGTAAAGTTTGTCCTTTTGTCCTGGTTCCATCCTCTCCCATATGGGGAGCTCCACAAGGGTGTGGCCATGTTTGCCTCACTCGCTACTGTTTCATCCCTGGGCCCACCTTCGTTTATGGCATACATACACACACACACACACACACACACACACACACACACACACACACACACACCAAAATAAAACAAAACTTAATATTTGCTACCCAGTAGCCAATAAATTCAGTGGCCTGAAAATCAATCAGTGATTTCCAGGTTCAGTGAGAGCTTTGTCTCAAAAATAAGATAGAGGTCAATAAAGGAAGATCGCTGATGTTGACATCACACACCTGATCTCTCTCTGTCTCTGTCTCTCTCTGTCTCTCTCTCCCTTTCTCTCATACACACACACACACAGACACACAGAGACACACACACACAATATATGTTATACAAAATTGCATAGTTGAGTATGGGTTGGGTCTAGCTGAGCATGGCATTCTCACACAGCCATGTAAACCTCAATCCATGTACTCCAGTTCATAACAGAAACATTCTGTAACCTATGTCCTTTAACATAGATTGCTGCATCATTCCTCTTGAAATTTCCACCTCATTCATTTATTCATCCATTCATTCATTCATTAACTTTCAATTCTCTCAGCCACCTGAGTTTGAGCTAGTCTGAGTATATTTTGTCTCTTCTGTTTAGAGCAAGTAGTCCACATCCTGAAAAGATGTCCTAGAGTCCCGAGTCTACCTCCACTGAATGGCTGTTCTATATGGCTTTGTAAAGGGAGCCTGGGCACAACTCAGTGTCTTACTGTACAATAGGAGGTCACAGCTAAAAGCATCTGAATGACAGAAGCCTTTAGCACATGTCCACAGCCATTATTTAAAACACTATGCCAAAAATACATTTAGATGATGTGCTAATGGGCAGATTAGTGATCTAGAGCAGTGTGTGGGGAGATGGTGACCCCCCAGCCACAAGGTGCGGATGACTGGCTGGCAATGTCATGATCCAATCCATCCACACAGACAAGGTGGGGGGAAATCATGGAATGAAAGCAGCTATGGGATGCCATTTTACTGTTGCGTGTTTTGACAGATTAACTCCTTGAAAGCCTTTCCTTGTAACTGTACAGATATGCATCGTGCACAGAAACGTCTTGGCAAGCAGATGTGCTCTTTTAGGATTAAGACAACGGAATGCAGCAGGTGCGGGCGAGCAGCCTCTGCACCAGGCTCCTTCTCCCTTAGCTCAAATGGTTGCAGTCCTACAGGAGATGCACGTGGGTGTGGGGTAGGCAGCGTGCAAAACACACTGCCTGTGTGTTCTAGAACCCATTGTGGACAAGAGCGAGTCTTACTGATGGATTTTCCATCCTTCGCTTCCTAGCACCCACACGTTCACCCTTCATACTCACTGTAGGAGGAAAAAGGCATCACATGACATTGAATGAGAGCCTACACATTCACAAACATTTTAAATTACTAACAGGAGCACAGCGCGAGTGTATCAAAATGACAAATATCTTCTTAAGCGTTCCCAAGATCTACGAATAATGGTCTCCTAAACTGTGACCCTAAATAAACCATCCTTCCTCTTAGTTGATTCACTTGGGTACTTTATCACCATGACAAATATCTGACTGGAATACGAAGCTATTCTGCGAAGCAGCTTTCAGTTCCTCACACAGCTAAAATACAGATGATGGCCCAGCGATTTCCTAAGTATATACCTGGGAGAACTGGAAACACATTTATGTAAAAACTCCTGTATCCACATTCATAGCAGAGCTATTTTTCATAGCCAAAAGAAGTAGAGATAAACCCACAGGTCTACCAACAGATGAATAGATGAACAAAATGTGACGTATACACACAGTAGATACAGAGACTCTCCACTCATAGAAAGGAATAGAGTACTGTCATGCATGACTGCGTCACAAGCACACTGAGAACACAGCGCTAAGAGAACAGACTAGACACAGAAGACCCCCACGCTGTAGGACTCCATTTCTATGAGTGGCCAAAGTGGGTGAGGCTCCAGGTGAGGAGGCAGATTAGTGTTTGACCTAGGCAATCCAGAGTGAGTGAAGGTGGATAGGCAATCTAAGCTGTAGGGGGTACAGGTGTTCTGGAATTAGTGGTAATGGCTGAAAAGCTTTGTGAATATCCCCCAAACCACCAAACTGTACATCTTAAAAGAGTGAGCTTTGTGGTATATGAATATGAAGATACCATAAAACTCCCTGGGATAGTGTCCTCTTCTCTTTTTCCTACATTCTCATTCGTGGAATGACAAATATCCATTCAAGGGATATTCTTATATATACGCCTTAGAAATAGCCCAGGGTCAGGTCTTGGCATTTAATACATGGAGGTTTCCCGTGTCTATTTCTTTTCTTTTCTTTTTTTTTTTTAATAACCTTTTTTTTTAAAAAAAAATTATTTATTTATTTATTATGTAGTGTTCTGTCTGCATGTGCCCCTGCAGGCCAGAAGAGGGCACCAGATCTCACTACAGATGGTTGTGAGCCACCATATGGTTGCTGGGAATTGAACTCAGGACCTCTGGAAGAACAGCTAGTGCTCTTAACCTTTGAGCCATCTCTCCAGCCCCCGTGTCTATTTCTTAATCCATCATCTTCCCCGGATCTCTTCTTTCTGCCTGTACACACACACACACACACACACACACACACACACACACGTGTCGTGTCTTGTTGGAGTCTTTCTTTCTCTTGCTGTCTGTCACCTCTACTCAGCACAGCCACCCTAGCTCTAACGGTTTCTTTCATTGGGAAATAAAGTAGAAGATTTATATAGCACAGAACCCTTTGTCAGACACGGTGCTCTTAGATGACCTCTGGGAATGGGCCATCTAACGAAGAGTTAAAGCTACTTGGTACATCTCCCGGGATCTTCTGAGACCTCAGATAGCTGTCAAAGGGAACCTCACTCGCTCATATCATGCCCGTCAATAGATCCTTCAGTTAAGAACTTAACTGCACTGAAACCTCATTAAAATGTTTTGCTTCAAATTGTATTTCTTTTCAAGTGTATGCTATTTATGTGACGGGAATGTTCTAAAACTGGATTAGTGTGATGGTTGGGCAACGGTAAATTTACTAAAGATTACCAAATGCCACATTCAAATTGAATGAATTTTATGGTATATAAATTTTATTCCTTGTTTGTGTTGGGCTGGGGAGATGGTTTAGTCAGTATAGCACTTGCCTCACAAGTATAAGGACCTGAGTTCACATCCCAGAACCCACATAAAAAGCCGGGCACGGTGCATGCTTTGTGATCCTAGCACTGGTGAAATGGGGGTGGAGATAGGAAGCCCCCTGCCTGGAGCTTACTGGCCTAGTCTCCTAGCCTAGTCTCCTCGGCAAGGTTCCATCCAGGCCAATGAGAAACTCCATCTCAAACAAAAGAAGGAAGGGATGCGAATACCCAAGGTTGTCCTCTGGACTCCATACATTCATGCACACATATGCACACAGGAACACATACACATGCACATACACACATGCAACGAGAAAAGAAAAATAAATAAAGCAGGAGGCTGGGAGAGGGGAGAAGAGGGTGGCGGAAGCAAGTTGGGCTGTGGGTTGAGGATGATGGAAGATGGCCAGCGCAGGCATGTTGGTACATATTGTGTTGTTTATCTCACAGTGACACTCTAGATATTGGGAGTGTTGATGGATGATCCCTCTTAGCGGTGACCTCTTGAATTTACTTCTTATAGCATAAAAGTTCCTTTGCCCAAGGTCATACTTCCCTTCCTGGAGACAACCCACACCCACAGAATGAGGGATGTGCCCACTCCTCCTCCTTCCTTGCTCCATGCAGGAGAAACCTGACAAGGATCACTTCAGCTCTAGAGATTCCAGAGAAGGTGGAGGCTCTGCTGGGACCCACCCACCCCACCTCCTTCTTGCCCTGCTTGCTAGGTCTCGAGTTTCTGAAAACTCCCCTGCACCCAAAGCTCTGATTCAGAGGTTGTTTCTGTGGAAACAGACCTAAGGCAGGAGCTCATTATACACTCCTCCTCAGCTTGTAAGTGGTAAACATCCTGCATAATCAGCAATAAGAAAAGCAGAAAGTTCCTTGAGTAGAAATGCCACAAACTCGGGAGAAAAAAATGAATTTGGTATTTCATGGATTATAGCCTAACCCAAATGTGCTGCTCAAAGGCAGAAAGAGAATAAGGTGGGGCCAAGAGGAAGGTCTTCCCTACCCCTGAACCTACAAGTTGACTACCATCTCAGCATTTGAAGTGACTGCCAAGATCTATCATAAGAAAGGCAAGGTGAGGTGACAAGGACCTGGCTTTGATCCCTAGCATCCATGCAAAAAGCCAAGTGTCATGTTTTCCAGAATGGGGAGAGGTGGAGACAGGAGAATTCTTGGGGCTTGCTGGTCAGCTGGCCTCACCACCAAATCAGTGAGCCCCAGGTCCCAGTGAGAGACTGCCTCAACACATAATGAGGACAGCTCCTGAGGAACCAAACTCAAGCTTAACCTCTGGCTTCCACAGGCGCATACACACATATGAATGAACACACACACACACACACACACACACACACACACACACACACACACTTTACACATGTCTGAATGGGGTTTTTGAACTGAGATGTGCACTCAACCTGTTGTCTGTCACAGTTCTAAGAACACATGTTTTCTGCTAAGCCAAAGAAAAGAATACAACTCTGAGAGCTCTGAGAATCCAACAGGCCGAGAATTGCCAGCAGTCTGCACCCACACTTGAATTCAGAGTGTATTCATTTCCTACACTTAATACAATTGCACCCTCTACCAGACAGCCTGCGGGCTGGGGGATAATGAGATTTCAGCGAGCCCAGTACTTAAAGCCATTGATACAAGAGCATTTGAAAACACAGGCTGCCTGTCCACTCGTCACATCCAAAAGGGGATCTGGAAGATCTGCTACCTCTAACAAGTCCAGGAGCTACTGATTGCCTGAAATTGCCTTGTCTGAGAAAAAAAAAATCAAATTTTATTAGAAATCCCTGGTATCTCACAATTACTAACTCCCAGCAGCCCATTAGATGAATGCTGGCATCTTGACTAGAGAAATGTAAATTATTGATTTTGTTACACTAGACCCAAATCAGTACCGAGTACCACGGAGTACTCGATCTTATGTAAAAATAAATCAGTGTCTTGGAAGAGGCTCTACTGTCCAGCTTCTAGATTCTTAGCATTTGTTCCGGAACCATGGCTTGCCTCCTTATTCCTTGTGGAGTCTCCTAGCAGCCCATGTTCCAAACTAAGCTGGCTTCAGCATTCCAGTCTATCTGCCCTTATGGATCCATCTCCTAGCTTTTGATCTTATCTTCCACCCTTAACACAAGACCTCCCTCCACAAAGCAAATATCTGTGGCCAGCTGCGGTGGTTTGAATGTAATTGCCTGCCCTCATAAGCTCATAGGGAGTGGCACTAATAGAAGGTGTGGCTTTGTTGGAGTGGGTTTGGCCTTGTTGGAGGAAGAGTGTCACTGTGGGGTTGGGCTTTGAGGTTCCCTATGCTTACGATACTGCCCAGTATCTCAGTCAACTTCCTGTTGCCTGCAAGATGTGTAACACTCTCAGCTTCAGCACCACATCTGCCTGCACCACACTGCCATGCTCCCTACCATGATAATAATGAACTGAACTTCTGAAACTATAAGGCACCACTTCAATTAAATGTTTTCCTTTATAAGAGTTGCTGTGGTCAAGGTGTCTCTTCACAGCAATAGAAACTCTAACTAAGACATCAATGATCTGCGAAGGGCTTTCTATCCTTGGATTCAACCAAACTTGGATCAAAATTATTCAAAGAACACTACAGATCACATCTGTACTAAAGGGGCATAGACTTGTTCCTTTGTTACTCTTGGAATAATAAATACAGTGCAACAATTATTTACTTACTACTTATGATATTGAGTATTACAACTCATCTAGAAAATTATAAATTTATAGTACACAGGGGGATTTGCAGACAAGAATATCCAAATAACCACTTGTTTTTATTTGTGTGTGTGTATGTGCACATGTATGTGTGCGCGTATATGTATGTATGTGAGCAAGTGTGAGGAGGCCAGAGACAACCTTGGCTGTCATTCCTCAGGTGCCATCCATCTTGTGTTTTTGAGACAGAATCTCTCACTGGTTTGGAAAGCATCAATTAGGCAAAGCTGGATGGACAGAAAGCTCCAGGGTTCCTCCTGTCTCCCTCTCCTCATTGCTGGGGTTACAAGTGTGAGGCACCATGCATGTTTTTATGTTTTAGCATGGGTTTGGGGGATGAACTCAGGTCTTGTGTTTGCAAGACAAGAACTTTGCCAACTAAGCTATCTCCTTAGGCCATAATAACCACTGTGAATAATAGAGGAGCATCCAGAGATTGTTGGTATGAGTAGGGGTTCTGGAACCCATTTCCCATGATACCCAGGGATAACTATACTTACAACCCAGGGTCCTGTCCCCACTGTGACTTTGCACCATGGCTAAGCCTCTTTGCATGTCTTCCAACCGCTCTGAACCAGGAGCTACAGGAAAGGCTTCAGAAACAGAGGGTCGGGGGGAGAGGCCTTGAGAGGTGCTAGTTACAGGCAGGCCGAAGGGAAGTGGGGAAATGATACCCCAAATGACAAGGTAAATTAGTTCTTACCATCTTGGTTATTATAATATTTTTATAAGTTAGGAAACTTATTAGTCATAAATAATGCCCCCTTTCAATGAATACAGTCACAAATAATTCACTTTTCAAAAATACTTACACAAATATGAATTTCACTTGGTTCTCATGGATGACTATTATTGGCCTTGTGGAAGGGATAAGGTAACCCAGGTCCCAGGAAGGATGAACTGATTGGCTAGTAAGAAGATGTGGTTTAATGTGTGTGATATTACTTTAGTTAGAGGCCTTTACAATTGTCTGACCACAAGTAACAAATGCTCACCACACACAACATAGGCATCAACACAAAAACAGCTTTCAGATGTGACCCCAACACTGCCCCAGGTTGCCTTTCTCCTCTCAATCATTTTTATTTATTTATTGCACATGTCTTGTGTGTGGTGTGCATGTGTGAGGTGAATATGTATGAACCAGTGTACTCACATATGGGATGTGTGTGCACATGCAGTTGTGTGTACCCAAGGCTGACATCAGGAGTTCAATAAACTTCAGGTGGTAATACTTCGTGTCTGCCTCTTATGTGTTACAGCTATTCTGAGAGTCTTCCTTATTTATTTGTGCTTAGATTGTAGTTTGCATCCCCTTTGCATATAAAAGCTGAGGAGTTTAGGACCTGGTAACATGTCACCAGCATTGACAATCACCTCCCACTAGATAAGCACTGAAAACATAAAATGCCATAACAGAACTACGAAGGGCTGGAGCAACTGTGGGGGAGTTAATGTGATGGGCAGAAGAGGTAAGGCAGGAAAGGAGTCAGGAGTGGTTCCAGGAATGGGAGCCAGGACTTAGCAGCTGAGACTAGCAGGCTCTAGGTTTAGGGGAAGAAGGAGTGGATTGACAAGGGTGGTAAAAGTCCGGAGGTAGTGGCAGTGAAGCCCTTGTGGTCAGGGAGGGCTCTGTCCCCAAGAATTTCACTGACCACAATGGTTTCTGCTTCTGTTTTTGATGATCATTCTGATATAAAAAACAAACAACGAAACACACACACACACACACACAGATTGGGGGAGGACAATAGAATCATGGAGGCTACCAGGATCTTGCCACCCCAGATCCACAGAAAGATGAGTTGAGACTAGGAGAAAGCAGGAACATCAGGGAGGGGGAGAGAGCTGGAAGGAGGAGAGCTCTCAGAACTCCATGGTGGGCGGAATGCAAGGCAGGGAGAACGGCACGAGAACATTTAACAGCTGGATGTGTGGGCATGCGCAGCCTCCCATCCCTACAACACAGGCTCTGCAGACACAAGCCTGTAGCTGCACCTGCTGGAGTTGGTCACAAAAGCTGTGTCGCGCTCTTCGGTCATGAGCTAAACTAAGCCGAATGAGGAGCGACCTGAGGCTTTGAAGAGGCCTTTTCCCTGGGAGCAGAAAATGAACCAATATATATAAAGATCACAAAGCAGAAAGCAGAGAGCATAGTCAGAAGAAAGGAGAGATGGGCTAGGGATATAGTTCTGTGACAAAGCACTAAACATAAATACCGGGCTGTTCTGGCATGGTCAGCAAAGAGAAGGATGAAGGTATTGTTCCCCAAGAGAAATGAGACAGGGAATAAGAAGATGTTCGGGGAAGGAACTTGGTATTGGATCACGTGGACATAGCCAAGTCAATTGGCACTTACACACAAGCAGATGAAGTTGGTTTTCTTATTAATTCTTGTGTGTTCTTTGCTGGGTTTTATACTCAAATATTTTTAAAAATTCAGATCCTTCCTTAGGGAGTACCAGAAAAACTTACAATGACACAAGAGGCTTTATGCTTCCAAATGTGCATTGTTTAAAAATCAATCAACTGTCAGAGTTGCTCTCGCTAGAATCTGGCAGTTAAATGAATAGATAACACAATTATGGCATGTGTCTCTTCAGTGGTTAGAAACCCAGAGTCTCCTGTACTTGTACCATGTGTTCTTCTGGCTCTCCTCCTTGGGGGGGGAGGGTGTCGAGTTGGCAGAAGACCAGCAAAGAACAAGACTGGACTATAATGAAGGGATTGGGAGAGAGGAAAGGGGAGGAGAAAGGCGCATAGTTCTCACGGGGACAACTCACAGCCTGCTTGGCATAGCAGAGGTCCCATGGAAGGAAGCCCTTGCATCTGGCACAGTGATGGAATCCATAGAAAGAAAATGGGCATGTTTCAGGATCGGCTGCACATCTGGTTGGCCGTCACATAAGTTCCTAGCCAATGCGCCACAACTCAACGAGAGACTCCAGGACTGACTACACAGAGTTACTGGGCTGTGAAATTCCTCAAGGTGCCCACAGCGGAATTTCAATCAAAATCGGCTTATCTTTTTCCATTGCAGTCTGAGCATGTTGCTAGCGTCTCTCAGCCCTACGGCAGTGGAGGGCTTGAGAGTGAGGAGGGACATTGAAGGGTGAAGCTTTTTAATTTATTTCTTAAGGAAAGAAATACCGATTGTACTGATGCATAATCGTGGGGATTAGAGCCAGCCAGGCAAACAGGCTCACATCCTAGCCTGTTATCTACTGGGGGTCACAGAAGGGCATTCGAGTTTAGTGGCCAGGACTAAATAGTTCAGAAGAAGCTGGTGCCACCAGATGGCTAACAGTGACCAGTCCCTGCTAGACCGACGGGTCTCAGCCAGTATTGCCAGTGAAATAAACGGTAGGCTGCCAGGAGGAGGAAGTGTGTTCCTTGACTTCTTGTTCCCTGAATCTTGACGCTTTCCTGTTTACAGTCTAGGTGTGAGAAGTGAGTAGCTACACATATGTCACAGGACCTTCAGGGACCGAATCATAGGACATGAAACACAACCCCGGACCAAGCACTACTCATTACTTACTGCTATTAATATCATGCGTTATTGTTGTGAACATGTATGTTTGGTTTGCAGCTGTGTGTATGCATGCATGTTCATGTGGCTGCATGAGCATGTATATGAAGGTTAGTTGCATATGTGCGTGTGTGTCTGTGGAGGCCATATGTTGACATCCAATAGCATCCTCTATCAGCCTCCACCTCACTTTTGAGACACGGGACATGGAGCTCATTGACCCAGATAGGGTGTCTGACCAGAAAGTTCCAGGGATCTACCTGTCTCCATCTCCCCAGTGCTGGGATTACAGATGTGCACTACCATGCCCCGCTTTTTACGTGGGTTGCTAGGGATGAGAACATAGGTCCTCAAGATGATGTGGCAAACACTTTGCTGATTGAGAGAGCCATCTTCCCAGGTTCCCCTCCCAGACACCTATATTATTTTTTTGAGACAGGGTTTTGCTCTATTAGCTCAGGCTAGCCTCAAACTTGAGGTTCTCGTGCCTCTGCATCCCAAGTTGTAGGATTGTCTCTATAGCCAACAATATCAGATTAATTTAAGGCCCCACAAGGTAGGCAAATGCTTGGACCATATCTCCATTCACAGATGGGATCAAGTGAAGCTTTACTAAGTTCGTCAACACTCAACTGAATGTGTTGTCTGGTGGTAGGCACACTGCGAAGGGAGGGAAAGCCATATCTAGAAGCCTATAGCCAATAAAAATGTACTACTTCTTATACCCAGGTATGTCCCAAGAGGCAGACGACACCAGAAGACGAAGCACATCTAATAGTCATTTAAAAAGAGTTTGAAAAAGGAGAAGAGGCCAATATGGTGAGTGAGGAAACCAAATCCCACAAACCCAGGCCACACAATTCTCCGTGCCTGGTGGTGGTAGGTCACCAGCAGGGCTCTAAACTGTCTCTAGTAGCCAAAGGCAAACAGTTGCTCAAGAGAAGCTCAGACAGGTTTAACTAGCTGCTTAGAGTCTTATGGCTGCTTAAGATGAGATCTTCACACCTAGATCCTCATGCCTCTCAAAACTCTTGAAATAATTTAGCAAATGAGCATGCAGAAATTACTGTGTAAAAGATATGTATAGTGTAATAAAGTGAATATCTGTTTTTCAAGTCTTTAGCCAAGGAAGCAAGTTTGATTCAACCTTCAAACCAGGTGAGCCAACCGGGTCATAAAAATATCAGTGAGCATGGCCATTAGAGACAAACAATTTGGCTGGGAATAAATAGCATGAGACAAATGAAAATTTCAGAGCAAAGAGCCATGGGTTCAAATTTTAATTTTGATGTTTCTAGAACATTCTCTGGTATTTATAATTTCTGCTGGGCTGTAGACATGCTGGTTTATTGGGATGCCACAGAGGATTGATGAGGTAGGCCTGTGGTCTGATTTTTGCCAGGTCTGGCAGAAATCGAACCAGTGAAGCATCTCTTTGCCACAGCTGCTTCTTGCTGCGCTGTGTATCTCTTCCGCCTGCCCACGGAAGTGAGAAACTGAGGCACCATCTATGACTCCACCCAACATTAATGTGAGTTTCAGATTCTGCTAACTTTTGTTCATACGTGTCTTCCCTCTTCACTGCTACTAAAAATGGCTTCCTAATCTCAGCTCTTGGAATAGTTCTCAAATGGTGCTCCCTGCAGACTCAGCTTCCTCAGACCCACTCTCTACATCACCACAGAGCAAAGGCTCAAGTGAACCTTCCTTAGGAAACAACTGGTACCACAGGAATAGGAAGAAAAGCTGCCACTTGGCTCTAGACTGGAGAGGCACAGGGTCCTGCATGAAGGGCTGGAGTAAAGGAGCACCGTCATAAAGGGCCTTTAAGTAATACTGTTCACCAGGAGCTACGCTTGGCATTTTTTTTTTTTTTGAGACAGGGTTTCTCTGTGTAGTTTTGGTGCCTTTCCTGGATCTCGCTCTGTAGACCAGGCTGGCCTCAAACTCACAAAGATCCGCCTGCCTCTGCCTCCCGAGTGCTGGGATTAAAGGCGTGCACCACCACCGCCGGCTATGCTTAGCATTTTACATGCATTATCTTCTGGATCCTCATTCCTCCCCAGTGCTGCAGTGTGTACGGTTATCACCACCCCTCAACGGGGGAGGAAACAGTGCAGGAAGCCGTGACTTGTCAGATGTGAGTGACAGGCCAAAGGTCTAAAGTGAGGTCCACTTTGGCTCCACTACCTGCCAATCATAAGATCAAGAGGACCTGCTTGTTGCTGTCACCCCCCTCCCCACCCCCTTTACCGTTTCATAATTAAAATTCCAAACTCACTCCAGCACATTCTACATACATGGTGATGAGCCTGCCCATGTTTGGACTCAAGTCCTCGACTGGAGGTCCTTCAATGGTTTGAGCCTCCCCCTCTCTCTTTATCCACTAAGGCTCCTTATCATACCCCAGACCTTGTCATCACCAGTAACTGTGACCCACCCGCGATCTAATCACCACACATCCTCTGTCACCCCTTCCTTTAATATTTCCAGCCACCATTAGTCCTTTGACTCCAATAATCCTCCAACCCCACTGAGATCCACAATCTATCTTTCCTAGCGCTCATTTTTACACCTTCCTCTTTACACTTGATGCTCCCTTGCACTCAGACCTAGCTTAAATCCCCCAGCTAATCATTATGTCCTTGCCCTATATACCCTAACTCCTCCCCATATTACTTACTTGAAAAAGCTATGATCTTGGTTAATTCTGACCTTATCGGCTCTACTTCTATGTTATTTCTATGTAATGTGAGGAGGAAAGACAGCTGGGTGCTGTGGGATGGTCTGTATGGCAAATGTGTTGCTGATTAGTCAATAAATAAAACACTGATTGGCCATTGGCTAGGCAGGAAGTGTAGGCGGGACAAGGAGGAGAATAAAGCTGGGAAGTGGAAGGCTGAGTCAGAGAGACACTGCCAGCTGCCATGATGAGAAACAGCATGTGAAGATGCCGGTAAGCCACGAGCCATGTGGCAAGGTATAGATTAATGGAAATGGATTAATTTAAGCTGTAAGAAAAATTAGCAAGAAGCCTGCCACGACCATACAGTTTGTAACCAATATAAGTCTCTGTGTTTACTTGGTTGGGTCTGAGAGGCTGTGGGACTGGCAGGTGAGAGAGATTTGTCCTGACTGTGGGCCAGGCAGGAAAACTCTAGCTACAGCTGGGTTTGCTGACTGGCTTGTTTATTTATTTGAGGTGAGGTCTCACTATGTTACTCAGGCTGATCTTGTCTTTGTGGATTTCAGCGATCCTCTTGCCTTAGCTTCGGTAATAGCTGGGTGTACGCCACAATGCCTGGCTTGAAATTCCTGAACATACTGTGCCCCAATGCTGCCCGGCTATCACATTCTGCTTCTTTAGTCCATTTACTTTGCAACTCCTGCTGACACCATTTCGCAACTTCTCTCCAGTGGTCAGTATTTTCCAAGATTGTCAGTGGAAAACCAGCAATCACCTTCACGGGGTGAAACCACCAAAGGAGAACTTCCCCTGACTCCATCAGAAGCGTGTGCACTCCGTCACTCTTTCTTTTCATAATTTCACTTGATCTTTCCAAAGACAGTTGTCACGTGCACTCGACCTTACTTCCCTCCCACCACACAAAGACTCTAGGAAACAAGTGTTCTCATGCTCTTTACCAGATTCCCCTGCGAGATCACTCCCACTGACGCACCAAACCAATCTTGAGCTCACTTCCCTTGTGGGGTTATGCACTACCTCTCTCTCTCTCTCTCTCTCTCTCTCTCTCTCTCTCTCTCTCTCTCTCTCTCTCTAAGTAGTAATATTTGTATTAATTCTTAGAGAATTTCATATAATTTATTTTGATCTCCCAGTTCTTCCCAGATCCACTTCCTTGACTATCTACACAATTTCATTTTCCACCAATCACACTGGCTCCCTTGAGGGTCCTTGGCCACACCAGCTACACTCCATCTTGTGTCCTCTAAATTCTCGGTTACTGTTGCCCTTGCCTACAACATGTCCCTCTCACTTCACCAAACACTCACTTAGTCTGCTCCCTAGTCTGCTTGTCTGTCACATGATAATTGAGGTTTGCCTGGCCACCCCTCCACTGAGGCTGAGTGGCCACCCCTCCTGCTGCAACTGTTCATCTTTCCATATCACTTCATCTGTTCCTATGCTAGGCAGCATATTTTAATATGCCATGGTGTTTGTTTATTTATTGTGTTTGATTATTGATGTTGTCTGCCTCCCCTTGCATCTCTAAAAGGAAGAGATTTTATTATTTGTACGTTATAGCAGGCCCTGGCACTTGCCATCTATTCCATCAAGATTGGCTGAATATGGGGTGGGAAGACGGCTCAGCGGGCAAGACAGCTCGCTGAACAAGCATGAGGACTGGCTGACGTCCCCAGCATCCGTGTAGAAAGCCAGATGCAGACACATGCATGCCTAGAATACTAGTAATGTGGGGGCAGAGGCAGGGTTTGCTCCAAGTTCAGTGAGAGATCACCTCGGCTCAAGGCAACAAGGTGGAAAGTGATAGACGAGGAGACCCAATACCCTCCTCTGCCTCCACGCACCCACACATACACATATGCATATAACACACACACACACACACACACACACACACACACACTGAATGCACAAACACGAGTCAAATATATGCAGCAACTTCCAGGGTGCATACGGTTTTCCTTTGCGAGAACAGCTGGGCCGCGTGAGAGTGATTGCAGAGGGTCCCATCCAATGTAGCGACCTGCAGCAGGAAGGCATCCTCTCCTTGTCATGACTCCAGTAGTGAGATCTCTGGCTCATCCTCATTACATGGATAATTCTCTCCTGAACCACTTCTAACAAGCTGCAGTTTCCAACCTCTGCTTCCTAACATGAGTTATACCAAGCCACTTAAAACACTGCTCCAAGCCGGGCAGTGGTGGCGCACACCTTTAATCCCAGCTCTCGGGAGGCAGAGTCAGGTGGATCTCTGTGAGTTTGAGGCCAGCCTGGTCTACAGGGTGAGTTCCAGGACAGTTGGGAATTCACACAGAGAAACCCTACCTTAAAAAACCAAACAAACAAAAAACAAAAAACCAAAACCACTGCTCCAAGGCCAACTCACACTTGCTGTCCCATAGTGGCTAATTACCCTCAGACAGGGGTTCTGTTAATGGGAACTGTAGCTAACCCAACCGCTTATACACGCATCAGACATTCTGGCTATGGTATCTCCGCATGTGTACCCAACTGGGCCTCCCAATGCAGCCAGGGCTGTCTCTGCAAGGTGTAAATACCAAACTGGTAACTAGAAGAGCATGGGGGAATTTCCTGAAATCTACACAAAAAGGTAATAAATGCTACATTTTGATTGCTCAGCACTGGCGCAAGTGATAAGTCCAGAGTCACAGCTCTGTGGGAAGGAGACAGCATCTCTGCCTCACTCATCGGGAGCCACTTGACACACTTTCCAGGTTAAGTGGCTGCGACCCATTTGAAACACTCAGCGTCTGAAAAAGCCTCTGGTCCACAGCTGCCTCCCACGCTGCCGTCCCACAGTCTGACCTCATAACACAATCAGATTAAAAGACAAGTGCGGCTTGCTTCAGTGCCTTGTGCTGTGGAGGATGTGCTTACAGCCGTGATAAATCTCAGGTGGCCGCCATGACATGGAAGACTGAGCCGAAGACACCGCGTGTGTCTCTGGCTTTCTTCTCATCCCCGCAATCACACTTGCTCTATAGAACATAATGGGCCAGCCGCTGGGGATGCAGCTCAGCTGAGCGCTGGCCTGGCATGCATGAAGCTATGGGTTCCTGCCCCGACTGTTGTGACTCAAACACAAAGTGCCTAGGTACCCACGTGTTGCCAGTAAAAATGTTAACTGGAGCAAGATATGAGATATTGCTGGGGAAAGGGGCTGGTGGGGAGATGACCCTGCAGTTAAGAGCACTTGTTGCGTTGGTGGAAGATCCATGGTCAATTGCCAGCACTCACATGGTGGCTTAAAGCCATTAGTAACTTCAGTACCAGGGGATCTGACACCCTCTTCTGAATTCCTCAGGCACCAGGCAAACATGTGGTACACATACATACATGCAGGCAAAACGTTCATACCCATAAAAAAAATAAAGCTAAAAAAAATTTAAATTTTTTTTTTTTTAAAAAAGGTATTATTGGGCCACCAAGATGGCTTAACAGGTCAAAGCATTTGGTGTGTGAGTCAGGCAACCTCAACCTCCCAATCCCACAGCCAGCCAACCTCGTCCCAAAATTGTCCCCTGATTTCCAAACACACACCATGATGTGTGTGTACACACATATGCGTATTCACGTTCACACACTGAAATATAGTTTTAACAGCTATTGGTATATAAGCACAGACTGGGGGTGTCTGTTCGGTCCCCACAGATCACAGTAACTTACTGACATTCCTAGATTTGAAAGGAATTTCTTAAGTCTTCCCGAAGCTTTAAGCTATAGTCTAACCACATTAAAACTAGCCTTATTTTTGCTTTACTTGTTCAAATGATGTGTGTCAGTCACCCTTGGTTGCTGTGACAAAATGCCTGAGACAGTCAGTTTTAAAGGTGGGAAGGTCCATTTGGGCTCACGGTCTTGGAGGTTTCAATTCACGGTTACTCGGCCCCATCATTTGGGGCCTATGGTGGTACAGTGACTCCTGGTGGGAAGCTGTGGTAGAGGAAACCTGTTCATCTTATGGAGGCCAGGAGACAAAAAGAGATGGGGGAGGTGGAACCAGCAGAGACACACAGTCTTGCCAGCATTTGCTGCCATTTGATTTCCTGATGGTAGCCATTCTGCCTGAGCCGAGAACTACTCAAAGTAGTTCTAATGTGGGTTTTCCTGATCACTAAGGATATTCAACACTTTTCAAAATATTTTTGGGGGGCTGGAAAGATGGTTCAGCGGTTAAGAGCACTTGCTGCTCTTGCAGAGGACACGGGCTCAGCTTTCAGCACCTACACGGTGGCTCACACCCATCTGTAACTGTAGTTCCATATCGGATACCCTCTTCACTCCTCTGCAGGTGCTGTACCCATGTACTGCACAAAACATACATTCAGGCAAACACACACAGAAATAAAAATCAATAACTCTTTTAGAAATTAAAATACAAATATCTTAGTATTTCTGACTGGCAGGTTTCCTTTGCAGGGGTGGGTGGTGTTTGTCTTTTACAGTCCTTTATATTAACTGCCTGTCTGAGGTATAGATGCCAAACGTTTCCTCTTACTTCACGGGCTGTCTATCTGCTCTGCTGATGGTTACGTTTGCTATGCAGGAGCTTTTTAAGTTGTATAATCTCATTATTGCTTCTTAGGGATATTCCTGAGCTATTAAGATATCCTTACCTATACTGACATCTTGAAGTGTTCTCTTCTAGCTGTGAAGAAGTTGGGGCCCTCTACCCCTGTTTAGGGAATTCTCCTGGTGCCCTAATTTCCTTCCACTAGGCCCAACCTCCTAAGGGGTCTGTTGTCATCTGAATAGAACTTTGTCTCAAAAAGTAAGGTGGAAAGGGATTGAGGAGGCTACCATAGTTGACCTCTGACCTCCACATGACCATACCTACTCCCCCGCTCCGCACACCCCCCACCCCCACCCCGCTGACAGTCATAGTCGGAAAAGGCCAGGTACCTGAGAATCTGGGACAGGTGAATGAAAATCCAAGCATTCTCCCTCTGCCCCTTTGGAAAATGACTTTTGTCTTTATATTTCCATTTTGCAACTGTATAAAAAATCATGAAAAATGATACTAACAACATGTTCTGGTTGTGGTTTCTATGGTTCTAGTTGTAGGATTATATGGAGAAAGGGGACGTCTCTCTTAACTTCATTGCAGAATTGGATTTAATTAAACTTGACACTCTGTGGAGATGAAGAAATAGCTCAGCAATTAAGGACACTGGCTATTCTTCCAGAGATTCTGGGTTCCATTTCCAACAGTCACATGGTGGCTCACAGCAGTCTGTAACTTTAGCCCCAAGGGATCATATGCCCTCTTCTGGCCTCTGAGGACACCAGACAGGCTCATGGTGCATAAACATAAATGCATACAAAACGGCAATGAACATAAAATAAAAATAATAATTTTTTAAACATTAAAAAAACTTTACACTGTATCAGTCAGTTCTCTATTTCTCTATCAATTCCAGTTTATAAGCTAATTTAAAAATCTTCACGAACCATTTATTAGCTCGAAAAAAAGCATATGGTGTGTGCCTACACATGAAATATTGAAAAGCTCTGTCCTAAGAATCACTTTTCAATGTGTTTATAATGTGTGGGCAGAGGAGAAAAATTAGTATTTATTTTTACTTTGAGATTTTTCAAGCGCTTCCTGTATCCATTAGACAGCGAGATTTAATAAAAACACAGATGAAAAGTACGTGTTATGAAAGAGCATTGATTTTAAATATCTGATCCCTGAATTCCCTTCTATTACGGCCAGTGACTGGAAGAGAATTGGATGGCCTGCGGAGCAGACACTACTGAGTACAGTTCTGATACTGAACATATCTAAGACATACTTTAAAAAATTCATTTGAATTTGAGTGACTTAGGAGTACCCTTGAAGAAGAGAAACAGTTAATACAGTTAAAAACCACACTCAGCCGGGCAGTGGTGGCGCACGCCTTTAATCCCAGCACTCGGGAGGCAGAGCCAGGTGGATCTCTGTGAGTTCGAGGCCAGCCTGGACTACCAAGTGAGTTTCAGGAAAGGCGCAAAACTACACAGAGAAACCCTGTCTCGAAAAAACCAAAAAAAAAAACAAACAAACCACCACACTCAGTTTATTTGGTGCTGGCCACCAAACCCAGGGCTTCATGACACTAGACAAGAATTCTGACCACTCTGCTGCATCCTTAGCCCTTGCACATAGATCTTTTGCTTGCCTTGAGACAGCACGCCCGTGGAGTTGTGCCCACCATTTCACATCTCCCATCAGCCTGGCCAAAGGCCTCCAGAGAGTGGATTAATCAGTACTCGCAGCCAGGTGTTCTGCAGTCAGCCTTTTAGAACTCCTCAGTTGGGTCCTGCATGTCTTTGGCTCACAAGTAATTCTCAGGCTGAAAAGCCTGAAGGGTGATGGTGGGCACAATGCACATCTCAGGAGACCTGCCTAGAGCAGCCTCTTAGATGAGGAATTAAAAGGCTGTGGATATAAATCCTTGTTGATTCTTTCAGGGTCATTCACAAAAAAAAGAACACCTCATTGCAGGAGTTCCCTTCTCAAAAACACAAACTAAACGAAACTAAACTAAAAAACCCAAATGGCTGGAAAGGTTCCCATTTCCATGTTAAATCTCTGTGAGGACAAATAGGGCTTTGTTCCTGCCACTGGCTTTTGCCACTGTTGGCGGGCGTTGAGATTAGAGAAGTTGTCAACAGTCATCTTATCCAAGATGTCCCCTCTAGGTCTCCTGAGCCTGGAGCATTGGTGGGGTTGAAAGATGAGTGGAAGTGCCTTGAAGGGACTTGTCGCAGGAGAAGAGTAGCAGATGTGTCAGATCCCTCATCATTCAACATGTCTCTCTTCTCTCAGTACCAAACACCAGTTCTTCTGGCTGTTCATGGTCCATGTCTCAATGCATATGGTATTCATCTCTACATGTACATGGAAAAATAAAAGGTGGACAAGCATGTTCTGCTTGATGTCCTAACACCTGCCTCTTCTCTCACTGATGCTGGGAGTTCCACAGATGAGTCAGATTGCATTCCTTTTTGTAATTAAAAAGTTGTCAGTTTTAGACCTATAAATAATTCATTTTTATATCATTCATCCCCCACTAGCCTGTCAGCCCTCTATTCTTGCTAACTCCCTCCTTCCCAAAAATCTCTCTCATACTAATCCTGTCTTCCCCATCCCTGATCCTGTGTGTGTCTTCAGGTCTTGTCCATGGCTGTGTCCTCCTGACTGCAATGGCCCTGCCATATTCAGAAGATGGCATTTTGTAGCACTTCTTCTAGCTCTTACAATCTTCCTAGCTCTCTTCCAGGATGTCCCCTGGGTCTTGGAGGGGATGTTACAGATGCTCCATTTAGGGCTGAAGGATTAACAGTCGCTTATTCTTAGAACTCTGACCAGACATGAGTCTCTGCATTAGCCATCACCCTCTGCAAAAAGATGCTTCTCTGATCAAGGATGGAAGTAGCACATGTGGCCATAAGCTTTGACCAAGTTTACGGTAGCAGGTATCCATTCCTGCTGTGGAGCAAGCCTCAGACCCAGGCAGAAAGCACTGGGTTACCCCACAAATAAGCAGGCCACTACTGCAGCAATGGACACATCCTGCACCATCAATTAGCTACTGCTGGGCAGGACTGTTGATGCGGTTTATCCCCTAGCAACTTGCATAGCACCTTCTGCACCATGAATGTGCTGGCTAACAGGGAGGGAGCTTCCAGCTTGTTTTTAGCCCAATTTCTCTATGTCCTGGATGCAAGGTGTATGGTGTCTTCAGTAATAGGCTCTTACCGTTGAATTGTGTTCTTTTACATCTCAACGGATGTGGCAAATCACCTTAAAACATTTTCAAGGTTGGAGATGGAGTTCAATCAGTAGCACCCCTGCTTAACATTCACAAAGCCTCGGGTTTGATTTCCAGTACCACATAAGCCAAGCATGGTAGTGCATGTGTAATCCCAGAGGATCAGAAGTTCAAGGTTGTACTCAGCTACATAGAGCATCCAAGCCCAGCCTGGGACTCAAGGGTGATTGGTTGATGTAGCATCACTCTGACAATCATTTACAAAAGCGTACCTTCTGACAGATGACAAAAGCTGAACATTAGAAACATTTTCTCCAAGGTCTCACTGCTCAGGAGGTGGTCCTTGGACCAGCAGCATCTGTCTATCAACTGAGAGCTGGATAGGATTGCAAATGTTGGCTCTTCTATCAGACCTAGTGATCAAAATATCTAAACACTGGGAGCCAGTATCAAGGTGACTCTGTGGCTAATAAACTTTGTATCTTCTCTGCCTTACAGCATATGCCATGCTAACCTCTCAGCTGTGCCTCCTAAAGTACTGGTACCCAAGAGCTGGAACAAGCAATTATTGTCCTCCTAGAACTGGCAAAGGTGTTTCCACAGTTTTCCCTGAGATTAACTGCAGAAGAGACTTGGTAAATGAAAACCATTTGCTGGGTGCATACTGGTCTGTCAGTAATCTCCACTACTCGAGAGCCTGAGACAGAGAATCCTAAATTCAAGACCAGCCTGTACAATTTAGCAAGACACCATCTAAAATAAAATAAAATAAAAATTAAGGGTTGGGGATATCGCTCAATGATTTTGGTTTGTTCCCTAACACCAGAAAACAAAACAAAAATTTAAAAAACAACAACAACAAAAAAAGAAAGCCTGTTCCCTGAAGAGGGAGAAGATCATCAAGTACTTGGTGGGGGAAAAGCCAGAGTGGGTGTAATTGAGGACTACCATTGAAGGTGAACTCCATCCAACCTGCCTCCTTCCTAGGGGCTCATTCCTGGTCAGAGCAAAATCAGGTGAATGTCTCCATTTTTCAATAGTATGATGGGGCTCATGATGAGACCTTGTGGGATACACTCATGAAATAAAGGGGGCCTAACACAGTCTGGTCAGGGAATCTCAGGTCAAAACTCCACAATGGTCTCACCCTACCTCTATTTGGTTTGGATGAAATCCAAGGACTCTACCTGATGTACTTTGCAAATACGAACATGCCCAAGAGGACTATGGGAAAGGAAGAGGCAGGTCTAAGAGACAATATGAAGTCAGGACTTCCTCCCCCTGTTCTCAGTGTTCTTGGGGAGGGCAAGATCCAACAACAAGCCTCCCAAGGTCCTACGTATTCAGAAAAGAAGCTCAAGGGAGAAGAAACAAGAGATGGGTCATTCTAGCTTTAAAGCAATAAATAAGGCAGCCAGTGAGATTACATCACGACTCATGTGTTGAAACCATCCCGAGGATCTTACGTCATTCATAAAAGACCCCCAAGTAGTAAGTCCGCTGCTCAGTTCAGCCTGGTCCCACAGAGACCTGCTCCTGTCGTGACTTCAGCACAACCTTCCAAACGCACTTGCACTCAAGCAGGCTTTTCAGGGAAGGCCATTTATCTCCTTTAAGTGCAGATTTAAAAACCAGAGGGAGCCATCTGGTGGCTTGAGTATCTGCTAATTAAAGTCCTTCTCTTGGGGATAAGATGTGTACCCTGTGGGCACCGTGGCTTCAGCAAAAGGCATCCGACAAAGCAGTGGGGAGAGTCCTGTGCTTGGTCCCCAACACTGGAGCAAAAATAAATAAACAGACAAACAGACGTGGTGGTGTGTAACTGTAACCCCAGTCAGTGCTGGAGGATCCCAAGGGCTGGCTGGGCAGCCAGTCTAGCCCAAATGGTAAGCTCCAAGTACAGTAAAAAGACCTTATCGCAAGAAGAAAACAAAGGGGGAAAAAAACCAGAAAGAAAGGGTGGAGACTAAATTGAGAAGACATCCCAATGTGTTCTCATGTGACAGCCCCTGGCTTCCACATGTACTAGCATAGATGAACACCATGCACATATCACATATCTGCATACACACACACACACACACACACACACACACACACACACACAGCATTCTTGTGCTGTATAGAAAATTCAAACACCATTTAGTGGGAACTGAAGCATTCCTGCGTTGTATATATATCCAATATCAATGTTTAGACAGAATCCAATCAAGAATAAGAGTGAGTACCCTTAGAGAAATACTGGGAGCGTTTCCTCTACTTCTGAAAAAGAAACCAAATGATGGGTCTGTGGCTGATAAGAGGTTGTGCTTTGAACTTGATCTTAAGATCAAGATTCACATGCAGTAGGAGAAAATTTAATAGATATAAAACTAGAAATTAACTAAAATCACATGAAAGAGTGGCTTCCTGGGAGGTTACACAGGTTTCATTAGCCTGGCCATGCTTCCATCTTGATAGCAGAGTTTTCCCGAAAACCTCAACTACTGAGAACCGTTAAAACAATTTGGTTTAATGCCCCCTTCCTCAGCTTTGCCACACTGCACCGGGGTTGCTACTGATTGCAGCAGAATACCTATTTTTGCAAACACTGACTTTCCTTTCTCTGCTGGAGATCTTTTTATTTTTCCTCATGGAGGAAAATGTACATGTGTTAGAATAACCAGGAAATAGGAGCGATCACTTCAAACCTGCAGACAGAGCTGGCCATGGTGGCCCACACCTTTAGTCCTAGCATTTGGGAGGCATAGGCAGGTGGATCTCTGTCAGTTTGAGGCCAGCCTGGTCTATACAGTGAGTTCCAGGCCAGCTAAGGCTACATAGTGAGACCCTGTGTTAAAAACTAAAAATCCAAACAAAATAAAACCTGCAGACAGTTGCCGTGAGCGAGTCTGAGGCGCTTCCTTATGTTGACAATAACCTTGTCAACTTCTTCCCCAAGTCTCCATTACTTCGGCTTCCTCAGCCCTAGCTGTGCTAGTGAGCATAATTCTTTTTTTAATGAGGAAAAACCAGTTCCTTCATGAAAGCCTAATTACACCGATTTCACTGGGAACTGTGAAGAATACGCCGTTAAAGGCTCCCCATTATTTCCTTTGTCGTTAACTGTTAAAGTGGAACTCGGCTGTAAAAATGCACCAGAAAAGTTGGCGTAAATGTTAGAGATCAAACTGTAATTTTTCAAATTACTTAGGAACCCAACACAAAGACTTATCTTAGGAAAAGGACATTTTTGTCTCCTATGGTTTTAACCATACTATTACAAGGTGATGAAATGCACACGGTCCCTGGAGTGTTTCTAAACTAATTGTGTTCTGATTTTAATATTGATAAGTATGTTTATAATGAGAAAATGTAACAATGTGTTCCCAGTGAATACATACCTTGACTGTCACAGTTAGCTTCAGCTATCAATGTGACACAAACCTGGAGTCACCTGGGAACAGGGAACCATA
This sequence comes from Peromyscus eremicus, assembly GCF_949786415.1. Lineage (NCBI taxonomy): Eukaryota > Metazoa > Chordata > Mammalia > Rodentia > Cricetidae > Peromyscus > Peromyscus eremicus. Next base: position 61,829,206 of record NC_081420.1, on the reverse strand, counting down.
ACTGAAGACTTGCCTTTATCAGATTGGTCTCTGGCCATGACAAGTTTTCTTAATTGCTAATTGTTGTAGGAGAGCTCAGCCCCGTCGGCAGTGCTGTCCTTAAGCATGTGGAGCTGGTCTATATATGCTAGCTAAATACTCATAGATTAGTGCCTCACTCAGCCATCATCAGAGAAGCCTCCTCCTGCAGGACACAGGAAAAAAACATGCCAGACATTATGCAAGAGAGAGAGACAGACAGACACACAGACAGACAGACAGACCGACAGACCTTGGAACACACAGCTTTAAATGGGATGTCTTCATCCAATTCCTCCCCTCAGAGCTCAGGGGAACCCTATGGAACAGGAGATGGAGACAGTGTAAGGACCAGAGGAGATGGAGGACATGTGGAGAACAAGGTCCTCTGAATCATCTGAGCAAAGCTCCTGTGAACTCACAGAGACTGAAGCATGGGGCCTGCAGGGGTCTACACAGGTCCTCTTCATTTATACTGTAGCTTTCAGTTCAGTATTTTCATGGGCCTCCTGGGTGTGTGAGTGGGTGGGTCTCTGATTCTTGTGCCTCCTCTTGGCTCTTTTCCTTCCGTTGGTTTGTCTTGTCCAACTTCAATGTGATAGTTTTTGTTTTATCTTATTACATTTTATTTTGTTATGTTTTGTTGTTATCTCTTAGAAGCCTGTTCATTTCTAATGAGAGACAGAAAGGGAGTGGATCCAGATGGGAAGGGGGGTGAGGAGGAACTGGGAGGAGTAGAGGGAAGGGATCTATTATATGAGAGGAGAATCTATTTTTAATAAAAGGGGGAAATGAAAACAAAAAACATTATTTCTATTTTAAAAAGCTAGTTAAGCATGAGCTAGGGAACAGGCCAGTAAGCAGAGCTCTTCCAGGATCCTTGCTTAGTTCTTGTCCTGAGTTCCTGCCGTGGCTTCCCTGGGTGATGGGACTGTCCTAAACCCTTCCCTCCCCTGAGCTCCTTCTCATCAGGGTGCCTTATCACAGCAAGAGAAGACAACTAGAGCAACGGCTTACATGATCAGATACTCAGGGATGCGTCCAGATGGGGATGAGTCGTACCAAGGCACCATTTTCTTTGCTATCCTCTTTTGTCAGGTGACAGTCCCAAGAGCAGGGCTACAGTTGGTGGCAGGAGCCTGGACTCTAAACCAGTCTCAAACCCAGTGCACACTATCCTAAGTGCACAATGGGTTGAGACACCAGTTCAACCCCAGAAAACAATCCAGGCGATTTCCAGGCCTATTGTCTACTTGTCCCCCACTGTACGTTTAGTTAAACTGTTGACAATTGTGATAGTTTGAATGAAAATGTTCTTTTCCTGTTCATGTGTTTGAACACTTGGTCCCCATATTTGGGAGGTTATAAAACCTTTAGGACATGAGACCTAGCAAACAGACAGGACTGTAGGGGTAGGCCCAGAGGTTTATATCTGGTTCAGGGTTCCTGTGATATGAGGTGCTCCAGACATATACTCTGTAGCCTTGAACTCCCCTTCATCTTCTCCACCATATTAGAATGTACCTCTCGCCGGGCGGTGGTGGCGCATGCCTTTAATCCCAGCACTCGGGAGGCAGAGCCAGGCGGATCTCTGTGAGTTCGAGGCCAGCCTGGGCTACAGAGTGAGTTCCAGGAGAGGCGCAAAGCTACACAGAGAAACCCTGTCTCGAAAAACAAACAAACAAACAAACAAACAAAAAAAAGTTTAGAATGTACCTCTCAAACTGTGTAGTAAAAGAAATCCTTCCTTGCCTTAAGTCACTTCTTTCTGAGATTCTACCACAGCAAGGAGGATAGTGACTAATATACTAACATTCAGGTATAGCCTTCATAACAAGAGGGGATCCATGGGCAAAGGAGGTGGGTACCAGAAGGCAAACCACTGAGCTACAAGTGATAACCCCTGTAAACACTGCTCCACAGGGAGCACTGTGTAGCTTCACAGATATTAGGCTATAGGCCTTAGAATCTGGAGTTCTTATCGTCAAAGGGAGGTATTTCCTCTATCTGTTTTGACCTTTGTGCAAGTGACATGCTTGCTGTCACAGTGAACTGTGGTATCCCTCCCACAGCCCTTTATCTCCATGCACAGTTCCAAGGCTATGGGAACACACTGGCTCAAAGTAAAGTATCAGAAAAGCAGTAGCTAGGCCCCCTGCTGAATATTCTAGGCAAAGTCAAGAAACTTGGCAGGTGTAATGAACAACAGTTCTCAACTGCAGGTGATTTTGCTCCTTCATCTAGGGACATATGGTAATGCCCAGAGACAGTTCTTTATCTGGGGACTAGAGGACGCTACTGGCATCTGCAGGTAGAGGAAGCCAAGGATGTTGTTTCTCAGCATTCTACAATAAACAGGACATCCCTATACAGAAATAAAAATACCAACCCAAATGCCAATCATGCCAGGTTAAGAATCCCTCACCTAAAGGGATGAGACAAGGACTGCAGAAGGATGAGTTCTATGCCCAAGAACAGGAAAGCTACTAGAACTTGGAAATAGATGCACACTTGGCATTGTGCTTGACATACCACAGGCATTCAATAACTGCCTTTATTTAAATAAGCAAAATGTCACTCCCCAGGTCCAAGGATATTCAACTGAAGGAATAGACATTACTAACTTTTGTACATTTGACTTAAAAACACAGCCTCCTACAGATTATATAATGGAACTGCTCTTTGTAGGCAAAAAAAAAAAAGTCACACAAACTATTAGAGCTTTGTATTGTGGCAAGTGGCATCAAGCCAGCAAAGTGGCAATTGTTTAACTATTTGTGGAACATGCATGTTATTATTGTTGTTTATAAAACTAAGTGAGATGTGATTAAGGCCACAGAAGTAACCCGTTGTAAAGAATACTAGTATTGCAACTGAGATGAGACAAAGAAGAGAACTGATTACATGGAGTCAAAAGTAGCCCAGTGGCTGCTCATGCGCCTCCCTAGGCCACTGCTTGGGTTTGGCTGCTAAAGAATAAAAAGAAGAAGGATGTGTTGGTGCAGAATTGTAATCACAGTATCATGGGAGGCAGAGGCAGGGGAGCAGGAGATCAAGGTTATCCGCTACACAGTGAATTTGGAGTCAGCCTGGGATGCGTGAGACTGTGTGTCATAGACAGATAGATAGATAGATAGATAGATAGATAGATAGATAGATAGATAGATAGATTGAGATAGGGAGGGAGGGAGGGAAATAGATGATAAATAGATAGATAGATAGATAGATAGATAGATAGATAGATAGATAGATAGAGATAGGGAGGGAGGGAAATAGATAATAGATAGACAGACAGACAGACAGACAGATAGATAGATATAGGGAGGGTAGACAGACAGATAGATAGATAGATAGATAGATAGATAGATAGATAGATAGATATAGGGAGGGAGGGAGGGAGAAGGGAGGGAGGGAAATAGATGATAAATAGATAGACAGACAGACAGATAGATGAGTAAATGAATGAAATATATGGAATATGAGGAATATATCATCAAAAACCATGACTTCAAGGCCAAGAATAATGAGAAATTTGATGTCTATTTTTATATCTGTTAATGGAAATACAAATAGATTTGAAACCTTCTGGGATAGGCATACGTAAGCGTGATCACTGCTTGAATTTTGCATAGTGGTGCTTGCTTGGTGACTGCACTTTGAATCAAAGTCACTCAGATTCATATGCTAAAGGGAGACTGGAAACCTGGAGGGGTGAGAGCAGAGCACAGCCAGACAGCAAAGGGAGCATTCTAAGTGGGGCCAATCACTTGGAAGGTCAGCACTGCTCCTACCAATATCAGGGAAGACAGAGTCCCTGCCCACTGTCCATGACCTCGAACCCCATCAGGAACATGCTGTAGTGGAAATCTCCAATCCTATCAGAGGATGATGATAAATAATATACCCTCACTTCTATTCTTCCTTTGTACCCATCTATCAAGCACTCTTCCGATTATCATTTGCCTTTTCAAATAACTTTGCCGAAAAGGAAACACTATGCTATTTAGCAGATATGAACCCACTTGACAATTATGTATTTTGTTATAAATTAATAAAACTGGTATTCTGCCTGTTGTTGATGATCTCTTCCCATAAAAAGATCCAGGCTTGGTATGTTGGGAGATTCACATAGGTTTAGCTGTTGGACTGTTGGGGAATCCATTCAGGTAAATGCCACTCCATGGGGACAGGTGTGGGGCTTTGTATGTGACCATGTGCTCCTTTCTACATATTAATCCTTGTGAACATCTGCAGCCCAGGATTTGACTAACATGGGGGTGGTGTGACCATCCATTCTTTTCTCCTTTCTCACTAGTTAGATTTCAGCAAACATTGATCAGAGTCTGAATTTACTCTGTGGCCTTTCATTGTAAACACAAATGGCAGGTGTACAGGTATCTGCTGTGGCCAGCACACAGCACCTAGAACTACATTGATTGTCCCTGCTGTGAAAGCCAGTGAGTGACAGGCACCTTCAGAATTTAAGGAACAAAGGTAATCCAATATCACAATTCCCACCAACCTCTGGGCAAAAGGCAATTCATGGAAATCCCAACGTCACATAAGACCTAAGTTGAGTTTAAGTGTCTTCCATGAGTCTTCTACCATTTGACTTCTTTAGGGGGAAGGGCATTGAGACAGGGTTTCTCTGTGAAGCCCTGGCTCTCCTGGAACTCACTCTGTAGACCAGGCTGGCCTTAAACTCACAGAGATCCACTTGACTCTGCCTCCCAAGTGGTGGCATTACAGGGGTGCGCCACCACTGTCTGGTGCCATCTGACTTCTTAACACAGACACTTAGAGAAGACAGGAGGGCAGAATGGAAATAATAGTGTGGCCACCAGTGACCACAGGGTCGCAGGTGTCAGATTAACCATGAAACCTGCAACCACTAGGCCCAGGGCCCTTCCCTTTCTTCATTCTTTTTTTTTTAACCAGTAAAGGATGTGTGTGTGTATGTGTGTGTGTGTGTGTGTGTGTGTGTGTGTGTGTGTGTGTGTGTAGAAGTTCTAAGGTACTAATTTCAGCCTTTCCCCCTCTTATGGACTGAAGTGTGAAACTCTACCCTCTGAAGTAATGATGTTAGGAGACGGAGCCTTAGATGATCTCTTGATATCTAGGGGCATGATGGGATTAGCATCCTTTATAAGAAGAGGCACCAGAGCTTTCTCTGTGCCCAGCATGTGAGAACCAGAAGAACCAGAAAGGAAGTCCTCATTGGGAATTGATCAGCAAGCATCCTGACCTTGAACTTCTAGTCTCTGGAACGGTATAAGATAAATGCTTGTTATTCCAGGCATCAGCTCTATTCCAATGTTTTGCTATGGCCAGCGAAGCTAAGGTTCCTACCTTTTCCCTGTATGTCTCTCCTAGTGCTTCTAGAAGCTGGCTTTGTATGGTCTTGCTGTGTGCACCTGTCCTGGTACCTGCCCTCTCCTTGGCAGCAGGGACTCTCAACTCTGCAGCCTCACACCTGTGTACCTGTCACAATGACCTCTGCAGAGCGATGCTTCCAGAAAACTTCACATCCTATTGGCTCTAGGAGCTTTGGGCAGACTTTGATGTTGCCCTCGGGGTGGCTCTGGGCTTCTTCATAAAATTCTGGAAAGCATTCTCTGCTGTTTACTACACCTCCTTGTACCTACGGGCTCATGAACATTCAATGTGTGAGTGCCGAAGAAATGCAGCAATCAACAAGCAGCCTTGGGGCAATACACCAAGTCTTTCTACACAAAAATCTTGGCTAGAACTGGATTTAATGGCAAGGGAGACAAATACATGACATTAGGTCTTCCCAAGAAAACCAAGTTACTGTTATGGGAAGTGTACAAATAGACTTTTATAGAATCTTATTTTGGACCAAGTTTTTTTGTTTTGTTTTGTTTTTTTTTCATTGCATATCAAAACAACTCGTTGCTGGTCCTCACTGCCAATGGTCCCTTCATTCTGGACTAGCACTGATGTCACAGCAGTAATAGGTGAGTATGGGGGTGTGGATCTACTAGAAAGAACACAGACCCGAGTCTGCGTAGGAACAACAGCTCAGTGTAGCATCCTCCCCTGCTTTATATGAACAGGCAATGTGACCTACACCAGCAGAGGATGCTTTTCATGCCATTGCTTTCTGAGATAACAGTAGCAGTAGCAAAAAGCAACCAGTAACTGGGAGACAATTAAGGGTCCCCAAACTCAGGAAAAAAATGTAAATGAAATTGCAACATAAATTATTATAAAAACTCCAACAGGCAGGCAGGAAGGGAACTGCCTGAGCTCCTGCAAAGATGCTGTTTTCTGCTGTGTTGACTGCAGAAGATCCTGTCCCACTCTTTGCTCTCCATCACTCTGGGCCTGGTTTTCTTTTCACTTTACATTCCTGTATTGTTTGATTGGAAAGCAGTGTCTTCCAGTGTTTTTCACCCTCCTCCCTGTAGGTGGCGCCTCTATTCCAGTCACCAAGAGTCCACTTTGTAAATAGCTGGATCTGAAAAACCATATCATCTTCCCTAAGGAAGCTTCTTTGAGTCTGCTTTTAGTCAGAAACTGCACCAGAAATAGCAAAGCTGGAGACTTTATTAGTCTGGGGTTTATAGGAAGAGGTGGGGCCGAGAGACCTTTCATGATAGAAACTTTATCTAAAAGGTTATAGGAAACAGATTTTGATTTTTATCATGAAATACACAAACAATGTCCACAAAAATATGATTTTACAATAGGAATGGCTGATGGAAACTTCCATTATGGCCGGTCAAATGTCAAACACAACAGAAATCGACATGACACACAAGTGTCCTTATGGATACCTTGGTATCCACTTGGAGGGAGGAAGGGAGGAAGAGAGGGAGAAAATCTGGTGTGTGTGCATGTGTGTGTGTATGTGCGTGTGCATGTGTATGTGCATGTGCGTGTGCGTGTGTGCATGTGTGTGTGTGTGTGCAGCATAAAGCATTGTTATTCCATCTCAACCCAGCTATGATACCCTTCTGAAAAAAAAATAGCTTGGAAGGGGACTGGAGAGATTGCTCAGTGGTTAAGGGCACTTGTTGCTCTTACAAAAAACCTAAGTTCAGTTCCCAGCACCTACACAGTGGCTTACAAACATCTGTAATTTCAGTTGCAGGGGATCCAGTGCCGCCTTCTGATCTCAGTGAGTACCAGGTATGCACATGGTACATGCATACAGGCAAAACCCTCATACATATAAATAAATAAATCTAAAAATGAACCCCCCACTACACACTCACCCCTTGGGTCATAAGCATGAAAACTAAGGGAGATCCTGGGTGATCCAGAAAAAAGCACAAAAGGTTTTTACAGGAGGTCTTGATGAGCTAGACCTGGGATGTATTGCTTCCATTCACATGCCACTGCCCCAAACCCAGTAATATGGCAAAATCTCACTGCAGAATTAAGTGTGAAGCATAACTGAGCTCTGTGCTCAGGATAAGGAGAAAATGGATTTTTTGTACCGTTTCTACATACACTAATCTCAGAATTATCAGAAATGAAGTCAATAAAACAGTATCTATTTCATTTAGCACACAAGTATTCCTTTCTACAGTTGTTAAGAGAGAGAGATCTATGGCATTGCGACTTACAGGGAGATTAATGTTGATTTTCAGGAAGCTTCTCGAGACAGGATCCACATACATCCAGGAGGGAATCATGCAAAATAAGAGCAAGTGACCTGTCCTGATCTGTAATAGGTTTTCTTCCACACAGGGAGTCTGTAAGTACTCTCTCTCCATGCTCACCAGCCATGGATGTGCTTGCACGGGATGCTCGGTCCAGCAACTGGGACTTCCGCTTCTCTATTGACATCAGAGTGAACATCAACATCCCACCCCACTCTCTGATGGGACTTGAGCCACAAACAGCCCAGAGCTAAAGCTACTGGTGGTTTCAGAAAACACAGGAAGATAAAACCGTCCTTACAGGAGGGCTGGAGGCTGGAGCCAACCAGCTGAGTTTCTTCCTCCCTCGATTTCAGAGTCCTGGCTCAACGAACCTGAACATAACAAGGTGCAGGGGGTGAGTCTGAAGGAATAGTTTCCTGATAGATGTAAAAAAAAAGCAGGATGAAATCCTACATTCATCCCCAGCAGCAAAATATCCAGATAAATAAAAACAAAATGAGAACAGAATGATGAATGACTGTTGGTACTACCCTGTGGATGAGTATTTTCCATGATTGTCTCTATAGATTTTTTCCCTAAAAAAAAAAACCAAAAAACAAAAAAAAAACACCAACTACATGCCATTAAGGAGTCCCTTCTCTGAGGATATTGGGTCAATGGAAAACGATGTCCTTATCTGTCCACTCACCTGTCAGCAAATTCCCTTTCTAGGCAACACCAGGCACATGCTCAGAAAAGCCTAGGACCAGCGACTGTATGCAACCCCTATGCCACTGTTTCCTGCAGAAAACGTCACCTTCTCTGCTAGAAATCTCAAGATGAGGAAAATGTCATTATCCTGGGTGTCTAGTCCATTTGAACTGAACGAATCAAATGATGGAGCAGAATCTAAAATGAGTCTGTGTCTTGTGGAATATTAGTTTAAGATGTGTTAGATTCGTTTATGCTGTGTAATATTTGTTTAATGATGCAAAGATGTGTTGCATTCTTTTATGTTGCATTTGTTTAACTCTGTGAAGCTGTGTTATTTGTCTGTCTAAAACACCTGATGGTCTAATAAAAAGCTGAATGGCCGATAACAAGGCAGGAGAAAGGATAGGCAGGGCTGGCAGGCAGAGAATAACAGGAGGAGACATCTAGGCTCAAGAAGGAGGAGCAAGAAAAGGAGAAGGAGAGGGGGACACCAGGGGCCAGCCACCCAGCCACACAGCCAGCTATGGAGTAAAAAGGAAAGAAAGGTATATAGAATAGAGAAAGGTAAAAGCCAGAGGCAAAAGATAGATGGATAATTTAAGTTAGAAAAGCTGGCTAGAAACAAGCCAAGCTAAGGCCGAGCATTCATAAGTAAGAATAAGTCTCCACATATTTATTTGGGAGCTGGGTGGTGGGCCCCCAAACAGCAGAGTAAAAAATCCAACTACAGTGTCTTAAATGGAAAATAGGGCAACTGGCAACCCAAACACAGCCAAGAAACTGACTGATCATTCCAATGAATTGTGAGCCTTTATAGTAAGCACCTACCCTTAAAGGATTTGTCCTTCAAGGCGTGTGAATGCTTATCCTGAACTTATCACACTGGTTGGTTTCAGCTTTTCCCCTTTCAGATTATAAGAAGGGCAACAGTACTGTGAGGTCCCCTTAATGTTCAACAGTTTCCACGATGGTTGGCAGAGGAAGTGTTGAATGAAGAAACAAAGACACCCGAAGAAAAAGAAGTCAGGAGGGGGATAGGAGAGCATTTTGTGACGCTATCTGAAATGTTCTCAACGCTGTTCTGGATTGTCAACAGAAGACACTGAAGTCAGATGAGGAGCCACCTTGTCCTAGGCCAGGGACAGAAGAAGGAGGTCGCCTAAGTCTTGCCTAATGACCTAAGACCTTGATTAAAAACCCAGAGATCTGGGGATTGAAAACTCTCCTTCTTTGCTGAAGAGCTACTGGCCTTAAACGATTTCTAGTTCTTGGGAAGGACTTTCTCTTGTAAAATGAGACTTGTTTATCTCCCACAGAAGGGGTAGACGACCTGGGAGGTGAGAAGCTGCAGACTGCCATATAAAAACAACTGAAGGGAGAGCGGTTTGAAATCATGAATGGGTTCTGCAAATACAAAATGCTCATGCAAATTTGAAAGACTGAAGACATGGCCTATCACATGTTCATCTTGAAATGCATTCTCTTATGTGTCCCAAGTTTCATTAAACCAAATAGTACCAGTATCTGGTCCCAAGTCTGGAAGAACTCAGAAAGAATCAATACTGGAGCCTGGGGAGACAGTTCAGTCATAAAGTGCTTGCCATACAAGCATGAGGACCCAGGTTAGCTGCCAGAAACTGCATTTTTAAAAGGCCAGGTATGGTTGCATAGGCTTATAATCTTAGTACTAGCAAGGTGGAGACAGCTGGATCCTGTTGGCTAGTCAGCCTACTTCTGGTCCAGTGAGAGACCATGTATCATAAAAACAGGTGGGTAAGGTCCTAACAAACAACACCCAAGGGTGACCTATGGCCTCTACATGCATGTGCACACATATGTACTTACTCACACATGAACATACACGCAACACACATGAATCAGTAGCACTGTTAGTGCTATAGGGAGGAAACAGAATGGTGTGGACTTTCCTGAGGAAGACAGAGAGGCCTTTCTTTGGCCTCTCTCTATCCCTAAAGTATGGGGTTTCCTTTCCTGTAAGATTTTTTTTTTTTTGCCATCTTCAAGTTGGCAAAGCTTGAGGCTAGGAACCTCAATTTTGAACCCTTTTTATCCCACCCCACCTCCCTAAGATTCAGGAACCCATTCAGTGCCTTCAAATTCCTATTTTCATTTTTTTTTCTCTGGACTCCACTTCATTGCAATCTTTTCTATTTGTATTTTTTTTCCAACAAAGCAGAGGGTGGGGGAAGCTGGTCCCTTCTGGCTCCCTCCACCAAGAAGAAAACAAAACTCGTCCAACATTGCTTCAGCACTCCCCACATTTTCTCAGCCAAGAATTTTCTCAGCTGCAATGTATTCCATCTTCACAAACCTTCTGCATCTTTTTTTTTTCCTTTTCAACTTTCCATTTATATAATTGCAGAGGCTCCAGGCTCCATGTGGGCTTTCCCAGAGCCTCTACAATCAGGTTCTCACCCGCCTCCAGAAGGTGACTCACCCTGGGGTGTGGGGGGAGGTCTCACAATAAAAAGGGATGTCTGTGGCCTGGACCAGGGCTGCCACCTTCTCCCAACAGATGCACGCCCGCCCTCCCTCCCCTGCCACAGTTCAAGCCTGGAGCATCTGAGCTCCTGGCTGCACTGAGAAGCTGCTAAAAGCTCCCACCTCCTTCCCACACTGCTCCAGGCTCTGCAGTTCCCAGGTCAGCAAGCCTCCTGCAGCAGCTCAGCAGTCTTTTCAACCCTCCCCCCCCACCCCCCAGTGTTCAGGTCCTCCGCTGTCCCAGCTTCTGACATCAAGATTTAAGTCCCAATTCAGTGAAAACTTCCAGGAGACTATAAGCATCTTCCCCACACAGCACACTGATTCAGGTACCAGTAGCAAAGAAGCAACAAAATTCAACTCAGTCATAAAAGAACCTCTGTTTCTCTCTCTCTCTCTCTCTCTCTCTCTCTCTCTCTCTCTCTCTCTCTCTCTCTCTCTCTCTCTCTCTCCCCGTGTGTGTGTGTGTGTGTGTGTGTGTGTGTGTGTGTGTGTGTGTGTGTGTATGTATCTGGTAACGCACACACTCATTCTTGCACTCATATACACATGTGTGCACGCTCATGTGGAGGCCAAAAGAACAATCTCAGCTGTCATTTTGCAGTTTCTATTCACTTTGTCTATTCAGACTCTCTCATTATACTAGCCCCAAGGAGTCACCTATTTGCACATCTGCCTGCCTGAGCTAGGATCACATCTGTGCACCACTCCACCTGACTTTTGTTTTTAACTTGATTTCTGGGTCTGGAGCTCTGCATTTTACAAGCCACGTCCCATATTGTTTTACCACCGCCTTGTTCACAGCAGGACCATCAATATTTGCCGGTGCGATGCACCCAGGTATTCAATTTAACAGCGTGCACTTCCATTTCTACTTTGGATTCATGTGACAGGTAAGTAAGGCAAGGCTGGTACTGATCGATCCACAGAGGGCAACATCAATACCTAGGCTCAGAAGACAAAGGGACCTTAGGTGGTAAAATTCTTCACACTGCCTCGACTGTCAGACGATTGTGACAGAACTACAAATAAGGTTCAAAATTAGTCGTGGCCCTGGGCTTGTAACCAACTCACCACGTTCCTAGCTGGTTCTGACGGAAATGTCCCAGATTTGTCTTGGAAGTTCTTCACTGGCCGAGAACTTCTGCTTGTGACAATGCAGGAGTGGATAGGGCAGGCGACAAGCAGAGGCCCTGTCTACAGAGCGCCTGCTCTGCTTAGAAACTCTGAATGGATAATGTGAGCGATGACGTTCCCCATGATCTTGCTGCGGGCACTCACTTTGCTCCAAGACTTGAGGCGGAGGACGAACTGAAAAGAGTTCATATGATCCATAGCCATTGACCTACATCTCCTAACAAAGTGAATAGATCTCTCCTTCAATTGGTATTGGACACTGAATGTCCTATCTGGACATTAAACTCAAATCAGTTTTATAACATGGGGCATCAAAACAAAAGACTGTCTTTGTATGTAAAAATGCAGATACCTGTGCATAATATAACACACTTCCTTCAAACAAAGTATTCAAGGAGTAGTATGGTTTGAAGAAATAGCATCCCCCAAGCTTGTGTACTCCAGGCGTAGTCCCAGGCTGGCGGAGCTACTTTGAGAGGTATTAGAAACTTCAGAAAGTGGGACCTAGTTGGAAGAAATAGGTCACTAAGGGTGGGTTCTTGGGTTGTATTTTATTCCTGTCTCTCCCTCTTTGCTTCCTGTCTGTCATGAAGTGAGTAGTTGCTCCTGCCATGAGGCTCTACCTAACCCAGAATCGATGGTGCCAAGGACTACAGACTGGATCCTCGAGTCTGTGAACCCAAAGTAAGTTGTTTATCCTTGTAGGTTGTTCTGTCAAGCATTTTGTCATACCAACAAGAACACATTAGTTCTGCTTAAGAAACTTCCAGAAGAATGAGAAGACACAGGAGAAAATAAGTGGTGAGAGGGGAGATTCTATCTTGGCTTTTTACTGTGAGACCTATGAACTTCAATATTAACATACGGTCATGGACAGAAAATGCAAAGGGCCAATGCATCAAGCAAGGCACCCATATTTAACACCCAGTCCTATCCTCAGTGAGGGAGATCAGACTCCCTGGAAGGCCGCTATCCAAGTAATCATAGTCATCCCTAATTGGAAGGAACTGAACAGCCCACATACTCACAAGGCTGGGGGACTTATGCTATCTCAGGAGCAAATATCTCTAAACCAATTTTAGGAAACCAATGCTCTTAGAGAGGAGCAGGATAGGCCAATTATTTTAAAGTATAGGCAAAGACAGATCAACTCTTTTGTTGAAGTTACCTAAAAGGTGGCACATGCCTTTAATCCCAGCACTCGGGAGGCAGAGGCAGGCGGATCTCGTGAGTTCGAGGCCAGCCTGGACTACAGAGTGAGTTCCAGGAAAGGCGCATAGCTACACAGAGAAACCCTGTCTCGAAAAACCAAAAAAAGAAAAAAAAGAAATTAGTAACAAAATGTGTATTACAGAGTTGAATCCACAACAAAAACCAAGTTGTATCATGCTAACATCCACCTAGGATCAGAGATCAGGTAAAGGCAAGAAAGGGCTTACGTGAGCTTACTTGTTAGTTTCCCTGTGTTTTCTGATCATCAGACTGTATTAAGTTACTTTATTCAACTTTTTACCTCTCTGTCCACCACTGCCATCCAAGGTCTATATCATGCACAGGCAGAGCAAATAAACATATTCAGATTTCACCATAGAGGAGCATAGAGGAATACACTGTCAGCATGGGCTATTGTGTTACAGGGGGCAGTATCTAAGTTTTATACATATATATAAATAAATACTGCTGGGTAGACCATAAAGGCCAAGGTAGCCATAATGATGCTGTTTGTGAAAAAATGATATACTTTGTTGCAGAAATGTGTGTTCTGCCTTTCCTAAGGAGTAAAGTGGAGTTATACAATAGAGTTGAGGTAAGGGGAGAGAAAATCCATTTCCTGAGTCTCTCCTCAGGCTCAGAGTCTGTGATAAGCATATGTAAATCCTTAGGCATCCCCCCTCAGAAATGAAGTGGGAGGTGGGGGGACAGTTCAGTCAGTAAGTGGTTACTGCACATACATGAGGTCTTGGTTTTGATCCCAGCATTCAAGTGGGGAAAAAGTCAAGCAGGGTAGTATACATTTGTAATCCCAGAGTTAGAGAGGTAGAGACAGGCAGATCTCTGGGTCTTACTGGCCAGCCAGCCTGGACCAATCAGCAAGCTCAAGGCCCAGGGAGAAATTCTGTCTCAAAAGAGAAGGTGTGGATGGTACCTGAGGAACCTCACTGAAGTTGTCTTCTGGCTTCCACACACATGGATGGGTACTTATGACAATGCCTGCGTGTACATGTGCACAACACACACACACACACACACACACACACACACACACACACACACACACACACACTGATTTGAAGGGAATCTGGCCAGGGCTAACATTAGGGCTATGAAAGAAGTCTCAGAGACTTGACATCGCTTAGCTGAGCAAGCCTGAACCTACGGCATGTCTCTTTTCTCTGTGCCCACGCTCCTTCAAGACACCCATCTGCTATCATCACAATCAAAGATGTCAGATCCATGAGATGTTAAGGACAGGAAACCACTGCTGAATAAATTTCAGTGACCTTTGACCACCACATCCTACAATTTCTGCTAAGCCATCTCTTCCTCTGCATTCCAAGTCTGTAACACACAAACCTCGAGCAGGTACATCCATCCTTCCTCCGAAGGTTCTGGCTACCTGTCCCAACACCAATGTTTTATTTGACTCCCCATCTTTCTTGGTCTTCTTAGTTCACACCTTAGATTCGTGTTGGAAAGAGGCTATATGATGCCAAGTTGGATTTGTGAGCTGCAACTCCAAATAAAATCCACGCAGCTCAAACGTGCTACCCCAGCCAAGTTAAAAAAAAAAAAAAGCCTCTCTTAATATTAAAATAAAACACATTATTTTAATGCTGCTTTCTGATATACTGAAGTTATAGCAAAAGCTTAATTAGCCCAGCCTCCACTAATTGGTACCCTGGATAATGGCAATTATTATTTTTTTTCTAAATTCTATTTTTAAGAGAAAGAAGCAATTGACACTTACAGTACATCAACTACTGACTGCACAAAGCAAATTCCAGGCTATGTACTGAAGTTGGGGTATGTCCCACCCACTCCAACTCCTCTCCTCCAGCTGGAAAACTCTCATTTGCCTGTCAAGTTGATGTCAAGTAACTTCGGGATGGGCAGTGCCTTCCTGAATTGCACAGTTATTTCACTTTCCACTCAAATCCCAGGTAATTTATATGTCTCTCTGTATTCTAGCCTTTCTTACTTGGCTAGTGTTGGTGGGATATTTCCCATGTCTTTAAGGACGGTGCCGTGGAAAGATGATGGACCCTTTTGTGGTGGGACCTAGTGCATCACTGGGGTGTGTCTCTGATGGGGATTGTGTGACCCTGTCTTCTAGCCTCTCTTGTTTCCTGGTTATGGGAGAAGTATTTACTCAGCCATAAACCCTTAAGCAATGGGTTCGACTAGTAAGAGATGGCAGTATCTAGTACTATCAGCCAGAATACAACTCTTCTTCATGATTCTCTCAGGTGTTTTGTTATATGGCAGAAACCTGATTAACACACACCCTAAATGCTATCATGTGCCTTCTGGACCATGGTCAAGATACCAGCCATCTTGAATTCCAAAACAACAATGCAGGGAGAATTGCTCTTATACTAAACAATAAATAAGTGAGTTGATGGAAACATGATCTTTTTCTGTATTCTACAACTATATCTACAATACTGTAGCATAGTTTGTAATTTCAGGAAAATACTATGATGCCCTTAAAGTTGATAAGGAGGAAACTATTTTCATATGACTAAGCGCCAAGTCAATAAGGATGCCACAGGACTATGATGCATCTCCAAAGGATGTTCAGCTACTGCTGAAATCATGAAGCCATGAGTTTCCAGTTAGTATGACTCTTAGTTAATCTGGATACACGATTACTAAGCACACTTGTTCAGCTAATGCAACACATTGCCTATTCCTAGAGTTACAAACCACGTGTTCTGGTTTGATAAGACTGAAGCATGTCTAGGCCGGGGATCTGCTTGGTGACAGAGTACTTGTCTAGCATGTGGGAGTCAATGCCCAGCTTGAATTCAATGCCCAGCACTGGAAAAAAATTATATGCTCTTTGTAAGAATGCTAGAGAACTAACGGCAGCTTATGTCCTTATTGAGTACACTTTGTTTCATTTACCTTAAGTAGAAGGAACTGTCTTCATGATTAAGGTTAGTCATACTACTAACCAAAGGCCATACTACTTTTCTTAGTTTTCTGTCAACTTGACCCATCTAGAGTCATTTGGGAAGAGGGAACCTCAATTGAGAAAATGTCCTGACAATATCAGCCTATGGACAAGTCTGTGGCACACCATTGACAATTGATGGAGGCCCAGCTCACTGTGGGCAGTGCCACTCCTGGGCTGGTGGTCATGGGGGCTATAAGAAAGCAGGCTGAGCAAGCCAGAAGGAGCAAGCCAGAAGGGCAGCACTCCTCTATGGCCTCTGTATCAGCTCCTGACCCCAGGAGCTGCCTGCCCTAAGTTCCTACCCTGACTTCTCTCAGTGATGGAGTGTTACCTGAGGATTGTAAGCTGAAAGAAATCCTCAGGCTGCTTTTGAATATGGTGTTTTATCACAGCAAAGCTGATCCCCTGCTTGTTACCTTTTGCCTTCTTCTTGGCAGACGGCTAGACGGCTAGATCATGTGCATAGCATGGAAGTCTGCCTGCAGGAGTCTAGGCATGGAGCCAGGCCCCAGATGGACAGCAATGGTGGGAAACACATTTCATGTCCATCCCTTATATTTGTTTTATCGCAGAAACCCTGAGACATGCAGCTGTGCTTCATTTCCTTCAACCCTCTTTCATCGTAGCCCAGCTGATCCCAAGCTCCTACGCTATGAGCAAAGTGTGTGTGCCTTGTGTACGTGTGACCCTGGGGTCACCGTGATATAAGCTACCTTGAAATGAGGCTTTACAGACAAAGTGAGATATTATATAAGATCTACCTGGGGTCTGCCTCCACTACACGCATAAGCTGTCACCACAGGCAGAACGCTGGCATGTTTGCACTGAGTGTCTTCCCTGTCTAAGTCACAGATGGAACCTGTCTTCAAGCAGCTCCTGTGAATGGCTGAGACAGATAGCTCAAGGCCATCCCATGGTAGGAAACTTGCTAAGCATGCTAAAAGCCCAAAACCATTTAATAATTTACAAGGAGAAGAAGAAAGAGACAGACACTCATTGCTCTATTACTCTATGTACCTGAAACCGCAACGTTTTCAAGTAGAGGCACATTTCATATGGGTTCAGTGTCAATGTGGGGAAGATTTGACAGAAATACCTCTGACAACTCCATCTTCTCCATGCTAACTGCAGCTGTTAATGTCACTTCCCCAGTGCTTTCTGTGACGTCCCAGGGACTGTATACCAGGGTGGGCTCCTGTTGCTGAAGAGCACATTACCATCTCATGGAATAGAATGCTGATTCGGGAAAATGGTTGCCCAGCCAGGGAACTCATTTCCAGTTGGTTCTCATTCAGTGTGCCTTTGAAGGGGACTGTACCAATGACTTCCCACCAGAGGTCGTCAGATGAACGAAGTGCCCTGTTGCAAGGGCTTTTTAGCATGCTTCCCCGGATCCCATGTTTGCTACTGTTTGCCTGCTGCTTAGCAGACAGCTAGACCCATGGGCAAAGCATGGAAGGCTGCCTGCAGGAGTCTAGGCATGGGGCCAGGCCCCAGATGGACAGCAATGGTGGGAAATACATTTCACGTTCAACCCTATATATGTGAGTTTAACCCACCCAGGAGAAGAGAATTAGATTTCCTTTCTAGTGGGGGCATGCTTGAAGAAAGACAAAGCTACCTCAATTTATAGCAGACCCCTCAAGCGAATTTCAGGAACTGGTGATAAGGTCAGTGTTAAAAGGATCTGGAGGAAACATTTTGAAATGGAAAGCGGAGTGGTTATCATAGACAGCCACCCAAGAAGCCATGCTTCGTTAAACAGAACTGAACCAAAAGAGAGGAAGCAACTCAGCTGGCCAGGGAAAGCTGGGATAGGCCTGGAGGACCGCACTCCCTGGCCTCCTCATCTTCTGAAGCCTGCATAAGGGTACCAAAAGGGATCCATAACAGTTAATCATACTTAACTTATTGGCAAAAATTTGTGTGCAGGTTTTGTTTTGGTAGGTTGTCTATAACTCTTAGTGACTAAGCCAGGCAAAGTGGAAATCCTTGGCCACAGAATAATTTATGGCCATTTTACAAATACAGATACTTACATTTAATAGCATTAAACTTTCAAACTAAGTCAATGGGGAGAGGCTCTGGATTATAAATTTGTGGAGAAAGATATTTAGGAAGAAATTAAAACCCAAGTATTGGCACCCTCATTGCACGTGTATTGCACGTTTATAAATTCCACTTCTGGCTGAAATGACTGTGCAACTCCCAGATCACTACACTGGGCAGTTCTGTGGCCATTCTTCCACATGAGCAAAGGAGAGGAAATCTGAGTCACATGACAGATGCATTCCCAGCTGAGGGTCTGCTATGACTTCCAGTTTCAAGCCTTAGGGTGCCCTAAGCGAATATCTTTTTGGAAGTTGATTTAGTGTTGAGTTTTTCACACATCTGGGCTTTTTGTTGGTGATGTTTGCAGCTTTCCAAGTGCCCAAGCACAACCCAGAGGGTCTGTCTTCTTGCTCCATGCTCAGGAAGGCTGAGGTATGCTTTCTACAGAAAAATATGTGGGCTCCATTAGCCTTTTCAGATCTGAGTTATAGTGCTGTTGGCCGTGAGTTCAACATTAATGAATCAACAACATTCACTAAATGAGGCATCTTTAAACAGAGACACACATGAAAATTATTATGTAGCAACACTCAAGGTTATACAAATCGGTGACTACATGCTTGAGGGACCTAATACTGAATTCACCCTGGGAGCAATGGTTTGACTTCCACTAATTCACTGAATGCTGTGGCTTTATGCACCGAAGAATTTCTGTGGGTGAAATCATATTAAAATTAAAAAATAAATTGCCTGGGCAACTATCATGTATCAAGCATAATGTTAAAGCTGCACAAATATTGCATATCTGGGATTTAAGCTGTCAAAAATCCTATCAAGTTTGATAATAGTATTCATAAAAACTTGGACCAAGAAGTATCATTACTTCAGAAAACAACAGCCATCCCAAGGCCACACAAGCTTTCTGGTCAAAGAAACAGCTCTTTGCCCTGTAGACTGAATGGACTTTGTGGGATTTCACAGCCCACTGCAGGATACCATAGGATTCATTTTGTGCATAAGGCTACCTTGCTACCCAGGCAGCCTACTGACCTTTTATACCCCCACTGTGACATGGACACAGCCTTATTTTCTGCTCCACAGCCTGAGCTGTGCTGGACCAAATTCCACAGCAGAGGAATACACAGCAAAGGCATATGTCCACAGAGTACTGTGCCTGTCCTTGACTTTATAAACATCTGCATTTGCAAAACAACCAAGTTCAGCACAGTTTCCCATTCTTATTCTTCTTGGTTGTTTTCATTTAGCAATCATATAATAAACCAGAAAGCAAAAAAAAAAAATTAAAATAAAAATAAAACAAAACAAAAACAAAAAAGAAAACTAGAGAAACATCTTTTGCTTTTTGGGAAATCCCTGGACAGATTCCAGACTGGCTCTGGATCCGTGCTTGAACATATGAAAGGTGGAATCATTTTAATGCTCCCAAACTTGAAGTTGACGGAGCACTAACAGTTGTCACAAGAAGAAAGTTCTACACCTGACCCAGCATTACAAGTTGTCATCAAAACAGAGACACATGAAAATGACTGTATAAGCTGGGTGTGGTGGCACATGCCCGAAATCCCACCGCTCTGGAGGCAGGAGCAGAAGGATCAGGAGTTCAAGATCACCCTTGACTGTACAGTGAGCTTGAGGCTGGCCCTGGGATCCAAATACAACACCAGTCATGTAAAACTGCCTTCAGGCTAACAGGTACAAATAAATGGGACATAAATGAATTTTGTCTCAGAACTCAGACCTCATCCCCAAGGTATCTGAC
Source organism: Peromyscus eremicus (assembly GCF_949786415.1). Lineage (NCBI taxonomy): Eukaryota > Metazoa > Chordata > Mammalia > Rodentia > Cricetidae > Peromyscus > Peromyscus eremicus. Next base: position 61,809,210 of record NC_081420.1, on the reverse strand, counting down.
ATGCATATGCCAACGTTTCAAAATCAAGAAGAATCCTAAGTCGGAAACACTCCCAGTCCCAAGTATTTTGAATAAGGTGTATTCAGTTTTAATTTAACTCAAATTTGATTGTAGAGGATTTTTTTTTTTTTTTGTAAATTCTAGGTGTGTTTTTAAAGGATGAAGTAATAGGACACATGTGACAGGAAGCTGGGAGGAGGAACACTGGGGGAGAAGGGTAACCGCAGGGGTGGGGACAGGGAGAGGGAGGAGTAAATGGGAGGGGTCAATCAAAACTTAGTACATACAGAAATGCCCCATGAAAACTGTCACCTGCATGCTAATCACAGAGTCATATGATAAGTGAATAAATGTTATACTGAATTTAGTTTCATGTGTTCCTTTCTAAGCTAAGGAAGAATTAACACAAATGTAATAGCAAATAAACTGCTTCATCGTGAACATTCTAATCCACCTTGAAAAGCCCCAGGCTCAGACAGTGGAGAGAGCTAAGCTTCTAGCCTGGAACCACACACAATTACATGAAGTGGACATGTATTCATAAGCTATGTTCTTCAAAAGCACGTCCTATGAAAGCAAAAAAATCTATTAGAACTATCCAGGTTGGGTAGGCATAGGGGTGGGAAGCACACCTGAAATCCCAGCACCTCAGAAACTGAGGCGGGGGGGAGGGGTTATAAGTTTGAGGCTAGCTAGCTCAGGCTATGTTGGGAGATCTTGTATCTTAGAAAAATAAAATAAAAAAATATGTAACTACTTGTCTGTGAAATAGAAAATTCTTATGTTTCCAAATATAATGAAGAAGTACATCAAAAATTATAAGTAGCACTCAGTCAGCAAATGACAGCTTCCAGAGAAAGACATTTTCTTCCATTAAGACAATTACTGCTAAACATGAATATGAATACATAACTCAAGTAGATGAATATTTCTCAAGGCACACAGACTACTGACACAGTTTTAAGGCAGCAGTTTCCAAGTTTTAGCACTCCAGGATGAATACTGAATAATCTCAGAAATAGGAGTGCCACATGATTCTTTAATAAGGTATTTCCTCACAGCCAGAGTCATCCTTCATTCTTTAATTGACTACATGGACACACGGATTCTATCACAGAACCAGTGAATTTTGAAACCAGGCATGACCTCAATTAGGAGTAATCTAAATGTGATTGTATAAGTGACAAAAGAGAATTAGTATTAAAGACCCTCTATGGTCAGTAAGTATCTTTACACATTAGTAAGCTTTAACCAAAATACTATGTTCTGTAATCTAATGTAAGATATTAATTATATTAGTTACTTTTTATCAGTGTGATCAAATAAGTTGGTAGAACTTAAGGGGGTGTCTTAGTTTGTAAAAACACCATGACCAAAAGCAACTTAGACAAGAAGAGGGTTTATTTCATCTTACAGCTCCCAGGTCACAGCTCATCATGAGAGAAGTCAGGGCAGGAATTCAAGCAGGGTAGGAACCTAGAGGCAAGAATTGAAGCAGAGGCCATGGATGCTGGGGGATGTCTTTCTGTATACTGTGAATATATTCTGCTCAGATTGGTTGATAAATAAAGTGCTGATTGGCCAGTAGCCAGGCAGGAAGTATAGGTGAGGCGAGCAGACAAGAAGAATTCTGGGAAGAGGAAGGGCTGAGTCAGGAGTCGCCAGCCAGACACAGAGGAAGCAAGATGACAAGGCAGAACTGAGAAAAGGTACCAAGTCATGTGGCTAACTATAGATAAGAATTATGGGTTAATTTAAGTGTAAGAGCTAGTCAGTAATAAGCCTGATCTAATGGCTGAGCAGTTATAATTAATATGAGCTTCTGAATGATTATTTCGTAAGTGGGCTGCGAGACCGTGGGGGTGGGGCAGGCGGGACCCAAGCAACCTTCTGACTACACATGGAGGTACATTGCTAATTGGCTTGCTCCTCGTGGCTAGCTTAGGCTGTTTCCTTTTTAGGTTATTTTATTACATGCATATGAGTGTTTTACCTTCATGTATGTGTACAACATGCATGTCTTGTGCCTGGGGAGGTCAGAAAAGGGCATTAGACATGCTGGGACTAAAGTTATGGATGTGTGTGAACCTCCATATCGGTGCTGGGAATCAAACCTGGGTCGTCTGCAAGAACAAGTGTTATTAACCACTGAGTCATCTCTCCAGACTCTAGCCTGCTTTGTTATACTACTCAGTACCACCTGCCTATGGGTGGTACCACCCCCAGTGGTCTATTATATTAACTATTAATCAAGGGAATGCCTCCATCAGATTGCCTGGAGGCAGGTCTATGGGGGCATTTTCTCAACTGAGGTTCCCTCTTCCCAGATGACTCTAGTTTAAATCAAGTTGACAAAAAAGGTTGACCTTCACAGGAGGAAAGCTCTATGTTGGCTCATGGTTCCAGGGGGGTTAGTTTATGGTTGCTTAGCCCCATACACTGGGTAGAACATTATGGGAGCAGAATGTTATGACAGAGAGAGGTGTTACTCCATGACCCACCAGGAAGTAGACAGTTAGTCAGTAATGGCCAGGGATAGCACACTCCAAAAGACCTGGGTCCAGACAGCCAGGCCCCCCTCTTGAAGTTTCCAGGAACCCCCAAAATAGCATTGCCAGCAGGGCATCAAGTATTCAGAACAGAAGCCTGTGGGAGGTGTTTCTCATTCAATTTATAACATTACCTGAAATAATGAACATGTTGGACATTATTTCCTGGCCATATTTTGTTGGCTTTAGGGCCAGTAAGATCATGGGGAGAGGCCAAAACTGGGAGGGCTGGAGCTACAGGAACCATCCTGAGACAGGGACTACCTAAGGACAGAAACCAAGGAAGGCAAACACTGCCTCCCGAAGGTGTGCAAAGTGCAATATTCCAAAGCTGTGAGTATACATGATTGTGTGTGTGTGTGTGTGTGCACAAACACACAAGTGCGCATGTATGTGTGTACACGTGCGCATGCACTCATTTTGAAGGCATGATTTAAACTGAGAATTTTGACACTGGATTATCCAGTGGCCCAGTGTGACCACAGCCCTGAAGCACCCAGTATGGTCATCTAGGGAGCCTATCCAATTGGAAACAGAACCTTGGTTAGGGACTAGGGCAAGTATCATGCCTGAGCCTTTAGGGAAGAAGGGTTGGCAAAGTCAGGCAAGTCGAAGCTAGAGTCCTAACTGCAATACAGGCACCATAGTTCCAAGGGACATGACAGTAGCCACTATGTCCCAACAGCTGTGCCAGTGACCTGAGGCTCGAAGATGGACTAAGAGACCTCAACCACAGAAACGCCCGAGTACTCACTCAGAGCACATGCCTGAGGCAAGCGGGTCCTTGCCTGAGAGCTCTGGGAAGAGAGGAGCAGCCCATCTTCACCATGAGGGAATGAGCCCAGGGTACCGGAGGAAGAAATGAACAATTCATAGGAAAAGAACCAAGTGGTGGAAATGGGTTCAGAACTGATGATGTCACATTTACCCCATTTGGCTCTTAGAAAAGAAGCATTATTTCTAACACAAGCCAGTTTGGTTTCAGTTGCCATGGAGCCTTGAATAATACAGTCATTATAAAATTTTTGCTTTTTGAAATAAAACCCTGGCTCCCTGGCACCTTCAAGAAGGGAAATTTGAGGGGGGATGGAGGCAGGAAAAAAGGGGTCAGGTACAGAATACACCAGTTGCATCTTTAATAACTCTTGAAAAACTCTCATCTTTAAAAAAAACCAGATAGATAAGACCTAGTAATTGGATACAGATAAATATATAGAAAAGAAAATGAAGGTCACTACTACCCCATTTTCCCAAGACAGCCCCTGTTGACACTTGCATAAATCCCCCAAACTAAGGGTTTTCTATGTTAAAATAAACTTCATTTAAAATAAATTTTATTATAGAAAAATGACAGAGTGTGCAGATTCTCATCCATTCTTCGCCCAATTCTATTACTACCCAATCCCAGTATGCTTTGCACTTAGGATGCCACAATACATTTCCTCATCATGTTTCCCTAGGGTCCTCTTGGCTCTAACAGTTCCTCAGACTGCTCTCGTTGGTGATGACCTCAGGAGTTTTGAGAAGTACTGATCAGGAATCATTTGGGATTGCCTTATATTTCTTACCCTTTTGATTTGGCTGAGGTCTTAAGTTATTCAGAGAGAGGCTACTGAAGCCAAGTGCCATTCTTACCGTACAACATCTAGGTGTATCCTATGAACATGGCTTGTTAGTGCTGATGCTGAACTTACTCACCTGGCTAAGGCAGGAGTGTCAGACCCCGCCCCCGCCCACTGCAAAGCTATACATTCTTCCCATATATAGGCAAAGGTGGTCACAGTGTACAGCCGATGAAATGATGGAGATTTCTGCTCCACTTAAATATCTCTGTGGTGGTATTGTGTTCCCCAAAATATTGTGCACCCTAATAAACTTATCTGGGGTCAGAGAACAGAACAGCCACAATATTAGACATAGATGTTAGGCAGTGGTAGCACACACTTTAATCCTAGCATTCCAGAGACAGAGATCCACCTGGATCTCTGTGAGTTTAAAGCCATAGTGGAAACAGCCAGGCATGGTGACTCACACCTTTAATCCCACGAAGTGAGCCTTTAATCCCAGGGAGTGATGGCAGGGAGCAGAAAAATAAATAAGGCGTGAGGACCAGGAACTAGAAGCATTTGGCTGGTTAAGCTTTTAGGCTTTGAGCAGCACAGTTCAGCTGAGATCCATTTGGATGAGGCCTGAGAAGCTTCCAGTCTGAGAAAACAGGATCAGCTGAGGAACTGGCAAGGTGAGGTGACTGTGGTTTGTTCTGCTTCTCCGATTTTCCAGCGTTCACCCCAATACCTGGCTTCAGGTTTGATTTTATTAATAAGAACTTTTAAGATTCTTCTACATATCTCCTCTTCAGAAGTCTTTCCTATCTAATAGACCCAAGGGAACTCTACATCATTCTGTCTGCCATATGACCTCACACATTTTAGTTACATAGTTTCAACATTATTTCTGCAGTGCTAGAGATAAAACCCAAAGCTCATATGATAGCTAGTTCATTGATAGAATATGCTAAGCATAATAGTAACCCTTTATTGTCAACTTGACTGGAATTAGCATTACCCACGAGATTGGGTGATGTGCATATGTCTGTGACACTGAGAGAGAAGCCCTGTTCTGCATGTGTATTCCTACACTTTTGTAACTAGATGGGGTCTTTCTCTTGCACACATTACGTAATTCACTAATAGCAACTGGCATGACTTTATGAACCAAACAGGTGACATTCTGTAATCAAATTACCAAGATGTTGTCTCCACAGTTGAATTGAATCACTACATCAAGATACAGACCGAGCTATGGAGGTAAAAAAATGACTGATGTGTTCAGACTTAAAGGTCCCTTGTTTAAAAAGTCATGGGTGACGGAGGGAAAATACTTCAGCCATTTGGTTTATGTAACACCTTCCCTTTTTAAAACATCATGGATAAGATAGAAGCCTGTAGGCTCTGTATTGTCCCTCTCTAGAATAGAAGGTGACATTACAACACCGTGTCAGTTGTGAGGTCCAAAATTACCTCGACAGGAAAGCCAGAGGTGCTTCCCACAGCTGCAAAGCAATCAGTGTCACTGGCTGTCACTGTTGGTGGCAACCATCAGGAGACATGACTCTGGCAAGACTTCTTCCTCTTCATCTTGTCCACAGAATGGACAGCCTATGCATATTCTCTAGGAAAATAAAAATAAATCATGTCCTAGACACATGTCATCTCATTCATTAATTCTCCAGGGGCACACACCAGCGTGTGCTTGTGGAGGTCAGAAGACAACTCTGTAATCATTGCTTCTCTTCTACTGTGTGGGTCCTAGATACGGAAATCAGGTTGCTGGGCTCGTGCTCAGCAGCTTTACCTGCTGTGCTATGATCTCCCCGCCCCCCCCCCCCCCCCCCCGGTTTTTCAAAACAGAGTTTCTATGTTTAACAGCCTTGGTTGTCCTTACTCTGTAGACCAGGCTAGCCTCGAACTCACAGAGATCTTATTGCCTCTGCCTCCCGAGTGCTGGGATTAAAGGCTTGTGCCACCATGCCAGTGCCCTTGATCTGTTTTATCAACTGCATATACAATGGCCCATTTAATGGGTCTTTAGAGACCACCTTCTTCTTCACTCAGACTCAGCTATTTCATGTGTCAGCTCAATTTCTGGAGAACAAACCACTTTGGCTCTTTTACACACTCCTTTAAAGTCAGACTTTAATAACTGAGAAAAGAGAAAGGAAGGTGCCCAGGCATCCTCTTTGTTGTCTCAGGTATGGGCACTGGGCCTTATGGGTGCTACAGTTTTAGGAAACAATGGTGCTTACTTGTTGCCAGGACAGGATCTGACTGGAGTCTATTTTAGTTATAGACATAGATAGCATGTTGATACATAGAGAGTACATGCAATAATAAGTTCTGAATGCACAAGAGCTATGTTTTGTTTTTGCCAATTGTCATTGTCTATAGCAGGGCACAAGAGCACATACTTCTATTTCCAGCACTTAGAAAGCTAAGGCAAGAGGATCATAAGTTCAAGACTGCCTGGGCTACCCTAATCCAGCCAAGCCTGCAATAGAGAGACCCTGTTTCTAAGAAAGAGGGAGAGGAAGGAGGGAATGAGGGAGGGAAAGAGAGAGAGAGAGAGAGAGAGAGAAAGAGAGAGAGAGGGGGGAGGGAGGGGGAGAGAGGAGGAAGAGTGTGTTCATGTGAGACATGCATGAGGTCAAAACTTGGGAAAAGCTACCAGGTCTCTATGAAGATCACAGAGAACTGATCATCCTCAGAGCTCAGAACTCTGATTATTAGATGGTGAACAGGTCATGACCAAATCATAAAACAATATAAATATGTATCCACATCCATTCCCATGTACATTAGAGAGACCTTTGTATGCCAATATCTAGCTTACTTTGTATAAACTTTTTTACCAGATGGTGATCCTTGAGTCATAATGGACCACAAAATTTAACTTACCGATTGAAAACCTCATTTTGTTTCCCTCTTAATAATAAACTGAGCACAGGAGTGCTGTGGCATGTTCTGTATGGCAAATGTGTTGCTCTGACTGGTCAATGAATAAAACACTGATTGGCCAGTGGCTAGGCAGGAAGTATAGGCGGGACAGGGAGGAGAATAAAGCTGGGAAGAGGAAGGCTGAGTCAGAGACACTGCCAGCCGCCGCCAGGACAAGCAGCATGTGAAGATGATGGTAAGCCACGAGCCACGTGGCAAGGTATAGATTTATAGAAATGGATTAATTTAAGCTGTAAGAACAGTTAGCAAGAAGCCTGCCACGGCCATACAGTTTGTAACCAATATAAGTCTCTGTGTTTACTTGGTCGGGTCTGAGAGGCTGTGGGACTGGCGGGTGAGAGAGATTTGTCCTGACTGTGGGCCAGGCAGGAAAACTCTAGCTACACAGGAGCATTTTCAGTGGTAAATTATAGCCTTTGTTCAAACTTGTCCTTACTATCTAATCTTTTGTGAAAACAAGCCCTTTATGCTGTTTCAAATGAGTTCCCTATTCAAATGGACTTTAAATTGGGGGTGAGGGGTGGAAGAAACAGACTTACGAAGCAGGGTGTACCGCCAAAAGGGAAATTAAGTTACTGGAGAGGAGACTTTGTTTAGTGGATGAGTATCCTTAATGGATTAATAGAGAGTAAGCAATACTTGAGAGCAGAGGGCCAGAACGGAGGAGTGAAGGAAAGCTGGTTGCTAGGGAAACAAACTAAAATGCCGCACAGGTGACTGTAATGGCCATAAACTCAGTTTCATCCAAACCGTGGGAAGCAGGAACACAGGGATCACGCAGCCTCTTTCTAAGCTGCTGAGAGGGGACCTTGGTGCTTCTGGTCTCTGAAGCACCAACAGCCTTCTGAAAAACTGTAAAGAACAGAACTCATTACAGGGCACTGGGAGAGAAAAGTTGTACAGGTTTAGGACATTAAAGGGATTCGAAAATCTGGTCGGATCTGCCCCTCCCCCACCTGTAAAGCTAAGAGCTCCAAAGGAATTCTCCTTCCACCCACGGACTGCAGGAACAAGATAGCCAAATTAAGGTTCCCAGACTCTACTGAGCTACTATTCTTTAAATCATTCTCCTTCTCTGTTCCTCTTTCAGAAGCTAACCCCCCGGGATTAATAATTAGTAATTAGTCTGCACTGATTCTCTTTTCAATGTTTCATTTTTTTGGATGAAGGCAGACTTGTGTTTAGAGTCAGACCTTCACACCTAATAGAACTTGGTCCTTGGACTCACAGGCAAGGCCATAAACTAACGAATTCCCCAAGTAACCAGGAGAGGCCTCAGCTGCAGAGAGACTAAGAGTGAATTTGCGAAGTGTCGTGGTGCATGCTGCCAATGGCATCACCCGAGCTCACAAAACAAGACGAGAAGCTTCACAGGCCTTATACCAGAGCCTGCATGAAGCTACCATCTCAGTCTCCACTGTTTGCGACGGTCACATCCATGTCTTGTGAGCAGGCGGTAGTTATTCTCAACTAATTTCAAAATCAGAGACCTGCATTTACAGGTCATTCATCCATTGTATGTATGGCTCTTCTGAGGCCTGCCAATCACAGAAATGGAAACACTGTCCTTGGGCTCGTATACTGCAATCCTCAGAGGTTGTGAGGGAAGAAAATGGTGCCCTTAACAAGAAAGTATAATGTTTTGGAACCATAGATAGCATCCATGCATGCAAAGAAAATTCCAGATATTGAAACCTTAGGGGCTGTTAAGCTCAACTTCCTTGGCATATCAAATATATGATATTCCCTCCCAGAACTGAGGGAAATGGCCTTATATTTTGGTCACAGGCTCTCAGGCCTGTAATATAATGCATGGTGCTTCTTATCTTAGAATAAAGCCTACACCTTACCATTTAGATCTTCTAAGCTGGACATTTGTGCTACTGGTTTCATTCAGTGATTATATTTTCATGGGATACTATAACACAGTTGGGATTTAGGACTCACTCATAACCATCCATCAACCATTCCATGGCGCCACGAAATTAAGTGCTAATAAAAGCACAGATTCTGCAGTCACATGTTAAAGTAATAAAGCAACCAACAGCATCTTTCTCCTACCACAGGTGCAGAAGTCAGGAGAGAGAAGGCAGAGACACATTTCTGATACAGTTTTGAGGGGCACAGCACAATAAACATGTGTTAAAAGGTACCTTGTCAAAACACACAGTGAAATGTTTTTCTGAGCATAGAATCAATAGATCCAAGAGAATGGCTCATATTCAATCAACATAAACTGCTCAGTGAGATAATTAAAGACCCAAGTCATTAAGGGCTCAGCATGAAGGCTGGTATTAAAAATGAATCCGTTCTGAAAATGTGCCACCTTAGGCCTCCTATTTACAGCGTGGCACGGCACATCAGGGGAACCACCTCTGTCCCTCCATCACACCTTTGTGGAGGAAGATTTAGGTTCTGATTATGCCGGCAAGATGAATTATTTTTGGTCAGAGTGATAATTGACTCTCGCTACTGTGAGAATTACCGATGGCCGCAAAATAACTACTATTGGAGGTTAGTAGTGACAGATGTGGTCTGCTAGAGAGGACTGAGGCTTCTCTGAGACCCAGGAAGGGATTTGCACAGTGAAACCATAACTCTCTGGGAAGAAGCCCTAATGGAGCTTTCTTACATTCCCGATTTTTCTGTCTTCTTTGTAAGAGTGTGTATGGTGTAGGCACATGTGTGTGTACAGGGATGCATGCCCATGTGCACGCATGTAGAGGTCTGAGGAAAATATCAGGTGTCTTTTTCTATCAGTCTTCACCTAATTTTGTATCCCACTAAAGCTGAAGCTTGGCTCACCCTTTTGGCTAGACTGGCCAGCCAGTGAGGCCTGCAGGATCTGGCTCTCTCTACCACAACACCCCCCCGCCCCCCCCCCCCCCCCCCCCCCCCCCCCGCCTCGGAGCTACAGGCACATGCGGCCACACTCTGCTTTCACAAGGGTGCAGAGAAAGTGCTATTATCCACCGGGCCATCTCTTCAGCCTCATATCTTATTTAATAAGGTCTGAGAAAGAGTTCAAGGGCCAGAGAGATGACTCTGGCCGTAAAACCCTCACCGTGCAAGAACAAGGCCCTGACTTTAATCCCGGAGCACTGTAAAATGCTGGGCACAGAGGCATGTACTTGTAATCTCAGCAATGGCGAGATGAAAGGTGGAAATAGGCAGGACCCTGGCAGCTTGCAATTCAACTAGTTTAGCGGACCTGGTGAAGTTCCAGGCCAATGGGAGATCCTGCTTTATCAAAAGGTGGAAGATATCTGAGGTTATCCCCTGAACTCTACATGTATGTGCAAGTCTAAGTCTGCACTCTGTTGCATACATATGTGCAGGCATGTGAACATATGTAAATACCTGCGAACATGCACACACACCCATACATACACATACACACAACAGTTACCATGTAAAAAAATAAAGTTCTTGCCCCACTTTAAATATCCAATTATTATTCTAAGAATCAGTCCCTACCAGTTTTCTATAAATTTCTCCAGTTCTTCCTGACCATAGAGGCCTATGCACGCACATGTAACTTTCCTTTAAAACACACATTTAGAGTACACCATGTGCAATGGCAAGCTGGGCACTTATTCATTAGCCTCATATCTTGACAATCCTCTCAGACCAGCACACACAAAGGTAATTATCCAGACATAACATTTTCAATCACATCTAAGACATAAATGACATTATAACACCCAGCTTGAAAAGGACACTAACATCCAGCGTGTAAAAGACACTAACAAAGAAGCTTAGAAACAAACCACAGACATGCCCACCCTGCCCCACTATTCAGTGCTCTGCTGCAAGGCTCAGGCTATTGGGACTCCAATTCAGAAAACTGGAGTTCTTCACGTGCATCGTGAATGGATTAGCTCTCCGGTCACACACAGAGGGACAGCTGCCGTGGTAAGATGATGGGACAAAATAAGATGTACTTGAAGGACAGATGCAGCAGACAGAGTCCCACCTAGTCCTCCTAATCTCCGCAGAACTTCCGGCAGAGTCCTCACTCCCTTTACTGCTCACTCATCTGTTCTGAAAGCCAGAGTCAATCCATCTCAGAGCGCCTGCCCGCCCGTCATCTGTCATGACTTGGTTCCCACTCCACATTGCCATCCACTCTCTGCCAAGCCCTGTGACAGAGAGCAGGGAGGACAGTGAATCACCAGCCAGGCAGCCTGGGGTGGCTTTTCTGAGTAAAAATATGCATAATTCAGTGACAGAGGAGCTATTCTTGGAAATTGATGATGAAGAACTCAGGCTCTCTGTAAGGAGGCTGGTCCTTAACTCCCAGCTAACCATGCTCATCATCTCAGGAAAGCAGATGTTAGACCAAACTCACAGGGTTGTGATTAACGAGCCCCACAGAAGCCCAAAGGTGAGAGAGAGAGAGTTATTTAGCATTGGTACCTGCACAGAGGACTGGACCCCAGTCATGCCTTGTGTTCTCAAGGACTTGCAGAATGCAAAGGTCACAGTTTAATATGGCAGAGTTAGCAGAAACTATGGTTTTAATCTTTTGGAGGGAGGTCTTAACTCTGCAGGGGCCCTTGGAAAAACATTATGCAGATGGTGTCTCAGCTATCTGACTCCTATTTCCATCTGGGATACCATATAGTCCACAGGGCATAGTCTATCTCTGTCACATGTATGCACACGCGCGCACACACACACACAACTTAAAAATTAAAAGAACAACAATAAAAACAAAGAAGGAAAAGTGGAGAATCAGAAGGCTGTGTGTGTAACAGTATTTTCCTAGTATGTACAGGCCCCATGTGATTTGATCCCCGGATCACAAACTTAAAAAAAATAAAACTTTATAACTATTTCAAATAAGTTAAATAATTTATAACAAAGCATATTAAAGCAAAAACATTTTTAACTTCTTTGTATAAATTATCTATCAGGAAATCACCTAAGCAGAATAATTCATCTTGGTAGAATTCACATGTTTTGATTACTTTAAATTAATAACTGTTTCTACACCCCTGTCGGAAGAATCTTCTTCCAACATGAATTTATCATTGCTATGCATTTGTAATATTATCCACAATCTTCTTTGAAGTCACATTTTTATGATTTCTGAGTTTCAAACTGACAGTGATTCCATTCTTTTCCACTGACCATAATATTTGTAATTTGGAACATACTTTCTCTGTACTTGCTGCAGTACCTGGTAAGTTCATAACAAATTCTGATAAATTGTAACCTATTTTGGGGACAATATAGGACAAGTTGGCCTCAAACTCATGGCATTTCTCTTACTATGAGTGTGGTGGTTTGAATAGGTATGGCCCCATAGACTCTTGTGTTTGAATGCTTGGCCCATAGGAGTGGCACTATGAGGAGGTGTGGCCTTGTTGAAGGAAGTGTGTCACTGTGGGGGTGGGCTTTGAGGTCTTATATATACTCAAGCCATGCCCAGTATCTCAGTTTACTTCCTCTTGTCTTTGGATCAAGATGTGGAACTCTCAGCTCCTTCTCCAGCACCATGTCTGCCTGCATGCTGCCATGCTTCATGCCATGACAATAATGGACTAAACCTCTGAGGGAGTGCTGGTATTATGGTTATATGTCAGCATACCCAAGTTCTAATTTATAAATTTTCAACCAAAATATATAAATAATTCAGCCCATTTTTTGTAGGTACCGCTGGTGTGTGTGTACACACATGTACAGTTTTGCATGTGAATGGAGGTCAGAAGACAGCTCTTGGTGTTGTCCTCAGTCACTGTACACTTTTTTCAAAACAGGCTCTTTTACTGGCCTGGAGCTCACAAAGTAATTGAGGCTGGTTGTCTATCAAGTCTCAGAGACCTACCTTTTCAGCACCAGTATAACAAGGGTGCACCACCATGCCTGGCTTTCTGGGTAAGTCACACTCAAGCAAGCACTTTACGAACTTAGCTGTCTCCCCATCATGGTGCTATTATTTGCTACTTTCTTTGACACTTTATAAAGATAAACCTTGTAAAATCAACTGTTTTCATTAGCAATTTTCTTATGCTTTCTCTAACTTGGATGCTATAATGTAATCATACTCTCATACTCTCCATCTTTTCTCATTGCTAGACAGATACAAAATTATCCAATAAAAAATAGAAATCCACCAAGATAGTTTCCACAGACCAAGCTATTCCAGAGTACAGTTATAGATTTTTGAAAATTCATACACAGTATTTGAGCTCTTATCATTTAATTTGTTCCATTTCTTTTATAGGGATGTATTTCAAGATTTAGTTCCAATCAGTGACTGCAGTTGGCTACTAACTTCAAATACTACTATTGAAGTCACTTAATACAACACAGTAATTAAGTTTCCAACTGTGGGACTGGAGAGATGGCTCAGCAAAGAAGAGCATTGGCTGCTCTTCTAGAGGACCTGAATTTGATCCCCAGCACCCATATGGCTGCTTACAATCATCTGTAATGCCACTCCCAGAGGATCTGATGCCCCCTTCTGGCCTCTAAGGGCAATGCACACATACATGTAGGCAAAACACTTACACACATAAAATAAAATTCTAAAAAAGTTCCGACTGTTTTATTAAGCAATGCAACCAAAATGTGGGGATTTGGTTATAAGGAGGTCTGACACCAGTTGAATTGACAAACTCCTTTGTCTTAGCAGGAAGCTTACGAAAGGCAAGGAATGTTTAGGAAAATGGAACCAAACAGAAGAGTCTAATGAGGAACAGGAAAGGAGGTCAGAGCCATGGGGCGGGGGTGGGGGTGGGGGTGGGGGTGGGGGCTGAGTCTAATTCTCACTATGCAAATTTCTCTACAGGACCCTAGCAGCTTAGCTTCAGAGAAGACAGGCAGGACACTGATGTAGGATTTTGCATTTGCAAGGTAGATGTATCAGGCTAAGAAGGAAAGAGACTGCCAGGAGAGTAACCATAGGGGTACAGGTTCTAGAAGGTGCTAGGCTGGATAAGAAGACTATGGGCAGAAGCAAGAGTGCCTTCTCAATAACCTCAAAGAATAAGCATCAGAAAAGGCAACTGGGAAGCCATCATCTAGGCTGAAGGCAGAAGTACAGAGGTGTAGCACTACAGAGTGAGGGCTGCCTGTTAGAAAGGGGTCATGAGGCTGTAGTTCTTCAGGCAGAGTCCTACAGCGGGAGCTGATCAGAAAGTCACAATATGGCTGTCCCCATGGACACCGAGGCAGTAACGTGGCTAAGTGGGAAGGACAATTTGTTAAGTAAAGTGAACCAGGCACGGAAAGATAAAATCTGTATGTTTTCATTTACATGTAGATGCTTAAGAAGTTGAAATTGTACAAGTAGAGAGTACAACGGCATGTACCAGAGGCAGGGAAGGATACCAAGGGAAGAAGAGGATGGGTAAAGGAGATGGGGGCGCAACTGCAAAAGAGAAATGACTTCTAACTAAGGTGGACAAAACTTAACTAGAAACTTCAAAATAGCTACTAGACTCGGTTTTGAATGTTCTCAAAACATGGAAGTAATAAATGTTTGAGGTTATGGATTTTCCAGCAACCTTAATGCAACCATTACATTTAACACATGGATTGAGAAAACTCATACCATGCCCCATAAATATGTGCAACTACTGCCAATTAGAATTTTCAGTAACTAAATCCTATCATTGGAAGAAGGGAAGCAGAATTCTTGTTCAAGAGCAGGCAGAAAAGATTTCCCTTCTTTTTCTGTGGTTTAATTGTTATTTGATGGCATGTCTCTTTACTTTTGTAACCTTTGCCACTCTATATGGGCTTATTAGGTGTTGTGGTGGTTTGAAGGAGAATTGTCCCCCATGGGCTCATGTAGCTGAGTACTTGGTCCCCAGTAGGTGGCACTGTTTGAGGAGTAAAGGAATCTTTTGGAGCTGAAGACTTGTTGGAGGAAGTATGTCACTGGAGGCTGGCTTTGAGGTTTTAGAGCCTGGCTCTCTACTTCCTGTTTCTCTCCTCTCTCTCTCTCTCTCTCTCTCTCTCTCTCTCTCTCTCTCTCTCTCTCTCCTTCCTGTATGTGGATGAAATGTGATCTCTCTACTTCTTAAGAGCCAGGTCAGCCTCACAGTCCCAGTGCCCGCCCTTCCTGCCATCAATACTGTATCGCCTCTATAAGCTAAAACAGGCCTTTTCCTCTAAGTTGCTTTTGGCCATGTAGTTCATCACAGCCACAGAAAAGTAATTAAAATAGATGCACACAGCTGACCCAAGCCCATGACTTGGACCCAGTCTCTTGTGACACAAGCCCCATTGTCAAATCTGATTTCACTTAGGAATCGCACATTCAAAGGTTAGAATAATTAAGAGTTTTCGGATGACAAAAGAAAAGGGTTGAGACCCAGGTTCGGTCCGGTCCTGGTTGGCTGCATGGATCACAGGTCTGGGGCAGGCCTGGTCCTGTGGCACCACTTCACCTCTTACAGGTATACATTCAAGTGTCACCATGCCATTTTGCACTAACTACCCACCCACCTTCAAGCATGCTTTATCCTCCCTTATAATTTTTCTCAAAAGACTTTAGTAGTACCTTGTGTACTCACTTACTTATTATGCTACTTGACTACTGTCTCTTTCTCCTCCTGTTATATAAGCTTCATAAGCATAGAATGCTTATTCATTGTTATAGCCCCCCAGCTAATAATACCAGACATATTATGGGGCTCCATAAATACTTCTTGAATGAGCGAATGAATGAATGAATGAATGAATGAGATGATGTGCAACAACAAGTGCAGATGAAGGTTACAGAATTTCAAGAAAGAGACAACTTCTCTAAGACCAGATCTCTGGGATCATGGAGTCTAGAGGGGGCGATTAGAGTACACAGTAATTACTTTCCTTGCTGATGGTACAGTTCTATAATTGCAGAGAATGCCTACCAGAGCAGACAACTTCCATGAAGGGTGACAAGGTAGCCAGATGGAGGTGCTGGGGTGCAGAGGAGGGCTGCGTGACAGATGCAGAGCATTGAGAAGTCTGTGTGGCACTGTGGCACATTCAGAGTGCTGTGATGCACAGAGAAAAGAGGGTTTACAAGCCTGAGCCCAGTAGAAGCTTTCTAGAAATTGGAACACTATGAGAAAACACCCTCAGTAGGAACCCATACATTGAATCTGCACAGCATGAGGAAACTGGTTGGGTTAAAGCAGATCTCTGCTCCGTTGATTAAGCTGTCACGTAGAATGGCAGTCCTGGAACATGGCAGACTAGAATGTCTAATCTAATACACTCTGAAATCTATCACGGTGCAGGTGCTCTTTGTATAAATTCCAAGTTTTCAATCTGCTAGGGAATTGGAAGCAACAACGTCAGCAGCGATTCCTTCTGGATTTTTGTATTTTACAAGTCTGAGGCTGCTGACTTTCAATGATTACATGAATGCTTAAATGAAATAAATTATCTGTGCAATTTGTAAGTAAATAAATGAATGAAATCAATGCTTTGTAGTCTAAGCCCATTTCTTCTCCTTGTCCAATTTTATGGTTTTTCAAAAGTAAGTCCTAGTAGTCAGATGATACTTTTAGAAGATTCTATAGTGATTCCTATAATGGTAAAATTTTTATCTGGGGCTGTGGGATTACAGCTTGGTGGTAAAGTATTTGCCTAATGCAAGGCCATGAGTATGATCTTCAGAACACCATCCCCCAAAAGAGTTACGGCATTTTAAAGTTGTGCATAATTTAGGATCTCATTAACTTGTAGTCAAAGATATTTGTCACGCAGAGCAGGTCAAATGGGGAATATAGTATCTTAAAAAGCACCATAAAATATATTAAAAGTAAAAAATATATTTAAGCATGATTACAAAAAGCTAAAACCTCCTACAAGACAAATGACAGTATATGTCCCAAAGGAGTTAATTCAGCACAAAATAAAAAACAAACACACCAGGAGTGAAGACTGGAATTCTAAAATATATGAAGTGATCGTACGTGGAACCGAACAGAGTAACACACGACAATAGGAGCCATCAACAACACTCTTCCAACAAAAGATCACAAAAGAACACAGGTCCTGCCCACTGCAGACCAACTCAACCCAACAGATACAGGAGTCCCATCCCAGCCAGCAACAGCAGAAGCACTCTTCTCTCAAGATGAAACGGGATATTCTCCAGAGTGAGCTGTAGGTTAGGTCATAAAGCGAGTGTTAGTAAAGTTAAAAAGGACTGAAATCCTGCAAAGCATCCATTTGCCTCACAAGGGATGGGAACCAGAAATCAACAACAGAAGGAAAAGCAGAAAATTCACAAATATAGACACTAAACAGAATACTCTTAAACAACCAGTGGACTACAGAAGAAATCATGAGGAAAATTGAGAGAAAATTCTAAATGAAAACACAACTACCAAAAATGTATGGCACAGAGCAAAAGCCATGTAAGACGTTGAGGCTGGAGAGATGGTTCCGTGGCTAAATGTACTTGTTACTCTGGCAGGGGACTTAGTTTGGTTCCTAGCACCTATGGAGGGTGGCTCACAGCTGCCTGTAATTGCATTTCCAAGGATCCAATGTTCTCTTCTGGCCTCCATAGGGTACTGCATGCACAGGGCACACAGCAGACAAACAGGCACACACACATACACATAAGAATCGATTTTTTAAAAAATCTTTAAAAGATGTTTACAGGGCTTAGGGATGAATATAGCTCAGTGGTAGAGTTCCTATCTAATAAGACTGAGCAATTAGGTTCAGCCCCAAGTCCTGACAATAAAGAGATTTATAGCTCTAAATTTGTGAATTTAAAAAGATGAAAGATGACTATGCCCTAGAAATTTCATATAGTTGACTCTAATAACACTTGTTCAAGATTATATTGGACCATTTTGATTTTTGTCTTTGCAACTTTCGAAGCCTTTCTATTCCAGAAGTATTTCTTCAACAGTTATCCTGGTGGGTGACAGACGGGCAGCAGTAGTCAGAAGTACCAAGTTGGCATCTGCCAGAGTCTCCAGATACTATTGCCTACCAAGATGTCACATGGCTCCCCTCCAAGCCAGCCAAGTTGAACCCCCAAAGGACAAAACTCCTCAAATATAAACCTCTATAGACAGAGTTCCTCATAGGGTCAACCTCATACAGATTCACCCCTCCACAGACTTAGCCCTTCACAGGTTCAACTCTGTGCAGGCTCAGCCACTCACAGACCAGAGTCTGTTCCCCCGCCCCTGCTTCCAGGCTCCACAATAATGCCTCTGTCTGAACTAGATCTTCTTCTGCCAGGAGCATAAGCCACCTCTCTTAGCCCTACACCCATCTGCCTAACTCATAATCACCCTCCATCCAGCATGCTTCCTCTCAGAGCACAGAGAACAATTCTGAAAGAAAGTAGTCATGGCGGGTTATCATCCCTCTACAAAGACAGCTCGTAAAGAGGTCATCTATGTCTTATGCCATAAAACCTCCTAGCTACCCACCCAATATTGAGCAGAAACTACAGGCCTACCGAGTTCTTAATTAACTGTCTGTGGTGAATGAAGATAAGATTTCAGTAATTTATATGTAAATATAATAAGGTATTATATTCAGAAACACATTTTTCCTTCACTATTATGCTTGGCTACTTACCGAAGGCTTTCTATTGAGAGTGATAATTTGTGTTCTAATTAAAAATGTTTCTGGGAACACAGTGTTTAAATTATGAATACAATATCCCCATGAAAGCTAACATTGGTGACCCTACCCCCCAAAAAGGGAACTGTTCAAGCAGCTTCATACACAAGCCAGCACAGTAGATAAAACACATTTTCTCTTGGAAATTGCATATATTTTCATGTCCTGGGCTACTTGGGAACCAAATGAATATTCTTCAAAGAGCATGCGTTTAATTCTTAGGTTTTCAATCTCAGCAGGTATCTGGTTATATTATACATATTTGAATGCTATCATGGCATGAAATAAATATTAGAAATATTTGCATCTCACCTAGAATAAGCATAACAAAGTAAATCACCATATTGACAAAAATCACTCATCCATTCATAGTCATTATTTATTTTTAAATTACATAAGGGAAAAAACAGAGTAATTGTGAATGGAATGAGATTTTCAGGTAAAATTTTATGCTATTATTAAATAATCTTTCTTCTATGCTTTTAAAATATTTACTGAATCATAATTAATAAGGCTTTCTAGGTAAACTGAATTATTCACATTAATAGTACCTACAAGTTTTTTGCTTAGAAAATATTATTAGAACATTATACTACACTGGTCAAGGGTACATGATGGGTTACTTGTTGCCTTAATCAAGTGGTTCATTCTCTCTGTTTGATTTTTCTATGTAAAATTATAACATACAACCTCCAAAGTTTGTTGTAAAGATTAAGAAAAATAAATATATTTCTTAATCACCATTTCTTTTCTATATGATGTTAATTGAAAAAGTATTTTTAATGATTTATTTCATTTTAATTATGTGTTTGTATGTATGGAGGGGTACATGCACATAGATGCAGGCACCTGCAGAGGCCTGAAGATGGTGTCAGATCCTCTGAAGCTGGTGTTACAGGTATTTGTGAGCTGCCCAGGATGAATGCTGGGAACTGAACTCAGATCCTCTGGAACAGTAAGAAGTACTCTTTACCACTGAACCATCTGTCTAGCCCTTGAACAAATATTTAAAAAGGGAAAGATTTGTATGATCTGAAGAGAAGCTTGAGTACAGAACAAATATTTATTAAGTGTTCCACACAGTATACAAGTACCATTCTCACAGGCAACAAAGTAGAAGTTAACTTTTCTGAGGGTGAAAAGTGTTAAAGAGAGAAATAATGTTGGGGGAAGAGATAGGGAATAAACATGTCTACAGTAGGAGTTGAGGGAGGGAATTTATACAAATGAGCTAGGGAAATACCTTTTAAAAAATGGCATCTAGCAGAAATCCCAGCATTCTCTGAATTCCATGAGAGCATTAAAAGATCTAAGGGAAGGCCAGTGGGATGGCTCAGTTGGTAAAAGGGCTTGCCACCAAGCCTGAGGACCCCGTTGAAACCGCTGGCCTCACATAGTGGAAGAAGACTCCTGAAAGTTGTCCTCTGACCTCCACATGTAATATGTGTGTATATAAAATAAGTAGAGATAGATAGATAGGTGTGGGAGCCCGTTCTCGGGTTCCTCGTGGCTTTACCCAGCAGGTCCGCATAGACGATGATTAGGACCACGGGCCTGAGTGCAGGTGTCTGAGATGGTCTGCACTTGGCTGTGCTGGGGGAGGAGGTCTTTCGCTCCACCCCTTGGCATCTCTATAAATACCCTGGGGCAGAGACGGTCAGGGCCCGTTGGAAAAGGTTCCAGGCCCTCTGGAGGCTATTATTTTCTATCTGTTTATCTCCACAATAATTCTTTCTATCTAATATTTCCTGCTGCTCACACTCAAGAAAACTCTGGGGAGCTGTGGGGTTGGTGGGTAAATGCCCCACAGATAGGTAGGTAGGTAGGTAGGTAGGTAGGTAGGTAGGTAGGTAGATGGATAGATGGATAGATAGATAGATGGATAGATGGATGGATGGATAGATGGATGGATGGATGGATGGATGGATGGACGGACAGACGGACAGACAATCTCCACTTGTGACAAAGTCATGGTAATGGTACAAGCTCAGATTGCTTGAGGAACAATCAACGATCTGGTCTGGATGCTGCTGAATGAAAGAGTAAGTGAGAGGTGGGACAAGAGGTCAGGGGCTTATAGTGTGTCAGGGCTGATACAGTCCTGGAGGCTGCTGTAAAGTCTGTAAAGACAAAGACAATGAAAACTGGGGCTAGAAGTCTTCATCAAGAGTCTGGCTAGCACACTGTGGTAGTCTGAATATAATTGGCCTCCATAAGCTCATAGTGAGTGGTACTATTAGGAGGTGTGGCTTTGTTGGAGTAGGTAAGGCCTTGCTGGAGGAAGTGTGTCACTGTGGAGATGGGCTTTGAGGTCTGATATATGCTCAAGCCATGTCCAGTGTCTAGTTCACTTCTTGTTGCCTTTGGATGAAGATGTAGAACTCTCAGCTCCTTCTCCAGCACCATGTCTGTCTGTATGCCACCATGTCTCCCACCATGATAATAATGATAATGAACCTCTGAACTGTAAGTCACCCCAATGAAATGTTTTCCTTTCTAAGAGTTGCCTTGGTCATGGTGTCTCTTCACAGTAGTAGAAACCCTATGACACACACTAAGACAGCAGTACAGTAGTAAGGTTGAGGAAAGAAAGTCGTCTCTTGGGTCTGGGCAATAGCTATGATATTATGTTGTTGGTAATATTGAGTGAGTAAGTTTGTTAGGTGAGAAAGATGAATGTAGTATGATTCCAGGTTTTGAGTCCAAGAAATTGGAAGAAGGGGGCTGCCATTTACTAAGATGAGACAGACACCAGGATAAACAGATCTTGTGGAAAATTTCAATGGTACTTATCATGTAGCAAAGTGAAACTACTGAGTAGTTCTAGGCTGGAGAGAGAGATTCAGGAGGTACCCATGTATGGAACCTAAAGCCTTACTGGAAAGGCAGTAAAGCACAATAGCAATACAATCTGTTTCTTTTTCTACAAAAGTACTTCCAATATACTTCTAATATATTCTTTTATTTGTTTAAGTGTATACACAAGTGTTCAAATATGTATATGTGTCTATGAGTGTGTGTGTGTGTGTGTGTGTGTGTGTGTGTGTGTGTGTGCATGCCATGATGCTTGTGTCAAGGTCAGAGGAAAATCTGATGTTGGGTCTTGCCTTCCATTTTGAGGCAGGTGCATGCCAGAATATCTGAGCTACAAGAATTCTCCTGTGTTGCAGAATATTATTTTAAAATGTGTTACATTTGTTTGTGCTGTGGAACATTTGTTTAATGATGCAAAGATTTATTGCATTCTTTTAGGTTGCATTTGTTTAACTCTGTGAAGCTGTATTACTGTGCCTGTCTAAAACACCTGATGGTCTAATAAAGAGCTGAATGGCCAATAGTGAGGCAGGAAAAAGGATAGGTGGGGATGGCAGGCAGAGAGAATAAATAGAAGGAGAAATCTGGGACAAAAAAGGAGAAGAGCAAGACGAAGGAGGAGGATGCTAGGGGCCAGCCACCCAGCCACCCAGCCAGCCATGGAGTAAGAGTGAAAGTAAGATTTACAGAAGTAAGAAAAGGAAAAATGCCCAGAGGCAAAAGGTAGCTGGGATAATTCAAAGTTAAGAAAAGCTGGCAAGAAATGAGCCAAGCCAAGGCCAGGCATTTATAATTAAGAATAAGCCTCCATGTGTGATTTATTTGGGAGCTGGGTGGCAGGCCCCCAGAAGAAAAAGATCAAAAACAACCAACAACATTTTGGCATTCCAATGTGGGGCTAAAGTAAAAGGAAATCCAACTACACTCCTGTCTTCATCTCTCATGTTGCAGTAGGAACACTGGGATTATAAATGTGTGCTGTTGTATCTAGCCTTATGTGGGTTTGAGGAATATGAACACAGGTCCTCATGCTTGCATGGCAAGCATTTTGCCCACAGAATCAACTCTGCAGCCCTTTAAATGTATACTTTATTGCGTCATCTTGCAGTTTATTCAACCCACTGTAGATGTGAAGGGGGAAGAGTGAGGGGAGTGGCCCCTTTATCATTTCCAAATACAGGACTGAGAGTCTACAACCAAAGATAGATGAGAAATAAACTTAAACTGACTTTTCATCTATAAATTATATCAGTGTAATCTCAGTCTCTTACTATCTATAGAAGATTATCCCTCAAATTGCATTCTCAATAAATATATTTGTCAAAAACACAAATAAAATGTACATAAACATACCCTAAACAATTAATCTTTCCTGTCACAGCATAGAACAAATACACCCCAACCTCAGAATTGAGATAGCAATTATAAAAGCAATAGAATTAGAGTGCTGAGGAGCCTCGGTCCTGAGGGTGATGTTTCCTAGAAAACTAAAACTCTCTCTGGCACAAATGTTGTGAAATCCCTTACTCCCGGATGTTGTATTCTAAATCCTACATATTTAGAAATCAAGGACTTTTCAGGTGAGTCAAAAATGAAGGCAAACACAAACAAGCAAACAAAACCAAAAGAACAAAACCACTTCCCACTGATCCAGACCCAAAAACGTACACGCCACAGGCTTCAGGAGTAAAATGCTATCAGCCCTTGGCAAATAAAACCAAATCCAATGACAAAATAATCACACAGTCTACAAAATCCCCAAAGCAAGTCGAAATCTTTCCACTAGTACTGTATTCTGATCCACCCAGGGGGTTCCGTCATTGCTTTTTCTTCTTACTTTTTTGTCACTACTTTAAAAACATTTCATTTACATCATGGAAGAGAGGAAAGATCAGAGTTGTTTTATATGAATTCCCAAAATATATGACAAAAGTTATTTCAAAGACATATAATGTTACCTTAAAATATA
This sequence comes from Peromyscus eremicus, assembly GCF_949786415.1. Taxonomy (NCBI): domain Eukaryota; kingdom Metazoa; phylum Chordata; class Mammalia; order Rodentia; family Cricetidae; genus Peromyscus; species Peromyscus eremicus. The sequence continues at coordinate 61,785,760 of NC_081420.1, read as the reverse complement.
CTTGGTGATTAAAGCTAAATTATTAAAGTTTTGCTACATAGAATTCTTTTGGGAATGAGCAAGAATCAGTGCAGAAAAGGCTAAAAGCAAAACATAAAATAACTACTTGAACTACCATGGGGATCACTTATAAAAGTTCATTGTATTTTACCCACTAGAAAGCAACTAGAATTATGAAATAACATCCAGTTACAACAGGACCAATAAAATGAAATATTTCAGATTAAACTGAGCAAAGATATTAAAGGCCCACATGCTGAAAACTGTAAAATGTAGACTAAGTTTAATAAAAAGACCTAAATAGAGAAATAAGTTGTATTTATGAATTAAAGCTCAAATTCAAGTTGTAATCGTTATCAAATTTGTATTTAGATTCCATGCATTTCCACACAAGATTTCTACAAACAAGTCTCAAAATTTGATTTAAAAATTTATATGAACAATCTATTTTAAGAATGCCAAAGTCATTTTATAAAATATTAAAGGATAAAAGGGCATTATAATGTAATGTAGGAATAAAGTACACCTAGTTCTAAGATGTCCTTTGGAGCTGTGATATTATATAATATTGACATAAGGACAGATACAGAGAATAGAACAATGAGTACAAAAATATGATCAAGTAATATTTTAACTAAAACATTCATCATGCATGCGTGTGTGTGTGTGTGTGTGTGTGTGTTTTGCATGTGCCATAGCACACTTGTGGAGTTCAGAAAACAACTTGTGAGGTTGGTTCTCTCTTCCTACCATGTATGACCTAAGGATTGAACTCAAGTTGTCAGGCTTGGCAGCAAGCACTTTACCTGCTGAGCCATCTTGCTGGCCCAGGCAACTGATTTTTGACAAAGCTACCAAAGCAGTTGAGAAAATTAAAGTTTTCTTCAGCAAAGGCACTGAATATAGGCTATCATGTGAGGGCATTAAGTCAGACACAAATGAGTGTATACTATATTACTCCATTTCTATATTTTAGAATAAAAAAAACTCTCATGAAAGTTAAATCATTGATTGGACCATGGGAGGAACACAAGGAAAGGAATCTTTTAGGGGAGGATCAGAAATAGTGGTGTTATGTTCATCCCTGAGACATCTAGTTCAATTAAATGCAATATATTCTGTGTGATTTACATTTCAATAAAACTGATTCCTAAAAGAGTAATGAAAACCTAAGAAACATGAATGAGTACAAGTTAACATGTTGTAATTGGCATATCCAGTGCTTCTAAACTGTTGAACAGTGCAGACACACAGCCTTGTTCTTTAGGTAATTCAAACATGCATCATGTTTAGATCAGGATTCTGTGCTGGATTTCCCTAACACATCGACCCAGTGCTCCCACCAAAGGTAGGCTGGTTCCTGCCTAATTCCTCTCTGAGTTACTAAGAAGTCTCCATAAGTGTGGTCCATGTTAATGACGCTTCCTCTAGCAGCCACCAAGAGAAGACGTTCTCAACTGAGAAACAGAGTGGGACTGGGATTTCTGTGCCAACTACAGACTCTCCAGGCTTTGGTCTACAATTGGGTCTATTCTGGACACTTGGCTGTTCTTGGGCTAACTCCTCTTTACATACGCTTCTGCTGGTGAGCACACGACCAAGTCATTCAGAGAAGCAAAACTGAGGTCTATTTGGACTTCATCTCATTAAAATCTGAAGAGCATCTGCAGAGACATTCTGATGAAATGATACAGACGCCCATAAAGAAACCTGCACATACCGAGGCCCTGTTCTTCATGACCATTTCTCACACATTCCCCACCCCATCTCTAAAGTAAACACTGCCATCTTCTTCCTTGCCCATTATAGAAATTGGTCCTCAGTGAGGCCTGGTCATTTGCCCAAATTCACCCAGCTAGTCAGTGGCACAGATGAGATTTCCATCTCTGGGATACTTAAAGTGATATGTGGTATATTTCCATACACACAAGCCTGGAGTAAATAAATGCAAAGATCTTGAGGTTCTGGCTCTGGTGTTAGTCATTTTGCATTACCAATAATAATGAAAAAAGCCATGCAGTTCAATACACAGATGACATTTTATGGGGCATTTGCTCATCACCAAAATGTTATATTCTTCCTACTAGGCAATCAATATTTGAAAATGACTCATTTATATCTTTAGAGAGGAGACACTATACAAAACAAAGTTAGAAGCGTTTTTAGTGACTGTCTCTAAATCTGGGGAGAATTATTACTAGTTAGGAAAGAAAAAAACAGAAATGTGCAGTATCTACAACTAACAAAAGAGCAGAGAACTTAGAAAGATTCCTGGGTAACTGGGCAGTTCCCACTATACTAAGTAATGAAACAGCTGCTTAGCTTGACTTATTGTTGATGTCAAAGAAAATCAGACACACTTCCAACTGGGACATTTCTAAATTATTTATCTAAAATACTACCACCCATGAAAATATTTTAAAAGTAGTGAAATAATAAAAAAAATGAACTGATGGGACAATTTCTTTGTGTCAAAATGATCACTAGGAGATAAAGTTATGCAAACATCCATAAGGAAGAGAAAACATGAAAACCCATTCCCTAGCCTACCTAACCACCACTTCTTCTGCACATCTTTGGCTAGTCAAAGTCTGAACCTCATTAATACATTCATTGTCTCTGTTTTTATCTTCAACAACAATCCTCTCGGTCTCAGGACTCAATAATGTGGTGTCCCAGCATCTACTTCTTCAGGTCATGGAGATGGCCTAACATTCTGAGAGATTCCTAATATTTAATTCTAGTAAACACAGAACGGATGTTCCTCACAATCACACACTTCAAGTAAAGCATTTATGTAATAAGAAAGATAATTTTACCTTAAATTAAAAAAAAATATGCTGTAAGTCATCTCTATCTGATATTCTCTCTTCTTCCCTGTCTTGGAAATCCTATGTGTTCATGGATTATAGGGACAACTTAATGGAGGTGGCAATGTCACCATCTGACTCCAGTAATACCTTCCTTTTCTGTGTCTGTCATGAATCCCCAGTTCAGTCACAAGTGAGTGTGACTATCCACCAAAGGGAGGGAAGGGAAGGGACAGAGCACATGGCTGCCATCTGCTTTCCTCCCCCAGCATCCCTGGAAATGAAGATGGGGTGGGAGTCTGTCCTAGAGATGAGAGCGATGTGTTCCTCATACTTGGCTCACTGAAGTGTCTTTAGGCAACATTTGGCCCTGGCACATGAGACAGCCATAGAGGCACAGTGCAATAGGAGCATGGAGCCCAACTGTGAGACTCAACAGCCACAGAATGGGCCTGCTCAGGTCTGAAGAGGCCTGGGTGGGTGCCCTGTATGGGGATGATCTTTGCTCTCCAGTGCCCTATAGACTCATCATTTCTTGTCGCCTCACACAGCCCACAGCATTTATTTATTTGGGTACCGGCATTCACACCCCTCAGCATTCATCAAACAAGGTACTTACAGTTGCATGACCAAGTACAGGTGATTCGGGCTCTCATAAATATCTTCCAGGGCAACAATGTTTTCATGCTTAATCCTAAAAGTAAAAAACAAAGTACACACACAATGGTAAGGACAATTATACTTGGAAAAAAAAAGGTCATGACAATGCGGGGAACGGCATATAAGATGGCTGACGTGCTGCCAGCAGAGACTGGAGAAAAGGAGACCTGAGATTGTGGACCATCAACCCTCCATGTGTTCCCATCCGGATCTTCTGCTTAGCATGCCTCTAGAGGGCCAAGGCAGAAATGCCTACGTGTCCCAAGGTCATGCTTTATGGCATGCACATGTCATGTCCTCCTCCATATAAATACTTCTTGTAATACTAGTCTTTTTCTTCTATCTGATCTTCATGTTCTGTGTTCTTAGATCAATGGTAATTTCTGTGATACAGGAAAGGAATGAAGTACATTTCACAGGAAATTATACAGAGATGATCACCCAGGCTGGGGTTAAGGCAGTTATGCAGGTCATGGGGAAAAAAACCTGCAGCCTAGGGAAGCTTTTCAGGCTTGGATAAACTGTACCAAATGTGTGGTCAACTATAGCACATGGTATGATGTGTATCAACACATTGGACTCAAATTGGCCATGATGAATAATTCAGTTTCTGAGGATATTCCAAGGGCATTGTATAAAACTTGAGACCCTAAGGGATATTGGCTGAAAACTGTGGATGGAGTAACATATAGATGGGATGACAAACTAAAAGTGTGGGAACCTGAATAGGAGGAAAATAGTGGCCTCCACCAAGAAAGGGAGATGGCAACTTTAATCCAGATATTTTGATTCCTCCTGAAGGAGTGTGGAGACAATGTGGCAACTGATGGAGTGATTGCTACAAGTTTTATTGGGTTCCTAGATTAAAAAGAGCTGCCAAGAAAGGTGAGCTTCCTTTCATGGAAGCTCTAAAAATTGGATCAGGTCTTCCTTGGAATTGTTGGGATATAGAAGGAGAGAAGTTGCTGACTTGCAGGGACAGATTTCTTGTCTGAGGTCATTATGGCCCACCAGTCACGGGGCTTGGTGTTTGCAGAGGGGCTGAGGAGGAATTTAGGCGGTTGCATGGGTCTTGAGGTCGGAGCAGGCTGTGTGAGAAGGAAATGACTGTCTGGTACACTGACCATCGTTCTTATTTTTATCTTTTTTTTGTGAAATTGCATGTTGCTATCCTCTGAGTCAAGTGCTCAGAAGACTGTATAATCACTAATAATAAAAATAGATTATGCTTGTTTTGGTGTTAAGTTTGGGATAGTTCCTGTGTTTAGTAAAAGATGATGAAGAATATATTGGTGATTTTCTAAGAATAATCTTTGGAATCATGAGAATATTTTGTATTGGGTGATTTCCCCTTTCCTTTCTGTTCCTCCTTGCTTATGATAATAAAAGCCTGAGGTTACCAGGGCAAAAGCAGAAGCTAGGGAAGCTAAAGAAACTGTATCGAAGAAGCTACTTAGCAACTGCAGAAGCCCGAAGTGACCTGCCAGCTTGCACGAGCATTGTTTTTGAGTCGTTACTGTGCCTTCCAGGTATCCCGTCCTTCGGACCCCCGACACTGCTGAGGCTGGTTGGTCCCCGGCATGAAGAGGGAAAAAACGACAGATAGAATCCTAATTCCTTAATAAGACATTGAAGACTCACCACCACATTGTTCCAAACCTATTTCTCAACGTATTACTCCCTCAATCCCTTTTCTCCATCATTCCTAAGGCCTTAGAAGCCCACAGTTAGTAACACTGGATTGAATGCTGTGGCTGAACATGTATGCCATGGACCAAATCTCTCAATACTGTATTTTCTCACATAGCTGCACATCAAATGGCTGAACATCCTGAGTAGCGCACAACTTCTTTTCTGTTGTCTCAATGCAGGAACTGCAGACTAGTCTAAAGAGCCACCCAGGTGTGGGTCCATCCCTCCTGAAAGCCAGTATACCCCAGGGAACAGTTTCATGGTCATGTTCATGAATCCAGTGCAGGCAAAGGAAAACCAACCTGACCACTCTCACTGGAGTTCACATTTATCCCATCAGGAAATTCAGTTTCCCAAGTGAACTAACTGGTGGGTAGGCAAGCTAATTTCATCTCAAATTTTAAAAACAATACATGTTCAAGTCATCTCTGTCTGGATAGTCAGATTTCTTATTTCCTATTCCTCCTGATTTCCCCTGGTATTAGGGAATTACAAGGACAATCTCATGACCAAGGATGATCAAAATAAGTTCTCAACTGGCAGCCCTTGAATCTTCTGGGAGTTTGGCACATGTGCAAATTCTCAGGCTTTGATTGAATAATACAAATCCAAGGTGGAGTCCAGCAATCTGCCTTTAAGAGTCCTCAGACAGTATATACACAAAAAGAGACAATGGAATTAGATCAGGAATTTTTGAACTTCAGTGCATAAATGCGTTCCCTGGGGATCTGGTGACAAGGCAGATTTTGATTTAGTGGGTCCAGGGAAGGGACTTAGTTATCTATATTTCTCACCAAGATGCAGATGCTGCCAGCTAGAGACCACACTGAGCATCAACGTCTCCAACAAAGGCAGCCCAAGAAGGAAGCAGATTCCTTCTAGCTCTTAGAGCTAGCCACAAAGAGCAGTTTCTGCTCAGAATGTCAAGCTCAATTTTTATTTAATGCATATGAGGAAGAACTATTTCATTCCTCGATAAGCTAATTAGCTCTTACCACATGCCTTTTGCTGACATTGCTGATAAACCATTTAAAGACAAGATAGAACATGTGGATTCTTGTGAGACCCTTGGAAGTGGATTCACAAGACTCACTTGTTTCCCCTCTTGTGCCTATAACAGGTCTGTTTAATAAATATTTGCTTAATGAATGGATGGGTGATATTTAAAGGTCATTGCCACTAAGCAACAAGATACAACATTCCATATGTAGTTTGTGAAAAATGGAGGGATTGTTTCCCCAGGTATCAGATAACATCCTCTGCAAAAAGAAAGCTAAAAGGTAGACTGAACAAGAGGGTTCTCTTGATTAGAATTGGAAGAAAAGAAGATAATTAGCAAAGAGTGGCAATACTTTGCTTTTATTTCTTCAGCTCTTATTAGTTAATGTGGTTGTTTGTGGGAGCTAAAAATAATTACACTAAATTCACATTTCACTGGCCACCCGTGCAGGGTGCCTACTTATCTGTCAGTAATAGTTACTGTAAAGTGAAGCAAAATCGTATCAGCAATGAGTTATAGCACTATATTAAATAAATCATGCCACCAAAGAAACAACCAGAGCTTAAACTGGGACAGCCAAGGTCTTAGATATTTGTGGAATTGTCGTTATAGACTATACATGAGGGAATATGATCAATGACAGTATGTATTGTGTATATTTCTTCCTCCATAAAAGCATAAATATTTCCACTTAGTCACATTAATTTGGGCTGTCAGGGCCTAGATTTATAGGAAATTGAGATGAATGGGACCACATGGAGGGCTACTAAAAAAAAATAATGGAGTCACAGTTACCTTCAAACTCTAGAAAATAACACACGCTCTTAAAAGTATAAATACGTTCCAGACATTGCAGTGTTGTTCATATGTAGTATAAGTGTCCCTGGGACTCTTATGTTTCTGATGTACTGAATCTTATCACACTTGGGCTTAGAAATTGGCACCTACGGTGCTGGCAATCTTTAGAAGTTGAACCAAGAAAGCTGTTTGGGCCCAAGAATTTAATCATTCAACAGTTAATAACCATTTCACCGTATATACAGACTCAAGCCATGTACAAAGCATTAACCTAGCCAAAAAGGCAGGCTGTAGTAAAGGCACAATGCCTAACTTGGGTGTACAGGACAGAGAACCTGTTATGTCTTAATTGAGTGCTGACAGGAGATTAATTTTCATATCAATTGGGGCATTCCAGAGAGGAGCCACAGATGGTCGGGGCAAACCAAAATGAATGGCTGAGAAGACATTACTTTATGAATGCTTCCTCTCAACAAGTGTTTCAGTGAGTCAAGCAATTGAGTAATTCGTCCCTCACTGGGTTCCTGTTAAGTATCTGGAAGAATACAAGAAAAAAAAAAGGTTTTATCTTCAAAAAGCTTGTCTCAGTGGAGCAAACCATGAACAATTAGGTATTAAATACCAACCTCTAGAATTGTATTTAAGGTCACAGAAATCTGGGTCCTGTGTAGGCCAGAGCTATGGCAAAGATCTCAAGAAAATGATGGGGCTGAGTTGGGATGGTTAATGCTCGAATAAGCATACTTGAGTGATTTCAAATAAATCCTAAAATGGCCTCTTCAATGTCTCTTAAGAAAAGTGGTTTAATTAACTTGGAGCTGTTAGAACATGGTAAAAGAAAACATTCTGGCCTCCTACATCTGCTTTTAATCACTTACTCCCCCTCCAGACTCCTTATGATAGAGACAGACCAAACTTACCAGTTTAAAATTTATATATTACCTTTCCAAAACACCAGATAAATATTCATCCATTTCAAAGGCAAGGGCAGGGTCTGTGCCACAAATGCCAACCACAACTGAGTCCCTTCTTCCCCTTACTCATTCAGCAGATACCTGCTGGGAGCCTACCACATGCCAGGCACAGTCACTGGCATTAGAAATTTAGTGGTGGACAAGACAGGAAGGGCGTCTCAGCCCCAGGGAGCACACATAGGCCTCAGCTAAGAAGCCTTCTCAGGGAGCCTGACAGTCACTAGAAATTAGCGTTCATTAATCATTACCTTTGGGAGCCATAGAGATTAAACCTACAGTGTCTCTCTGCAGACTGGTAAGACTCATAATGCCTCCTTCTAGTCTCTTCTTTTTGTCTTCGATCCGTTCTCCATCAACTATCTCACAACAGAGTTGCTATGTCTCTTACTACTCTGCTGGCATTCATTTGACCAGACTGTTTCTCAAGCAAAAGTTATGACCCAAGTGTGAGACACAGTTATCAAGAGCAGGGCATTAAAGAACAGGGAAACCATTACTCAACATGAGCTAGGCATTATGCATATGCAAATACATGGTAATGTAAGGTTCTTGTTTTCATCAGCTGAGTAAGTGTTCATACACAAGAAGGTAAGTTCTAGGTAGGTAGGGAATCTTAATGATTTCCGTCACTACTGTCTCCCTAGTGCCAAAGAAGGGTGTGACAGAGAGTATATTTAATAGACATTTATTGAATGAATGAATGAATGAGTGAATGGAAATTAGCTCAAGAGTCCATTAAGCACCTACTCATTTTCACTTGCATTTTTACCAAAACAGATTTTCTTTCTTACCCAGGCTTGGTCTTTTGAAGTTAAAGATTTTACCTTTCACTTTTTTGTTTGTTTTGTTAAGGTTGCCATAGTTTGGGCACCTCTGGGGATTGAACCCAGTATCTTGAGCACGGTAGGCAATCAATCTACCACTGAGCAATATCTCTACCCCTAAGCTTTGTTGAATGAAGTCTTTTTGGGATCCATGCAGTGCTTCAGACGACCATAGTATTCTAAATCTTGATTCACTCATCTACTGTATTTATTACTCTTCTCAACGTTGGTCCATTTGCTTATTGGGTATGAACCCACACAGTGCTCTTTTTGAAATTCCTACTCAAAACTTTAAATAGAAAAATTGTATTCCACAAGAAACTCCCCCCCCCAACCAAGACAACTGACATTGATCAACTGGCTTTGATTGGCATTAGTTGTACACTCCAGAGTACTATCATTGAGCCCATATTTGCCATTTATTCATGAGACAATCAGAAACTTCGCTGGTCTGACATTTCTCCATGCTATATGGCACACAAGACTATTTAAAAGAGAAATGGGGTGTTTGGGAAGATTCGTTCTTAGTAAACCCACGTTAGCTCCTAGCAACCACTACAGTCTTTACTAAATGATCACAAACCATCTGCTTAATTTCCTATTCCAGAAAGTTACCATGCACCGAGGTCCAGCTTCTCAGTCTGTAGATCTCAGAGTCTACCATTTTATGTTTACAAAACTTGACAATGTCTCTCCTGTTGTTTTCCTAAACACCTCAACTGTGATTCTCTTGTAATAAATGCAATGTCCTCAGTGCCCTGGGACATAACAAACCCAAACTCAGCAATGACCGGTTTCACCCTTTTCTTTTGAGCCTGCTCACAACGCTGTTTTATTACAGCATTGTTGAGCTTCAAGTGTGTGTCAAGTTTGTGCATCGGTTTTTGGGGGTGCTGAGAATTGAACCCAGGATTTACAGCATGCTACAATAGTGGGTACCTACAATTCACTTAGACCACCAGGCCCTAGGGATTTTTAAATATTTCACTTAATATTAACAATTTTACAGAGTAGAAATGATTTTCCTCATTTTTAAAGGGGGAGGTGAACATCTAGGAGGTCAAGTATTCGAGGTGACGTAATTCATAATTAGCATTGTTGGGATTTGAGCTAAGTCCTTTCTTACAACCAAGCCTATATGAAAGCTATTTACATAATTTCGTATTAACTCAGTGTGCTGGTTAGGTTTTTTGTCAACTTGATACAAGCTGTATCATCTGGGAAGACGGAACCTCAAGTGAAAAAAACGCCGACTAGATTGGCCTGTGGGCACGTCTGTGGAGCATTTTCTTGATTACTGATCGAAATGCAAAGGACAAGCCTACTGTAGGCAGTACCACCCCTGGGCAGGTGGACCTGGGTTGTATAAAAAAGCAGGCTGAGGGAGCTATGAGAAGCAAGCCAGTAAGCAGCATTCCTCCATGGCCTCTGCTTCCATGCCTGCCTCCAGGATCCTACCTTGAGTTCCTTCCCTGACTTACTTTCATGATGAACTGGGATCTGGCATGTAAGCCAAATAAACCCTTTCCTCCCCGAGTTGCTTTGTTCATGGTGTTTTATCACAGCAACAGAAAAGCAAAGTAGGACCCTAAGTTATAACAAACACATCTAAGAGAATGTAAAGGCAGAGGTATCTGTATAAGATGATGACACCTAAGTTTGAGGCATCAGTCTCATCATTAACAGTACACTATCCACTCCGAGGGGCACAGAGATTTGTTGAGCTACCTCAGCTTCATGAATACTCTCGAGATACTTGGTAATACTCTTGACTGATGAAGTTCCAGTAGGTCAAAGAAAAGCAGAGATATGTTCAAAAACAGAAAGAATAGTACAGGGTCTGGAAGTGAAAACCACAAACAACTCCTCACAAGCTCATATCTTCTCCATCAAAATAGAGAGAGAGTGCACAGAGAAAAGAGATGGAGATGCAGTTATGGTCCAATGGAGGTTGTGGTTCTTCCAACCTGTATAACCAACCCCCTACTAAGTCAGCATTCAGCTTTTCCAAAGCATGGCCAAGGAACCATACACACATGAGGAATGCTCTTTGGAGAGCACCAACCTGCTAAGAAATGTGCACAATTTAAAGACAATAATGTAGCTGAAGCAAGTTTGGGTGTTAAAGAGAATTTCATTTAATTTTCATCACTAATCTATCAAGCCCAAGTAAGCACTAGTTGACCCACCTATGTGCTGAGGGTAAATGCCTTATGCATCTACATTAATGTCTCCATAACCTCAAACAATAGACAGAAAAGATGCAAAGAGGGTGGTAGGCCCAGGCAGAGAGAGGAAAGGTGAATGGGAAAACAGCATATGGGTATTGAAACAGATGTCTGTCCACAATGTAACTAAAAGCCAAGCAAAAAACCCAGAAGAAGCCAAGAGAACATTTTAAAATTAATTCAGGAAGAGGGAAAAAAAAAAACACGGTGCCAAATGTACACACAGGCCCTGTTCCAAAACCCTAAAGCTGGGGAGAGCATCAGGACCAAAGGACAAGCATGCTTTACACACAGTCTCAGATGTACTGACATCAACATCTCTCCTCCAGTCTACTTTTTCACAGTTCAAGAATCCACAAATTTTGAATTCCATGATAAATGAGGAATATAACACACACACACACACACACACACACACACACACACACACACACACAGGAGAGCAAAAAGAAAGTTCAGTACTACTTGGTTGCTTTTTGTTTTGTTTTGTTTTTGGGGTTTTTTTCCTCCATTCCATCACGATCCATTGACCAGAAGGATGATGAAAATTGTGGAAGCAAACTATAAAGGATCTAGAGAAAGGAAGACATAACAAAATCCCTTTCCTTGGTATCAACCTTGCTTTCAACTCAGGCTAAATACGCCATGTGGGTAAGAGATGGAAGCAATATACCCAGGAAGAACTAACTGGAACAAAGCATATTATTAGAAAAGGCGAGGCCAGGTTAGTATTCTATTTCTGTGAAGAGACACTGTGACCATGGCGACTCTTACAAAAGAAAACATTTAATTGGGGCTGGCTTATAGTTTCAGAGGTTTAGTCCATTATCATCATGTGGGGAGCATGCTGGCACACAGGCAGGCTACAGCAGTAGCTGAGAGCTACATTCTGATCAGTAGGCAGAGAGAGAGAGAGAGAGAGAGAGAGAGAGAGAGAGAGAGAGAGAGAGAGAGAGAGAGAGAGATTGGGCCTGGCGTGGGCTTTTGAAACCTCAAAGCCAACTCCCAGTGACACACCTCCTCCAACAAGGCCACACCTCCTAATCCTTCTAATCCTTTTAAGCATCACCACTCCCTGGGGACTAAGCATTCAAATATACTGACATCAAATGTACATCAAATGTACATATAAGTCTATGGGGGCCATTCTTATTCCAACCACCACAAAAACCATCCCTCCTCATTAAGGATTGCAGCCTCACAAGGAACTACACTGAGCTGTTAGTATGATCTAAGGTTGGCAGTCCAGTCTGGGAAAGGCTCTTTCCTATAAAGCTAACCATTCAAAAGCAAAAGCCAGAGTACTACGGCACCCACTACTCTTGGTTTTTATTTTATTTAAAAGCCTAAATTTTATTCACACATAAAAAGCATGGCTCCCTGGCATGGAATTGAAGAATATTTTGACAATACTTAGTTCTAGGTAAGCATCCCTGTTTGTGTAGTAAACACTTACATTTTCCTCAAATTTAAAAGGGAAAAAAAAACCCTCGTATTTCCTGCTTTCTTATATCAACAGTTTTTTTCCCCTTGCTGAACAACCTACACAGTACAAGTTATAACTCTGAGAAAATGGGATACTGTCCATAAAAAGAAAAAGTGACAGTACCAAAATATTTACCAGATATTAGCAAAATTAACTTTATAACTTGGCATTTATAACTTTTATAACTTGGGCAGATTCTCTGATGTTATCTCTTCCTTTACACAGGCTTCCACAGTAGACTTCTTCCTCACTGGAGAGTCAACCAGACGCCCTACCTTGAACTCTGGTTCTGGCTCTTTGTTGTCCAGTACGAAGTCCATGTCACTACCCTGATTGAAAGGCACCTCTGGCTTGTTCTCCACTACTGCCCTGCACTAAAACTTTCCTGACCCTGGCGGGCAGTTCTCCCGCACTGCACCATGCCCAGCTCTGCACACCTTTTCTCAGGTCATATAGGAGCGCTCCTCATCTCTATGTCTTCTTGCTGAATTACCCTTTCAAACTCATCTCTATGGAGAACCTTTTGCTAATTCCTAGGGGTTCACAGGCCTCAATTCCCCTCTCTTCGGTGCCATTTTAGTTCTTGCATTGCCTTGTGGTTCATTCTGCCCTGTGTATGTGTATTTGGGTGTATGCTCTTTATATGCAGAGAAGAGAAGTCTAGAAAGATACAAGTCCAACCAGTAATAGTTAGTTCAGAAAATGTTAAAGCTGAGTGGAGTTCTCACTTTACATTTTCTCCTCAACTAAGTTGTATGTCCGAACCCAGAATTCAGAAAATTGATTCAAAATTGTGACCATTTTCGCACATCTCCCAAGGGCGGTACCAGCCTGTCTCCTGAGAAGAAGGTACATTAAACCTCTCTTCTTTTCCTGCACTCAAGGGGCAACAGGTTGTTAGATTGTTACATTGCTTGACTTTATAAAGAGCTGTTTTGAAAAAGTTCTTCATCAAAATCACCAACATCTAGTGCACCTAAATAGATCCATAAAGCTGTACACAAAGAATCACACACTGGGGCTGGAGAGATGGTTCAGCAGTTAAGCTGATCTTCCAGGAGACCCGGGTTCAACTCCCTAAACCCGCATGGTGGCTCACAATCATCTGTAACTCTGGTTTCAGGTGATCTGATGCCTTCTTTTTTTTTTTTTTTTTTTACTTCTGTAGGCACCAGGCAAGCAAGTGGTGCCTGGATATAACATGCAGGTAAAACATCCACATGCATAATATAAGGTAAAATCAATTTAAATAATAAGAATCACATACTAATCAGTCAAACTGCAAAAAAAGGAAGAAATTAGATTAGTTCTCAGCCCTAATACATCTAACTGAAAAAAGTCCAGACGCTTGACTTAAACTTTATAACTTGGTTTCCTCAATTATAAATGAACACTAAAATATATGCTCTTATTAGCGTCCTATCTTCCAACACCTTTACATGCATTTGTATCAAATATATATGCATACATATGTATCACGGGGTATACCAAAGTATTGTCTGTAATGAATATAAGTGAGCCACTCTAGGGAAAGTCCAGAATTCAAAATTCAGATCTTAAAAATCACTTCTGTTTGCTGCCAGCAGATGGAGCCATAATCAATAGGAGACTAAAGAGCGAGGCCTATGGTACCTTACACAGTCACAGCACAGCTTAAATTTACAAGCCCATTTTGTCATAGTTGTTACTGTTCAAAGATTAAGTAAAATGTGTTGATTTTCTCCATCTGTGAAAAGAGTTTTTCTTTGAATTGTTAAAAGTAAATAAAGAAGATCTGGGAATGTGGCTCAGCTCATGGAGTGCTTGCCTAGCACAAAAGAGGCTCCAGATTTAATCAGACCTTAATAACACCAGGCACAATGACATGTGCCTATAACCCCAGAACTTAGTGGATGGAATCAGGAAGATAAGACGTTTAAGTTTATCCTTGTCTACATAGGGAGTCCAGGGCCATCCTGGGCTATGTGAGACACTGCCTCAAATAAAAAGAAACAAAGACTAAAAGTTCACAACTGATCATGGTTTCTTAAGAGTATCCTAGACATCCTCAGTACACCACGGGCACATCAGATGCAGACAGCGGCCAGCTCTCTTATGCAATGAGGCAGACGGGAACCCATGCTGGTAGGTACTCTGGGAGGGGCACTGAAGGGCTCAGTCTCTCTCTACTCAGTCATGCTCTGGCTATGTCAATGCTCAAGGTCTCCATTTTCTTATCTTGAAATTACCTAGCTCAACAAGACACTCTTCAAGGCTCTTTGCAATGCTTCCAATCAATGAAACTAAAACAACAAAGAGGCCAAGTGCATTAAGAGCTATCTGAGACTTAGGAAGTGGCTCTGAGAGTCCAAGTTCCCCAGGACGGTCTTTGCTACCCAGGAGCCTTGTTATAAACTCACACTTCAATCGGCTCTTCTGCATGTTAAGTTCATCAATTAGATGTGGGATGTGCTGAACTATGAAGCCATCCATTCATGTAAGAATGACCCACTTCTCCTTCCATAATCAACTTCATGTTGCCCTAAACCCACAGATAAATACTCAGTGATTTGCTTATGTGTAAAATAGTTTCCAGAATATCTGGCTGGGATCTGGTTGTCTTTAATCCAAAGAAGAAATAAGTTAGATCCAATTATACACACACACACACACACACACACACACACACACACACACACACACCAGTGTGTAGTCCAAAGAACTCAGTGAAAAAAATGAACTATTTATTCCTACATGTGTAAAGCCTTATAGATACTCAAAAGGCTGGCGGGCTCACAAGAAGTTGGGATATCTGATTGTCAGTTTCTTTCCCCTTTCTGTACTACCCATGGTAAAACAGCAGCGGGTCACAAGATCAACTGTGTGTTAGAATTATCTGAGAAGTTTTCAGATATACTGATATCTGGCAGGGGATACAGCTTAGCATGTACAAAGCCCTGGGTTTCATCTTCCAAACAACAGCCAGTGTCCCCCCCCGCCCCCCAGTACTTAGTCCTGTTCCGGGAGATTTTAATTTAATTGGCCTGGGATGTGCCCTGTGCACAGAGACTTCTTTATTAAAGCTTCTCAAATGATCCAAGTGTACAGAGACTGGTCAGTTGCTAAGCTACGGAGAAAGAATCCAGATGTTTAGGTGACTGGTGAGTCCACGGGTTTAGTGCCCACTATAAAGTTATCCTGGAGGATATATTTCCTTGACGATAGATCTTGTACTAATAGTAAGATTCAGGGTGTCCTGAGGATAGAGGTTCAAGGCCACATGGCTCACTCAGTACTCCTCTCGGGAAGAGTGTTGACAAGTTCCCCCTGGCCACCTGTAGCATTTCTTTAAAAAGCCTGGTAAGACTACACCTCTATGAGACTATTATTTCCTTTTTGGTATCTTTGTTGAAGAGGAATAGATGTGCCCAAGGTGCTTTGAACATGAGAACAGACACCTGGAGACTTGGAGGACATTAAGGTCTCCAGTTCTTGGAACAGAGGCACACCACTAAAGTGGATTTCCTAGCTTTGCTGACATGGACACATAGCATCCAAAGGCACCTTCTAAGTTGGTTCCCAGATTCACTGTGGATATTTAAGTACGATATAAATATATAATACAAATAATTCACATATAAATGGATATAGCAGCCCCTCCTGTATGGAATACTGTTGATGCCATAGACCCGGCACCAATGCCTAGACTGCAAACTTCATCCACTCTGCCTTGAGACTTGAGTTCACCAAGCTTCCCCTCCCCCGCCCTTCTCTGCACACTCACATGGTTGAAAGAGTCAAAACAACGCTTTGGGCAAAATCATTGTTTGCTCTTTCCATCCTCCCCCTGATGCCCTGTGCTTTCTCTGCTCTGACGACACCACATCAAAGATTCTTGGTTTCACAATCCCCAGGATGATGAGGATGATGCCCGTCTACTCACTGCTCAAGCGAGGCTGAGCCGCATGCCCTGGCAGAAGGCGGGACCTTCCACAGAGCCTGAGAAGGAAAGAGGAGGAACCCTAGGGCTGCGGCCTCTGTTCACACGAGATGCAAGGCGGATGGGACCTGAGGAGTATGATCCTAGGCCTCTTGGCAAAGCAGATGGAATATGGTGACATTTATTTAAAGAGCTGTTAGCCAACTGTCAAATAAAAAGATGAAGAAGAAGAAGAAAAACAGGACAGAGGGAAGTCTGTTTTGAACAACTGCCTAGTGTCTGTGGCCTTGCAGACTTAAGAAACTAAAGCTCCCCCGGGACGGTCCTTGGTGTTCTAGGAACGTGTCCACTCCAAGCGGCAGGAGCCACTGTCATTGACTTTTGCATTTTGGTAATCAATGCCTGTCACACAGTCTGTGTGGGTCAGACCAGGCTGCCGAAAACCTGGCATACTCTAATGAATGAAAATCTTCTTTCAAGCAATTACATGCCAGGTATTCATGAGGGTGTTTGTGATTAGCTATATGTTTATTTTAATCTCACATCTGATTTTTCTGATCGTTTCCATCGCGTGTACAAGAAGCACAAGGCTATGTTCTTTCTTCTTGAGAAAGCAACAGCAAGTTTCTTCATAACTGAGATCAGAGTCACGATTAGAAACATGTTTTGCTTTGTCCCTGAGATTTCAAAAGGAGTATGTTACAGACCTTACCTCTTGGCATCCCCGTGCCATAATGGCTGAGGGTGCTGAGACAGTTCTGAGTTTAGAGTTTTATGATGCCCTTCTAATAATAGACCAAGACTCAAAGGATGTCAGCTTGTAGAAAGCATCTAGGAAAAGCTAGAGCACTGCTTACAACATACTCAGGACACAACAAATAGGCTGTGGAAAAATCAACCAGCTGCTATCAACCTAGGTTTCTAGAAATTTCAGGGGTGCTGGGCCAAGAAGACAGCTCAGTTGGTAGGGCACTTGCTTTGCAAGCTTAAAGCTATGAGTTCAATTCCCAGAGTATACATTAAAACAACAACAAAAAAGGTATGGCAGCCCAAGTTCCCATCACCAGGGAAACAGAAACAGACCAATCCAGCCAGCCTAGCCTACTTGGAGGCAAGCAGAAGCCCTGCATCAAAAAGCAAGGTGCATGAGGAACTGAGGAACAAAAAACCAAAGCACCCTCTGCTTTTTGTTCCACATGAACCTGAACACACATGCACACACACACACACACACACACACACACACACACACAGAGAGAGAGAGAGAGAGAAAGAGAGAGAGAGAGAGAGAGAGAGAGAGAGAGAGAGAGAGAGAGAGAGAGAGATTTCAGAGTTTCAAGAGAAATTCAGAACTCAGTAGTCCCAAGAGGAAAGGGGGGACATAAAACCACCATATGGAACCCTGACAATGACACTCAGGGAACCAGGCAAGAGGTGAGTGACCGTCATTGCTCTCCTGTTCAGCAGAGCAGCTGACACACCCAGGTGGTCACAGTCTGTAAGCCAAAAACCAAGGTGGTCTGGGCCACGCTGAGGTCACACACAGGCCACTGGGTACAGCAACACTGTCTTTTCACAGCAGCCAAGCAGGAGGATCTTTTCCCCTGAGCACCATTAAGGTCACTTTGACCAGTGTCTTCACATCCTGCTCTTCTGAGTCCTCTGCTTTCTCGAATACTTTAGAAAATTCAGTGCATAAACCTACAGAGGCCCACCTGCAACAGATACCAAGCACGAACACGGTGAGACTGCCAACATATCGACTGTCCTCACTGGCAGAATTTATCACAAACAATGTTAGAAAACAGAAGTCAAAAATTCACACTGATAAACAGTATACTTCCCTGTCTAGGTACTGGGTTCAACTCAACAGCTTTAAAAAATGTTCTGCTACCAGGGCTCCATGGTAAGGTGCTAGTCTAGCATGGGCAAGACTCTGGGTTTGATTCTCAGCACCACAAACAATAAAACAGTCTACTACTAAAAACTGAAGACAACAAACAAATGAAATAAAAAGTAGAGGGGAGGGAGTAGGTATAACAAAGCAATTTAGAAATTCAATACAAAGTCATCAGCCGCACTTGACCTTGTGAAGACAGTTATTACTGAGCTGTTTCAATACAAAGGCAATTCCTGCTCTGACTCTCAAAAAATGATCTTTGGGGCTGGGGAGATGGCTCAGAGGATAAAAGTGCTTGGCGTGCATGCACAAGGACCTGAGTTCAATCCCCAGGACTTGTGTAAAACTTGGGCATGGTAGCATGCATAATTGGGGAAGTAGAGGCAGTTGGATAACCAGAGCTCACTGGTCAGCCAGCCTCGCTGAACCAGTGAGCTCCAGGTTCAAAGAGAGACCCTGCCTCAAAAAATAACATAGAGAGCAATAGAGTAAGACACATGCTGTTAACCTCTGACCTCCAAACACACACACACACACACACACACACACACACACACACACACACAGAGAGAGTTATCTCTAATGATAAGACTGTACTCTTAAATTCCCCTTCCCTTTCTTATTTATTTATTTATTTTTTATTTATGTATGTATGTATGTATGTATGTATGTATGTATGTATTTAAAACCCAACAGTTATTTTTAACAATAACAAGCAATGCAACAGTGGGGACCGGGAAGAGGTGAGGAGATGCCGACACCCACAAACACACATATGTACATGTACGGAAAATTCCCACCACTTAAGGTTTCACACACAAGTCTGGGGTAGATGAATGGCCAGCATGGCCTACTCCACTGCAGGTAGAAAACACAGCAGGCAAAGGACACCAAGCACATTTGAGGGATAAGAAGCAGAAACAATACAGAAAAGAGGCTTTGAAAACCCAGATCACCTCTGACAATCACCATTATCACTGTGGGTTCATCAGGGAAAACCGCGAAGCCAGGGAAGGACTCAAAATGGCAAGATGGTGCAGTCAAGACACTTAAGGGACAAGAAAAGCTGAGAACTGACGACTGGCAGTCTGGGGATCTGTTCTAAGGATGCGGAGGTAAACAGACCATCTGGTTTCTTTTGCTTTTGTTTTTCCTGCTTATCGGGTTTTCTTTCTTTTTATCTTTGGGAAGAGAGATGGCAGCACTTGTGGATTTAACATCTGGAGACAAAATATTTCTTGAACACCTAAGCCCAGAGGAGTTGTGCTTCCTAAGACAACACTCAGAGGTCCCATGTCCCAGGGGAAGAGGGATGGGGGCACAAGGAGCTCCTGATCACACTTCAGATTGGAGCAGGTAGAGGGAGCAGGTGGGCAGGGGAAGCAGGCCTGTGACTGTCACCGTCTCCCTCTCAGAGTTCACTGCGGAGCATCACATCGTGCAATATGTAGAGAGCTTATGTAAAATCCGCAGACCTCTCTAAAACGTCAAGAGAGTTTAGGGAACTGCCAGACATGGGGTCAAGCAGCGAAGATGGGAAGATGAGGACACAAGGCCAGGTGGTTCCCAGGCCAGCTCAGAAACACAGAGGTGCATGTAAATATCACAAGCCAGTGTGGGGCCAGGGAAGCACAGCCTGGTTCAGTACGGTTCCGTGTCCTCCTCTGTACCCCAGGGGCATCCTGTGTTCTGGGCCTCGGCTAGTGAGCCAGGCACAGAGAGAGGGGGAAAGCGGTTGGGAGAGGAGTGGAAGGGAGCAGGTAATAGGTCTGTGTGTGTAGCACGGCTGAAGCAGAAAAAGCCCCAGAAAGATGGGCAGCCTACTCTAAGGGTAGATATAACATTGTAAGAGGTTCACTATCAAGTTCACCTTCAGGTTTTATATTAAAAGAACTGAGAAGCGATATGCAGGAATCAGGAATCAAAATTCCAGCTCTCACAAAGAGGAAAGCAAGGGAGCTTCTGTCACAGGGAGATTTAGTTGGACCATGTGAAATAGATCCCTTTAAGCCACACTTGGAGCCCCGACTTGCTCTCTCCTACTCATGGTGTGACACGGAGCATGGAATTTTACTTCACTCTACTTTTAATTTCCCAGCAGACAGTTCATTTACACGTTCCTCTTTCATCATGAGCGAGTGGAGAAAGGCAAATTGACTGTAGTGTAAATATCTAGATTTCCTTGGAGAACAAGGCTGACTCACACGCTCTTAACAGGCAATGATGGCGAGATCGGGAGCTCTGTTAAACATCAGCTCACAACTCCACCAGCCCTTTCCTCCCTCTAAAGGAAAAGCGGATGGCGAGAAAGAATGACTACCTGTCATTATCTGGGCTTGCTTTCTTCAGAGTATTCATACATCTCCGGAAGCAGAATATCCCTGACTGAAAGTTTGTAACCACCTTCAAGAAATATACAATATAGATCAAGAAGATTTCCTTACCTTCAACATCAAACACCTATGTGAATACATGTATGTGTCCATTTGTGTGTGTGTGTGCGTGCACGTATTTGTGTGGGTGCAAACAGATACACAGAGGGGAGGGGGCATGTCCACAGGTACGTGGAGGCCAGAGGTCAACTCTGGGTGTCTTCCTCAGTTGCTCTCCACCTTCTGTTTGGAAACAAGGTCTCTCGCTGACTTTCAACTCACCGTTTAGGCTAGGCTGCCTGGCCAGTGAGCCCTAGGAATCTGCTGTCTCTGCTTCCCCAGGGCTCGCCTGCAAGCATGTTCCACCATCCCTGACTTTTTTGCATGAGTTCTGCAGCTTGACCCCAAGTCCTCACCCTTGCCCAGCAAACGCTTTATAACCGAGCTCTCTCCTCGGCTCCAACACCCAACCTTTTGAACAGAAATGTGCCACTCGCTTAAGAGAACTCGTGACAATGAGGGAGGGGATGCTCTCATCTGACCAGAAGTTACTAACGGCTCCTCTAGGACATTGTCCCTGTTCATGCTCTACCCAACCCTCTCCTCTTTCCAGAAACATGGCTACCTGTTCTTTCCTTGCTTAACATTCACTCACGTGGAGTCTAGTCGTAACTTTGCATCAAGACCAAGCAATGGCTGTAGTGGAGTCTAATGAAAACGTGGCAAAGCACAGGCTTTAAGGAACACCCAATATACAAAACGTCCCCTGGTCAGAACTAAGTCCTCATTCACAGAGAGGAAGGAAAGGGATCTTTGGAGCCAAAGCAGAACAAAAACACGGCAGTCCTTTGGCAGAGGGACATCACTGCCACATGGGCAGGGAGGTGTAGAGTGTCATGCAAAGATCTGCACACTTCAGCCCTCAGTCGGCTTTCTAAGGCACCATAGCCAGGCAATGGAATGTGGGAATCACGTAGTTTAAGTCTCTGGGAATTTAAATGGTTAGGCACATCTGGGAAACCAATAACTAACCAAGACAATCTCTATCGAGATGGGAACACCACCAGCACTCAGCTGGTCATGACGACAAAGGGCTTAGAATATAAATTCTTTATTCGTCATGAAGAAACACCCCTCACCTTTTTTTTTCAATGCTGAGCCTTGTACCTGCTAAGCATGTATTCTACCTCTGAGACCATACTAAAGCCCACCCCCAAGAAACAAATTCCTAGTAAATAAAATCAAAACAACAAACCATAAATAAAATATACGTGCAGACTCAGATTTGTGGTTGTATTGGCAGACTCAGCCAATACAACTGGGTTTCAGGGGTCTGATTATGTAGCCCAGGCTGGCCTGGAACTCACAACCCTCTTGGCTCAGCTGCCTGAGCATATTGGGTGTGTACCACCACATGCAGCTGAGCTAAGGCTTCATCTTCTTTCTGGTTGTCCAGAACCTTGGCTGCTTCTTCTAAACTCTATCTACATTCTGCACACAAGGCTGCCTCAGACTTCAAATGTCCCAGGTTCCGCCAACTCTCTGGAGGAAGGGCCCAGTAAGAATCCCATATGGACCCTTAGAAATTCACTGGAAGTCAATGGAGAGTAATTTCTAGAGTCAAAGGAGGGAACAAGTACTGGATAGGAAGGTCTTCTTGACCTGTGTCCTCAAACCACAGACGTCTCTCTTTATAAAAAGAACACAGCAGTACAGGGCCAGGACAGAATGCCTTAAAGCAGGAGTCCTCTGGTCCAGGTTGAATGGACATTCTAACATAAAGCAGTTCCTGTCCAAGTAAATGCCAGCCTCACTCCCTCTATACATACAGTTATACACAAGGATGAATATATAGTTTATTTATTTAACTAATTTTTATTTATTTAGAAGTAGGTCTCATTATGTAGTCCCAGCTGGCCTGGAACTCGCTATGTAGACTACACTGGCCTCAAACTCATAGCTCAGCCTGCCTCTGCCTCCCAAGTGTTGAGAATAGAGGTGTTGTGCCACTACACCCAGCCACATTTTTACCTTCTGTGCATACTTCCTGTGAAACTGGTACCGAGAACATTGCTGTGTTTCTAAAACCACAGAATCGGACACGGCAACTAAATGGCAGTTTTGAGGTAACAGGACAGCACCTCACAATGCAGTCACATTTTACGTCTTTTCTTGTTCAGTTCTGGTTTTCTGCATTGATGCCATTAACATTAGGATGTGTGGGACATGGGGCTAATCACATTTAGTTTCAATATTTACCTTAAAAGCTGAGAACTAGAGGATGAGCCTATTACTTTATTTTTTTTTAAGGGAAACTGAGATTCAAGGAACTGATAACACGCCCACAGCCCCATGATTAGTCACGTGACACACTGGCTTCAGACCCACAACTTGCTCTTTCTCTGGGCACGTCATTTTCTCCAGTGTTAATGGCTCTGAGATGCTGCAATGGGATTATGGATGCATTTCTCAATGTTTCTTTAAGACAGGTACATTTTTCCAGACAAAGGAGCTTTGCTATTTCTGAACTATTATGACAATATAAGTTACATAACGAGAGTTTTTTAAATTCCTACTTTACTTGGAACTGTGGTCCAGTTAGAGACACAAGCCAGGAAGAGAAAGCACATCCCATTAAACAAAGGCATATTCAAACTGTTCACTGGCATTTCAGGAAACTACAATTCTAATTTTCAGAGGGAAAAAAAATCTTTTAAAACCAATTACAAGAATGCTTGATTATTTTTTTTTTTTGTAATCACTTCCCATCCAAAGACTTGAGTTTTTGTCCAGTTTTTGCATAAGAAGATGGGCAGAATTTTTTAAAGTAATTCTTTCTGAGGCTGAAGAGATGGCTCAGAAGTTAAAAGCATGTTTTCCTCTTGCAAAAGACCCAGAGTTTGGTCCCCAGCACCTGTATGGCAGCCCACAATTGTCTGTAACCCCAGTTCCAGGGGATCTGACAACTTCTTCTGGCCTCTGTGGTCACCAGGCATACACATGGAACACAGACACTCATGCAGACAAAACACTCATATACATAAAATAAAGAAAAATTAAAGTTAAGTCTTCCCATGGGAACTTCTATGTTTAGAGGAAGATACTGAATAGAAGCTTTTACTTAATGACGTTTTTATTTTTTATGTAAAATATAGATTATATATGAGAAATTACAGAAAGTCTTCTAGTCTAAAAAGAATTTAAGTAAAGGGCTTCATGATGAAACTGGCGAGATTAGTATTTCCTTACTAACTTTTATTTCTTAGCATTTTAAGATAGCTAATGAATACAAGGTTGACTTCCACTAACCATTCAACCCCCTTCCTTTTTCTATTGAGGGACCACATCACTGAAACACAATTGGTGCCATGAAGGACAGCTATTTCCATTCCTGGCTGAGACTTGGGTATTAGGTCTTGAATAAGGAAGTGAATATTATAGAAGTCACTAGTGGCCATCTTGTGACCGTACAAAGAAACCAACAATAGAAAGAAGCTGTGGTGAGCAGAGAGCGAATGGTGGTGGCCAAGGTCTTGATCACAACGTTATTTTACTCAGTCAAACCAAACTGGAGTCCCAGCACCCATCTCTGAGCAATGAGACACAACAACCGATGAAACCCACGTACAGTTCAAGCCAACTTGAATGTTGTTGCCTATAGTCAAACACATCTTAACAGACACAGTGCAACAAGTGAAGAAGTTTATATTCTTCACTGTTGTTCTGTATATATGTAAACAAGAAACATTATTTTATATCTGAATTGAGAAACAAAATTAGAAGTGATGGCTCCGTAATGAATGTCATTGCTATTAATCTTACTAAAAATAGTGGCAGATAGATGGCTGGTCCTGTTAAAGAAAGGGCAGGGAAAAATGTTAAATGCATCATATATACTTCATGAAAATGCTCAACCACTTAAAAATGTAAAAGAAATGAGGCAAGCAGGGATGGGGTGTGAAATTTGGAATAATTCTACAAGATTGGAGGCAAATGGTAAAGGTTGGGTGCTATGAAAATGACCATGGGGAGGGGAATAGAGGAAGTCATGGATTCAAACCATCTATAAGGTCATCTAACCTTCCATTCCTACTTAGATGTCGGAGTATTAGAAATCTATTCCTGGCCAGAGAGATGGCTCAACAGTTAAAGGTATGCAAACATGATAGGGTACCTGACTTAGAGTCCCAGAATCTATAAGGGTGGAAGGAGAAGGAGAAAATGAGCTACACAAAAACTGTCCTTTGAACTCCACACACATGCCCTGGCATGTATGTGCCCTCACCACACACACATAAAATAACAATAAGTAATTTTAAAAAATCTATTCCCAATAGAATAAATGTCTATGTGAGCTACTGACACCAAATTCCATTCCTTCAGAGATGAAGAAGGTATGCTTCTCACGTAGCCTTACAGGAATATTAATGTGAAATTAATATTAACTTGCAATGGCTTATAAAAAAATAATGTCAAAAGACATTTTCTCTGCGTAGCTACACAAGACAGGAATCAGAGCTTGCACTGCCCATGAAGAGAATATATAATTCAGGAAGAAAAGCCGGGAGCCCCTTCTGAAACTCAGGAATTCCTCATCCATTCAAGGCCACTGACAGTCTGCCAGTTCCATAGACAAGACTGACAGAAGCCTAGGACCCTTCCGCTCAGCAGGAAGTCTGCAGGGAAACTGGAAACAAGCCAGGCAAGCAGAGGGCCAACAGGCCAGGTAAGCCAACTTCTGAGGAGAAAAGTGATGGAAGTTTCCAGCATCCAGGTCCCAGTCTTGGTAAGGAAATAGTCCTTTAAATGACACATTAAGACACCGAATAATCTGACTTTTCACAAAAAGGAAAGGAAGTGGGTTTTGATTACTCATTTAGCAGAATCCTTGGGGTTTTCTTCCTGGCCCCCATCTCTCTCGCTCACACTAATGAGAAAATAAATATTTGTGTTAAGTTGAACAATTCAAAAGGTTAATTCCGCTCTGTTTTGTTTACTCAGGTAGGGCCTCGAGGGAAGAACAACAGGTGAGGAAGCCGTGATGGCCTCCTCCAACCCTGAGAACGCAAACGGCCATGGACTGCATCAAAAGGAGTGAGTAGCTGGGTCAGGAGAAGAAAGCGGCCATCCCTGGTGTCTAACTGTTATTCTAGAGGGGAAAAGGTTATGGAATTTATTCCACCCAAATTAATCTGTGTGTGTGTGTGTGTGTGTGTGTGTGTGTGTGTGTGTGTGTGTGTGTACCCACCCGCATACACCCACTCGTGCTCACACTTACGTGTGTGTAGGTATGTGTGCCCAGGCATGTACATGTGGAGGCCAGAGGAGGGCTGGGGATAAAGTTCTCATGCTTGCCAGCATGCACTTTTACCCACAGCACCTTCTTTGTCCTCCTCCCTGAAGACTAGTTTTGACTTATCATTTTTATAATTTCCCTCTACTCATCAGCAATAACTCTGGAATATGCTTTTACATTGTCAGGGTCCAATCAGAACTAGAAACTTTAAAATAAGTTTGTTTGTTTGTTTGTTTGTTTTTTAAAGGCGGGTAGTAAAATTAAATTAAAATAATGAAAAACACAATTTAATTTATTGTGTCGTGCATTATTGGTAGAATTATTTTGGATCTAGCTTCTGGCCATATGTAAATTTAATAAGCAGGCCTTTCATGCCTTCATCCAAGCTATTTTCTTTCCATATTGGAAAGACTATGTTCTGAGCCAGCCTACAGGAAAGCCTTAGGATTTTCTTTCAACTTCATGCCAGGTCACTCTTCAGGAGCTGTTGGCAAAGAATACTCAGCCAATCAGGTAGCCATTTTGTTGTGGTATTAGTTAGGTTCTATTTTTCTATGGCATCTACAAGGATACACATTAACTCATTCAAGAACCATTTATTGAAGACCTGTCATGTGTTAGGTCCTGCAAATACTAGAATAAATGACACACTGCTGACTTCGATAAAATACAGTCTAATACCCAGGCCAGTAAATAAATACTTACAACACAACACGACAGGCCTAGGTTCTCAGAGTCCACCTCTGTCAAAATTTCGCAGCAAATTCATGACATTGGCGAGTCTTGATAACACTCTAAGGAAAGCAAAAGTATGATCTTTTCCCCCTTCTGACTCTGAGTGTCCGGTTCCCTTTTCCTAAGGCCCCACCCTCATCTCTTTGAGACGTTTTAGCATATGTCCAGAACCAACTATTTCCTTAGCATTACAGATTTAAATGTCTTAACTCCTAAACAGTCTCTGTTTATTAAACTCATTTAAGTTGTTTATCAAAATTGTATTGTAAGGGCTGCGGCTAAATCTCAGTGGCAGGACACCTACGTATCTCTCATATGTGATACTCCAACTTCAATCCCAGCATTAAAATTTAAATTGAAAATTAAAAAAAGCAGAATTGTAAGTACCTGTAACCCCAGCACTCAAAAGGCTGACACAGAAGGACTGAGAATCGGAGGCCAGGCCTGGCTACATGGCAAGCCAACGTTATTAACCACTCCCACTCCCACAGAACTCTTCCATCCCCTAAAGGTTATCTGTGGATGCTGACACAGTATTCCTCACAACCCATGTGAAAGGAAGAACTTCCCAGCATCCGTGAGCAGCAGAGTGCAGGGACTTGCAGCCTTTCCACACTACAGTGCAATGAGAAAATGCTCGTGTTCCGTGTAGAAAGGTGGAGGGTGGGATGTCACCAGCAACAAACTCAACTATGAGGCGGCACACGATCTGTCAACTAACAACTACTTTGGTCATTAGTATTCTTTAAGAATGTGTAGAATGTATAAAATGGTCTTTTCTCCAAGTTCGGGGAGATGCCTGATTACAGCTCACGACAGAAAAGGTGTTTTTTTTGTTTGTTTGTTTTTTTGGGTTTTTTTTTTCTTAGAGCTGTTTCCCTCAAGGTTTCTAGTGAGAAAATAAAGCACCACTTGCTTCTGAAATTGCATCTGTTCTTCATCCATTGGGCTTGAAATAGTATCTCTGAATGAGATTCAGTTCTATTGGTAGACATATGTTGACTAGCAAATGTATTGAGAGCATTGAGCTTGCTCAAGAGGGCCTACCAGAGCAACACCACAATCCCTCACAGCATGGGGGCCAAGAAGAGTGCTGTGTGCACTTGCCGGATACTAAGGCTGGGGTTTCTGGGATTATTTAACCGGTCACTTGGTCACTTCTTTCGATGGTGAGCCTTGTAACGCAGATAAAGCTCTGTCTAACTGGAAGGGATGGAGACAGCCTCCGTGTGTCTCACTGGCAGCTCGACAAGGAGTTTTCTAGGAGTTGTGCTAGGAAGAGAGACTCGTGAGCAAGGGGAAGAAGCTGTTTATAGAGTGAAAATAAGGACGCCTGTCATCCATCCACAGGGGACTTTTCAAACCCTACCTCACAGTTTATTCACTTGCACTAAAGTCATAGATTTGAGGTTCTAATGCGTTCAGAATCACCAGTGTGTAGGTAGATCCCAAGAGACTTTCTGAGAAAATAAGATGTACAGATGTCTCCAATTCAACTCCAGGCAACAGAGATAGACTCCCCAAGTAAGAAATAGACCTTCTCTTGTCATTTCAGTGTTAAATAGAAATCCTTTTGAAGAGCTTTATCATGAGAAATACCTAAGGGCTTAAATTATCTGGTAATTAACACAATGATATGCAAATCATGGTAACTAAACAAATAATAAACAGATGGACACCCCCCCTCAAAAGCCAAACAAAATGTTAATTATAAAGTAAATAAACATTAGCTCTCCCTTCAAACAAGTTTTCACATGATGTGTCCTAGAGGGAATGCAGATAAAAATGCTCCTGATTTATCAGAGTATGTTAAAGGCTTTTCTGCCTCTGGGGGCCAAATCTCACACACACACACACACACACACACACACACACACACACACACACCACATATAGATACACACACATAAGCACACATGCACTCCACATAACACACACACATACACACATATATACACACACTATATACACATAGATGCATACCAACACACACATACACACGCATAAACACACAAACTAAACACACACACCACATATACACACATGAGCACACATGCACACACAACATACACATATACACACATGCATACACACCACATACGCACATCCACACTACACACACAGAGATGCACACCAACACACACACATCCACATGCATACACATACATACAAACTAAACACACACACACACACACAACCTCAGGAAGCTCTTTCTCCATATTTACAAGGGGACATCAGCAAAAGAAAGCTTTGTCTTTCCCACGGTAAAAGTCCTCTTTACTGAAGCCACCTGAAGAAGTTCAGTTATCCCTTCAACACACAGAAGCCAAGCACATCTATTTCTAGGAGTTAGCAAAGTGTTCATCCTCTGAACACCTTCCCCATACGAAGACAATGCTCCAGGGTGGGAAGAAAGGCACCAGCAAGGTAGGAACATTCTAGATTGTACCAGGAGAGGAGGGGGAGTAAGGTGGGCGGACGCCTTTCTACTCCATCAGAGGGAAGGCGGCAGCAAGCCGTGCCTCCCTGCCTCCCACTGTTTCCTACATTTATAGATCAGATGATATGAAATGCGGGCTAGGGAGGGGAGCCAACAGCCGATGGGAGCGGATCACCACCCGCTCCTTCAGCAAACATGTCCTGAGCGCTAGCTAGGAAGATAATGAAAACCTAGGTTGTCTACAGAGATGTCAGCCCCCAGGCAGTTTCTTGGGTGATTGCAAGGTTAAGATACATTAGTGGGCTCTGGGCAGACTTTCTGATGAAAAGAAACGAGAAATAGGATTTACCCAAGAAAAGGGGCATAGGGGTAGGAAACAAAGGAACACACACACACACACACACACACACACACACACACACCTTGAAAAGCAGAAGGAATAGTCACTGTAAAAGGTCCGAGGTGACAGAAAGCTCAGTGCTTTGGGAATTGCAGGATTTGGAGTGGCTGGATTGTAAACGGATGAGGAATGAAGGAGGCTGGGTAGATATGGATATGGTTATGGTTATGGATATGGATATGGGTGGATAATACCAAAATCAAGTGCTAGATCATGAAGAACAACTAGACCAGGAATACTGACTTGGAGAAGATGGCAAGGAGGAGGCATTTCAAATAACCGTGGAGGGCTAAGAGATAAAACATCTTTGTGTCTTCATATGAGAAAAAATGGAAGACTCCTCGGGAGCTTGGCCTTCCCCACCCCTAGTCCTTTTCATTATATCTCCAGTCAATGAACGATACGTTCCAAAAGTGGGCAGGAAGGGAGAGGAATGGGGAGAGGAAGAGCTCCTCCTAACTCAGCAGGACCCCCTTCCATTTCCAGAGGCCCCTCTTGCACCACAGGTCTCTGGAACCCCCTACCATTTCCCCCCCCATCATTCTGCTGTCTCTGGTGGCTGGAGACACAGCTCGGGGGGTTAGATGATGCCACTGAGCTGGGGTGGTCTTCTCCTACTCTAAGATTAAAAGCCAGCTTGTGCCTTTGCAGTAGCCTCCCTCCTATTTGCATGTCAAACTAGAGAAAGAACATGTTTCTTTCCCTCTGCTCCCATATGGTTGTTTCCCCATCTGAGTGATATGCTCAATATAGTAGCGTACAGGCTAAAGGAGTTGGGATGCTTTATTGCTAATTCTTCACTGTGTTAACAGGGTATGTCTTCCAAGGAGATTACTGATGCATGTGTGCTTTTATGTACCTTGACATAAGCAGATTCTATAGCATCAGGGCCCTTCTTTGGGCCTTTTCTGCTGCTAGCATTTTCACATATGCCTAGCCAAAAATGAGACTAAGAAGGAAAAGTGTGTTATAAGTCCATGTGTTTGCATGAAGGAACTGGGTGCTTCTTCTGTGGGCAAGGAGGTAAATAACAGATTGGTTTCCTCATTGTGATGGTCCGTGCTAATTGTCATCCTGACACATCCTAGAATCACTGGGGAGATGGGCCTCTGAGCATGCCTATGGGGGGGTATCTTGATTACATGAACTGAGGTCGGAAAACCCTCCCACTGTGGATGGTACCATTCCCTAGGCAGGAGATCCTGGACTGTGTAAGATTGGAGAAAGTGAGCTGACCACTAGCATGCCTGCATCCATTACTCTGTTCCTGATTATGAGAATGATATAATCAGCTCCTTCAAGTTCTTGCCACAATGACCTCCTCATTATGGTAGATTGTGTGGTGGTTTAAATAAGATGTCCCCCATAGTCTTGGGCATTTGAATGCTCGGTCCCAAGTTGGTGGTACTATTTGGGTAAGTTTCAGGTGTAGCCTTGCTAGAAGAAGTATGTCACTAGTTTTGAAGTCTTGAAAAAACCTCCTGTTTGAGGTTCAGTTTGAGGCTCCTGTGTATGAGTTCTTACCTTCTGCTCTGGACACCATGTACGCTGCTTGCTGCTATGATTCCCCAACATGATGGACTCTTATCTCACTAGAATCGTAAGCCAAATAAACCCTTTTTCCCCTAGGTTGCTTTTGTATTTCATCACAGCAACAGGAAAAGAAACTGAGTCAGTGTGGTGGTTTGAATGAGAATGGCCCCCATAGGCTCATATTGGTAGGATTAGGAGGTGTGGTCTTGTTGTAGGGCTTTTGAAGTCCCAAAGCCCATACTAGCCTCCTCCTCTCTGTCTGCCCCCACATGCCCATCCTCCATCCCCCCACTTCCCCCACCCCCATCTCTGTCTCTGTCTGCCCCACCCCCCCTTTCTGCCTGCTGCCTGAGGATTAAAATGTAAAGCTCTCAGCTATTTCTCCAGCATCATCCTCCCCTGCATGCCACCATGTTTCTCCCTATGATGATAATGGACAAAGCCTCTGAAACTGTAGGCCAGGCCCTGATTAATGCCTTAGTCATGGCACCTTTTCACAAAAGTAGAACGGTAACTACTAAGACAGTCAGTCTTACTAGACTCAGGGTTTTTGGGAAGATCAGAAGTTCTGATGTAATAATCACACGATAAAGATCTAGGTGTCCAAATCGTCTTTCAAATCAAATGAGAAAGACTTTTTTGTTGTTGTTGTTTTTCTAGACAGGGTTTCTCTGTGTAGCTTTGGAGCCTATCCTGGAACTCACTCTGTAGACCAGGCTGGCCTTGAACTCACAGAGATCCATCTGCCTCTGCCTCCCGAGTGCTGGGATTAAAGGCATGCACCAACACTGCCCAGTTCAATTTTCTGTAGTTTTTACACATGTCTAGTTTGTTGGTGCTCAGTGGCTCCTCAAATTTATGGAGCAAGAAAATTTATGTCCAAAGGAAACATGTCCAGCATCTGAGAAAAACATTAACACCAGCCTAATCTATGCTGAAAACAGTTATCCATCCACCAGAAGGCACACTGCCAGAACCAGACACTCTTGGCATTTTAACTGAAAAATCAGCATTATGGTACAATAGAAAAGGTGTCTGGTTCAGAGAAACATGGGTTCAAATTCCCACTCCATCATTTGTTTGCTGTATCTGTTGAAAGTTGTTACTTAATCCCACTTGGTCTATATTCTCACTGATATAGATACATATCTATCTATCTATATTTATATATACCGTTATAGAGTTCTGATGGGAATTCAATCAGCTGCCATTTGTAAAATAAAACCAAGAACAATAATGTCTAGTGAAGTGAGACATATCCATTAGCACAAGAAACTGCAAAAATTCTAAGGACTATGAAAGAGCAAAACATTTCTGTGGATGGATGATAGGTTAAGGGTCATTCAACAATGGCTTAATGTCGCAGGGATGCTCAAACATGGCTAACAGGAAACACTACATTATATATGTTTTTACCACAATCAAAAGGTCAGATTCCCAAAGGTGGTTTGGAAGGACGTTAAACTACTCACAAGGGAAGCCTGCAAAGACTGAATTGCTGTTCATTACTGAAATATGCATTTTAAGTAGTGAACTGTCACTAATAAAATATTCCATTGAGTATCATTTCAATGTACAAAAAGAAATTCTGGTTTTTATCAGTTAGTGCATGTTTTAGACAGGAAAAAAAGAAAAGAATTAATCATTCTGAGATAAAATGCCCCGTTTAATTCTACAGTTCATTGCTCCCATTCTCAGCTTAGCTTTAGCACTAAAAATAAAATCAGTTTACCAAGTAAAATATGCCTCATTTTCACTGTCTACTGACACTTGCAGAATCAGAATGAGATGTGAACAGCAGAGAGTCCCTGGTCTGGCCTGGGAAAGGACCTAGGTCCTCTTCTCTTTTAATGGTGTGTCCATCCTTCCACCTGCCTTGGGATGCATTTCCTGAGGTCAGGATGTCCCACACTGTGCCACAGGCTCAGAGGACACTCAACAAACAAGAGGTAAATAAATGCAACTTTATGCCTGTAGTAATTTGAATGAGAATGGCCCCCATAGGCCATACTTAAATGTTTGGTTCCCAGTTGGTGGGCTATTGTGGTTGGAAAGAATTAGAAAGTGTGTCTGTGTTGAGGAAGTGTGTCACTGGAGGTAGACTTTGAGGGTTCGAAAGCCCATGCCAGGCCCAGTCAGTTAGTCAGTCTGTCACTCTCTCTCTCTCTGTCTCTCTCTCTGTCTCTCTCTCTCTCTCTCTCTCTCTCTCTCTCTCTCTCTCTCTCTCTCTCTCCTCTCCCCCATCTCTATCTGTCTGCAACTTGTGGATCATGTGAGCTCTCAGCTACTTCTTCAGCACCATGCCTGCCTGCCCACCGCCACACTCCCTGTCAAGATCATTATGGACTTACTCACTGAAACTATAAGCAAGCTCCCAATTAAACATTTTCTTCTATAAGTTGCCTTGGTCTATTCACAGCAATAGAACAGAAACAGAGAAAATGCCTAATCTACTGCCACTAATGAAGTCAGGGAAGTTCTGCACTAACTTAAGTGTTCACTGTACTTACTAAAGGTGTTCATTCTATGTAGTAAAACTACTATATGGTGATATTTTATTTGTGCTGAAATGTGATTTTATTTTTATGTTAATAAAGTTTGCCTGGAGATCAGAGGTCATAGCGAGCCAAGAACAGCAGTCAGGCAGTGGCAGCCCATGCCCTCAATTCAATCACATGGCAAGCACAGTCTTTGTGTGGTCAAGGACACAGCTAAGCGTGGTGAGACGAGTCTTTAATCCCAGTACCAACCATAGAGACCTGGAGGTCTGTATAGACAGGCAGTGACGAGGAGGTCATGTGGTTTGGTTTAGAGCCAATGAGAAGGCAGAACAGAAAGGCAATAAAAACACAAGTCAGGCAGGAAGAAACTCACTTCCTGGGGAAGCGACGGTGGCGAGGTGGTAGGATAAGGTAGTCGTGACTCTCTGATCTCTTTGGCTATTTACCTCTGTATTTGGCTCTGTGTTTCTTATTTACTAAGACTGTTCAGAATTTCGTCAACACTACTAGCTCAGCAGGGCACTGAGTTTCTTGAGAAAGGAGGAAAGAGACTGACTACCTGCTTCTTCTCTGCTGAATCCCAGGACATGGCGGCTCTCAGTGGTACTGTCCTCTGTAAGCCAATCCCAAGCCATTCCTGAACAGTCAAGACACTGGTACATCCTGGACTCTCAGAATATAAGCCTTGGGCACCCAAACCTTCCTCCTCCATCCTCCCCACTCCTACCATCTTAGCTCTTACCTTTTATGGCTCCTTATATGCTACTGAATTGTTTTTGTTTTTGTTCATTTACTCTCCACATCCACTGCCTCTTTACCCTCCAGTGGAAATCCTATCAAAATGGAGCCTAGCCTGCCTGGCTCACTGTGGGATCCTATGCCTCAGTGCAGGACAGTGCAATACAGGGCATCTGCCACATGAATGAATGAGGAAAGACATGAATAAGACGAATCTTCGTCTCCTGACTATACCGTCAATATGGCCAGATCCTACTCACTATCATGTCCCTGAAATGCCCAGGTATGAAAGGTTTTGTCACCTTGCCAAGATCTAAAAACACCTAAGAGGCAAGATTCTAGATATACCGATAATGGTTTATCTAGGTTATATTAGTCTCTAGGGTTGCAAGTGGGAGATTATCTGGATTCATGAATGTTGAAAGACCCATCTTACCTGTGAGTGGACTCATTCCCTGGGCAAGGGATCCTGGATTGTATCAAATGGATAAAGCAAACCGAGAATGTATCCGTCCATTATTCTTATTCTGACTAGGGAGGTGATATGACCAGTCACCTTGAGCTTCTGCTCCCTTGACTGCCTCATCACGATGGACTTTACCCTTGAACTCTGTGCCAGAATAAACCCTTTCATCATGAAGCTGATTTTTTTTCAGAGAATTTGGTCATAGGAACAACAACAACAACAACAACAACAATAATAATAATAATAATAATAATAATAATAAACAACAAAAACACTAGCCCTTGTGATAATGAGGTACTTGCCTTGGTGGTCACTGACACTTGCCTTTCAGCAATAGAGAACCATGAATGCTAATGGACCAACAGGAAGAAAACTGCACCAGACTCTAGGTATGTGGGAGTGGAACACTTGCATCTGGGGAAAGTTATGAATTGTGGTGGCATTCCTCCTGTATGAAGGAAAGGTGGTCTGAGCACCCTGGGGTGCCGCGTAGGCCATCTACAGAACACAGAATCTGGTGGAAGAAAAGGCAATGTGCACACAATCCAGATGGGGACAGCAGCTCTTTGGTCCCTGTGACACTGAGCAAGGCAAGAAGCTGAGTAACCTTGTATCCTGTGCCTTGTTGTCCCCACTGAACTGTCACTTCAAGGATGATTGGTGGAACCACGAGATGGTCAATCGGGGACTGTCATATGGCTGCAAACATCTGCCAAAAGAGCATGGGAACATCTGTCTATTTGGAGGTGTCTCCTGACAAAGCAGATGGAGTTTTTAGGGGTTGTTTTGTCTTTCTTCTCCCAAGTGAGTCATCACACATTCCATTCTGTGCAGCTTGAGAGAAGACGGGTATAAGTGAGGAAGGGGGGACCTAGGATGTGTGGTTCTTTACAATGTGGAAAAACTGCTTTCAATCAAGAGGCACTGGAATTTTTCTTTCACAGAGGAACAGAACACTCTCATGAGTGAAATATGGTTGTCTGAATCATCCTTAACTGTCAACTTGACACAGCCTAGAGTCGCTGAAGAAGAGCATCTCAATTAAATGATTGTCTATCAGATTGGCCTGTGGACATGTCTGAGAGGATTGTCTGGATTGTTGGTTGCTCCGAAAGGGCAGAGGCCACTGTGCATGGTGCCATTCTCCAGGCAGGTGGTACTGGGATGCATAAGAAAGCCAGCTAAGTATGAGTCTGCAAGCCGTGTCTCTTCATGGTTCCTGCTTCAGGGTCCCGCTTGAGTTCCTGCCCTTATTTCTCTCAATACGAGATGGAACTTGTAAGCTAAATTAATCCCTTTCCTCTTCTAAGATATTCTTGGTCAGAGTGTTTTATCAGAAGAACAGAAAGGAAACTAGAATACCAGTGTACCCTCGAACCTCGGCCATGTGCATGACCCTTTGTCCCCATCACCTAAAGAACCCTGAGAGACCGAGGGAAACCATCTGTTATCCTTTGCCTAAGGACAGGCTGTGCCATACCTAAAGAATATCCTGTCATGACTTTGTGGGAGTTGAATGACTACAAAAGGTTAGAACAACCCCTGAGAAAATTAATGTCTAATTTTTAAAGAATAACTAATTTTTAAGATTTGGTTTTATTTTATGTCAATGAGTATTTTTATGCATGTATGTATGTATGTGCACCACATGCATGCAGTGCACCAGGAAGGCAGAACAGGATCTCAGTTGGATCTCCTGAGGCTGGAGCTACCAACAGTTGTGAGCTGCCATGTGGGTGCTAGATTTTGAACCCAGGTCCTCTGAGAGAACAGCCAGAGCTCTTAATCACTGAGCCATCTCTCTGGCCCAAGAATAACTAATTTTTACACAGCCCTAGGGACCAAGTTTCTCAAGCCGTTAGGAGTGGCCTTCTTAGGACTGTAATGATGTTGGCTGCTAACAAGCTCATTACACTCAATCGCTCTCTGTTGTAGCTCTGCAATTGAACCTGACCTTCTCCAGCTCCGTCTTCCAAGGAGATGGAGAGAAACCAGGCAGAAAGCTCAGCTACTTGAGAATCACAGTTGCCTCACCCTTCACTGCCACTGCCATCAAGCCTCTCTAGGGACCACTAATGCATCCTTTCACTGCGTTTTTTGATCTGCCCTGGAACCCCTCTGAATCCTCTGCAGTTCCCCTAAGGACGGCGGCCAAAACTGAATATGACATTCAAGTGATGACTAATGGCAAAACTGGAAGAAGAAAATCACTCTCAGCTCCTTCATGCCTATCAGAGAAGGAACAAGTGACTCACCACAGGTCAGTGCCTTGGGGTCTCCCAAGGGGAAAACCACAGATGGAGAGGCAATACACCTCATACACCAAGCAGGAGGTAGCACAAAAAAGAACACACAGTGGGCTGTCACAAGGTCTGGGGTCCAGCTTCCCAAGCTTTCAGGGTCTTATTTTCTTCATCTAAAATGGAAACAACACATCTGACTTGTCTACACCAGAATTCTAGGTGGTTCAAATATAAGAGCTTCTCCACAGAATGAGAATGTTCTCCAATCTTATGAATTTGGGCTAAGATGAAATTGCCTTCTAAATATTTATGTTCGTGTTTATAGATCAGTGCTGTTCCTGGCTTTGGTCAGAGAAGGTACTTCTCCTTCTTCTCCCCTTTGGTAAAGATTTCTTTATTTTTATTTATGCATATGTCTGCTTTGCCCACGTGTATTATGTACCACATGCACGCAGTGCCTGCACCGGCCACAAGAGGGCTTGGAACAGGAATTGCAGACAGTTGTGAGCGGCCATGTATTTTCAGAGACCTGAACCTGAGTCTCTTATATGAGCGACAGTACCCTTAACCACTGAGCTATCTCTCTGCCCTGACAAGGTTCCTCTTGTAGTGGGCAAAGGTAACACAGAGAGAAAGTGATGAGAGAAAGTGACTGTTGAGTCGTCAGTCATAAATGGGACATCGGTGTCACCATCTCCAAAGCTCGGACATAGCATGGGAGAGGAAGCAGGAAGAACTGAAGAGGAAGGAAGGGGTGGAGAGGAATGGTCTTCCAGAGGTGGAAGACATGGCCATCGTACTCTTGAATTCTCGGTATCTGTGGTTACCGTGTAAGCTCACACAAGATTGGGCCCATCAACTTCCTGTCATGAGGGATAGGGCCTCATGAGGTGAGAAGCCTCATATGGCCTTACTTCTTCCTGAGGATTTGTAGGCAGTTAATGATTGATGAGGGAGGAGGAGATACCTCCTCCTTATGCTTATGTGAGTAATTTGTTGGGACGGACACACACACAAAAACAAACAAACAAACAAACATAAAAGTAGTAGCAGAAGTAGTCGGGAAGAAGGGAGTCAAAGGGATTAAGAGAGGGAACAAGAGGGTAATAAGGAGTGATCATAATCAAAATATATAATATACATGTGAAAATGCCATAATGAAACTGTTATGTGTATTTAATACAGACCAGTGAAAACGCTTTTTTAAAGAATTTGGGCTAAGATTTTGAGATTTTAGTGCACTATACGCTTAGGATTGTAAAGACCTACAGAGATCTTCTAATCTAAACTTGACCTAAAAGCGAGCTAAAAGGCCATGTGAGTGTGACGCACATATGACAGTCATGCCTCTCTGATCAGCTGTATTCTATTTCACAAGCCATCAGCCACCAGACTCAACACTGTAACCTCTCCACGTTCATTCATGACCCTGGGAGACACCAACAGACGCCATGAGATATGACCGTATGCACAGGACAAACTCCAATGCCTTGGTGGATGTTCCCTTCTGTGACACCCAGGGTTCCTGGCTTTGGATGATGCTACCAAGGACCATGGCTTAAGGGCAGAGAAGTGAAGCCTTGTGAGGAAATCTGGAAATCCAGTTTTTCAGAACAACTCAGAAACAATAAGAGCTCCTTTGTGGTACTCTCCACACGATGGTGTGGAGGCTGAAACAAAAGCAGACGTAGAACATGTAATGACTTGTAATCAAGACCTTCCTACACAATAAGCTCTTCAGTTAACAGCCACACTGAGGCATCTCACCTCACTCGTGTGCCATTCTGACAATCCAATCTCCAAGTGGGGGAAACAGGAACAATTGCAGGAGAGTGCCAACCTGGAGAGCGTGCGTCCAGACCTCTCATTCTGTCCCTCATCTATTTTACTTTATGTTTACACAGAGATGTGTTTCTTGTTGGTCCAGGTTTCCAACACCCTGGAACTTGATGTTTTCATGGCATCAAGTGCAGAGCTTACTATATAAAGTTACAATGTCAGAAATCACAATAAAGCAAATTAAATACAAGGGCAATATTTGGTTTGGGCTTGCTCTGTTTTGTTTTAGACTACCAAACACTCGGCATCTAATAGAAACATCCTACTTCTTTTAAGTGCTGATTTTATTTCTGTGTGCTCCATAGCTCTACAGCTTTTTACAGAACAAATTGAGTTAAGGGCTCATGAGCTCAGCAAAGTTTATAGTATCCCTAGTAATGCTTATAATTCAACCTCTTCCAAGTAAACTACGTAAAATTGTTTTGTGTTTCCTCCCCTCCTTTCCTAGAAAGAAACGAGCATAGAGCATTAGGTTTATTCTCTGTCTCCACTCAGAACACAAAGGCAACACCTGCTCATTCCAAACAGACTCAGATGAATGTGGGGCAAGAACTGGGACCAGAGGGGCCTTACCACAGCACACACAGTCAGTGACATCATAGGACCAGAGGGGCCTTACCACAGCACACACAGTCAGTGACATCACAGGACCAGAGGGACCTTACCACAGCACACACAGTGACATCACAGGACAGAGGGACCTTACCACAGCACACACAGTGACGTCATAGACCAGAGGGGCCTTACCACAGCACACACAGTCAGTGACATCATAGGACCAGAGGGGCCTTACCACAGCACACACAGTCAGTGACATCATAGGACCAGAGGGACCTTACCACAGCACATACAGTGACATCATAGACCAGAGGGACCTTACCACAGCACACACAGTGACATCACAGGACAGAGGGACCTTACCACAGCACACACAGTCAGTGACATCATAGGACCAGAGGGGCCTTACCACAGCACACACAGTCAGTGACATCATAGACCAGAGGGGCCTTACCACAACCACAGCACACACAGTCAGTGACATCACAGGACCAGAGGGACCTTACCACAGCACACACAGTGACATCACAGGACAGAGGGACCTTACCACAGCACACACAGTCAGTGACATCATAGGACCAGAGGGACCTTACCACAGCACACACAGTGACATCACAGGACAGAGGGACCTTACCACAGCACACACAGTCAGTGACATCACAGGACAGAGGGACCTTACCACAGCACACACAGTCAGTGACATCACAGGACCGGAGGGACCTTACCACAGCACACACAGTGACATCACAGGACAGAGGGACCTTACCACAGCACACACAGTCAGTGACATCATAGACCAGAGGGGCCTTACCACAGCACACACAGTCAGTGACATCATAGGACCAGAGGAGCCTTACCACAGCACACACAGTCAGTGACATCACAGGACCAGAGGGACCTTACCACAGCACACACAGTCAGTGACATCACAGGACCAGAGGGACCTTACCACAGCACATACAGTGACGCCATAGACCAGAGGGACCTTACCACAGCACACACAGTCAGTGACATCATAGGACAGAGGGACCTTATCACAGCACACACAGTCAGTGACATCACAGGACCAGAGGGACCTTACCACAGCACATACAGTGACGTCATAGACCAGAGGGACCTTACCACAGCACACACAGTCAGTGACATCATAGGACAGAGGGACCTTACCACAGCACACACAGTCAGTGACATCATAGGACCAGAGGGACCTTACCACAGCACATACAGTGACATCATAGACCAGAGGGACCTTACCACAGCACACACAGTGACATCATAGACCAGAGGGACCTTACCACAGCACATACAGTCAGTGACATCATAGGACAGAGGGACCTTACCACAGCACACACAGTCAGTGACATCATAGGACAGAGGGACCTTACCACAGCACACACAGTCAGTGACATCATAGACCAGAGGGACCTTACTACAGCACACAGTGACATCATAGACCAGAGGCACCTTACCACAGCACACAGTGACATCATAGACCAGAGGGACCTTACCACAGCACACACAGTCAGTGACATCATAGACCAGAGGGACCTTACTACAGCACACAGTGACATCATAGACCAGAGGGACCTTACCACAGCACACAGTGACATCATAGACCAGAGGGACCTTACCACAGCACACACAGTCAGTGACACTATACCCGACTGTCACTGCATTTCCTCCAGCAAAAGCTTCTGGGGGTTTACACCTCAGCTGAACGTTTTGACAATGGCTGGTGAGAATTTTCGCATTCCATTCAATAAGCCATACATGGACCTTAAATCAAACATGTAAAATGGACCCTGAGCTGCCAGGGTTCTCACAGAATCTTCCACTTGGAGAAAAAAAGGGCGTTGTGAGTGGAAGCATCTTTCTTCATTCCTGGAGATGAGGCAGGGTAAAATAAGTGGATGATCCGTTCTGGTGGGCTCTGAGGGCCAGTGCCGAGGACGGCAGCATCCTGCAGTGAACACGTGTGCAGCTCATGAAGGTTAGCCACTGGACAGGAGCTGCCAGTGAGCGGCAGAGCACAGCGGCTAAGAGCAGGGCCTTCAGCCAGACTGCCTGCAGCTGAACCCAGGCCTATTAGCCCCAGCATCTGGGAAAGCCACATACCCTCTCAGACCTCGGTCTCTTCA
Organism: Peromyscus eremicus; assembly: GCF_949786415.1. Taxonomy (NCBI): domain Eukaryota; kingdom Metazoa; phylum Chordata; class Mammalia; order Rodentia; family Cricetidae; genus Peromyscus; species Peromyscus eremicus. The sequence continues at coordinate 61,744,210 of NC_081420.1, read as the reverse complement.
GTCATTCAGTGAGGAATAAGAGTATACCCTCTCCTGAGATTGTTCTAGAACCAAATGAATCTGTGTATCTCAGGAACTTGGCATATATTAACAGTGAGTGTATGAGTGTGTGTGTGTGTGTGTGTGTGTGTGTGTGTGTGTGTGTCTTTGTCACATTCACAAGTAATTCTGCATGGTAAATCCCAAGGAGGGAAAGACTAGATGTGAAAGAAACCTCTGGAAATATGTAAGAGAGGCAGCTGCTTAAACTACATCTGAATCGCACATCAGTGACAGGGTCACTCATCCATTCCATCAAGGACGAGCTTCTCCAGGATGGCAATGATCTCATGGAATGGGGCGCCCAGAAAAAAGACAGGAGACAGTTAACCCTGGGAACAATGAGCATGGCTACCGAGCCACAGGCATGGGTTCAAACTCCAGCTATGAGGCTTTCTTCAATGGCAGCAATGAGCTGACCTTTGTGGGGATATGCCTCACACAGCTGCTGGTAAGGACGACACAAATCAACAGGAAATGACAGAATAGCAACCCTAGAACGTGGTATTGCTATGGTTTAGATAAGTGTCCCCCAAAGGTCCATCTGTTAAAGGTTTGGTGGCCAGCCCATGACACTGTTGGGAGATGACAGAGCCTTTAAGCAATGGGACACTTGAAAATCTTGCACTGTATGGGCACACCCCTGGGGTAAATGTTGGGACCCCAGTACCCCTTCTTCCTCTCTTTACTTCATATCAGCCATGAGGTGAACATTCAGCTCTATTACGAACTCTCCATCATGGTACACTGCTTACTACTGGCCCAAAGGAGACAGAGTCAATGACCATGAACGCCTGTAGTTCTCAGCCAAAAGGAACCTCTCCTCCCCCAAAGTTAATTGTCACGGGTTTTAGACAAAGTACCAGAAAGGTGAGTAACAATTACATACTGCAAATATAATAATATCTGAGGTGCTCAGCAGGGTTTCAGGCACAGAGTGAGGAATCATCAGTACTGACTTTGCTCCTATTATTACTAAAGTTACGTGTTGCCATACAGTTAAGTCTCAGCAGGTAACAGGAAGCCTGCTCTCTACATTTGGATTTTCTCATTCACTTATTCACAACTACTGTGGTAGGTGCTGGTGGCACTGGGGTAAAGGAGAACTCATGGCCTTTGTCCTCATGAGTGTCACTCTGTGAATCATACCCAGGACATGTATGTTGAACTGGGAAGGAGTCCAGAAAGACAGCTAACGGGAGAATAATGTACAGAGGACCTGACTTAACAAATGGGCTTACTATTGCAAATATCATCTGGCCCCATCCAGACAGCCTGGCATTGGGATGGGCCGAGTGTGTCCAGCTCTCCAGATGGGCATCCTAAGAGCTTCTGAGCTGTTCTTGGACACAAAGTTAGGAAGACCCCAGCCAAGCCTTGAACCCAGGACTTCAGACTGCCACACTGGCTCTTCCCTCCCCACCTAGACAGGCCAATGAGGACACACCCTGCACTATTCCTTTTCCCTCCCACACATCCATCTCTGAGTAGCCATATCTTCCCTGGAAAAAGTTACCATTCAGGCCCCACCATGGACTCATAGGAGAATAACTTTCCAAACACATACTCACATCCTTCCATTCTCCACAAAAATGTGGGTTTCTTGACAATCAGAACCATGAGAGATAGTTGGTAAAGTGCTAATCATGCAAGAATAAGACCTGAATTTGATCCTCAGAACCCACAGAAAAGAGCCTGGCATAGTGGCATGCCATGTAATCCTAGGGCTAGGGATGGGGAGATAGGCAGATCCCTGGGGATTGCTGGCCAGCCAGTCTAGCTGAATCAGTGAGTTCCAGGCCAGTGAGAGACCCTATCTCAAAAACCAAAACAACACAAATGAACACCACTACCACCACGACAACCACAACAACAAAAACAAACAAACAAAAGGCATCCTGAATAACGACATCCAAGGCTGTGCTCTGGTCTCCAAATGCAAGTCCATGTATACACATGCACCCTCTACATACAATGATATGTGAACACACACATACACACACACACACATACACACACACACACACAATCAGAACTGTGTACTGATATCAAGTAGAGATGGGTCACAGTGATTCTAAAACCCATCTGGGTTCTGTTCTTTGTGATCTACAAGAGAAACACATTGAACGTTAAAGGGCCTCATGAACAGAACATTTTGTCCCTGAAAGAAAAAAAAAATCTCTGATCAGCCAGATGCACTCCCCTCTCTGCAGAAGATCCTGCAGGGTGCATGGATGTTGAGGGGCCTCTACAGGGAAACGATCACTTCTCAGAGAGAGAAGGAATTCTGAGGTCTGTCCTTACAAACTCCAATCAAAGGCATTGTTGCCGAATATCAACACAGATGGGAAGTGCTCCGTTGTGGGCCTGAAGAGTCTGTGGTTCCCTTCTGTTTCCACCTGACTTTAAAAACAGCCCAGTCCCATTTCTCAACATGCACTATTGAAAAAGGTACCACGCAAGAGTAAACGCACTGTTTAAAAGAAGTCAACATGCCTGGCCTCCTGGGAACCCGGTCTTCTCAGCCGGAAAATGGAAAGGATTCTAGTGCTTGCAGAACAATAAGCGTTTGATAAATTAATCTGACGATCCCTTTAATATGCAAAGCATACACATCTTTGATCATATGATCTCACATATGGGGATCTTTGTATACATAAAAGAAGCCAGCATGAAAGAATACATGGAGAAGGATATGTGTCTGAATATTAGATTTAGAGGTAACAGCAAATGAACACACCTGAAATTCTATCATCAATCATCAAGGGGCAGGTGATTAATTATAACAACTCATATCACAGTACAGCATGAAGACATCATTTGAAAGAATGAGTTGGAGGCAGAAAAGATAAAGAGAATAATTATTATCAAGACAGGTGAAGGAGTTGGAGATGTAGCTCAATGGTAGAGTGATTATCTAGCAAGCACAAGGCGCTCGATTTGCTCTTCAGCACCGTGCGGTGGTGGGTGCATGGGGAGAAAGAGCAATGAAATTGAAAATGGAAAAGTGAATGGATAAGATTTAACCAGTTTAAAAGACCAGAAAAATCTAAAATTCAAGATCAAATGTAGGATGGTGGGAAGCAAATAAAAATGAGGCTGCTTTGCTCCTAGAGGCCAAGGAGGTCTGGGAACTAAAGGTAGTGGGTCCCTCTGGAGGCTGGTCAAGGTCAGAGGACTGGATCAGTATGCACAAAGACTAGTTGGATTTTCAAGTCTCCTACTAAAGCAAGCCCAGGGAAGGGCCAGAGGTTGCTCTCTGGAGAGATGAAAATGGCAGGCTCAGACATAACTGGGAAGAGGTAAAAACCACTTCAGGGAAGACAGGTGACTGAACAAAAGTCCCTCTGTAACTCAGCCTCCATCCCTAGCAAACACGCACACACCAATGTTTACAAAAGCTTGATCTATAACTACCCAGTCCTTGATGGAACCAGGATGCCCTCCAGTTGGTAAACAAATGACAGCACATTCACTGGGGAAGGATTAAACACTAAAGAGAAGAGAGCTACCCACAAAAAGAAACGGGGAAGTTAAGCACATGCCACCCGGGGAAAGAAGTCTGTCTAGAAAGCCCATGTACTGCATGATGCCAACTATTGAGACTGCAGACAACAAAGAGTAGATCAAAGGATGGAGACAGAAGGGGGGACTGGAAGAACAGACAGAGAACAGGCAGCTTTTGGAGCAGTAAACCCACTCTGTGGGGTACAGTAGAGGTGGAGCCATAACACCATGCATTAGTTCAAAACCACAGAATGCAGGACACCAAGAGTGAGCCCCAATGTGAACTATGGCCTTTACTCAACAACAGTATCAGCGCTGACTCAGCCCCCACACAAGTGGCACTTCTAACAGAAGAAACAGGGGATGACACTACATGGGGACTCAGTGGACTCTCCATACAACTGTTTTGTAACCTAAAACTGCTTCAAAAATTATAGTAAGCTAAAGCACGTGCATGTGTGCACACACATATGTATGCACACAAAATGAGCCATGAATACCCCTATACCCCAATGGATAAAATTAAGAGATTGTCAGTACCAAACACTCCTGGACAACTAAAATTCTCGACCATTATCACTAGAGGCAATAAGAATGGTATGTGTACTTCTGAAAACAGACACACAGCGGGCAAATCACCTGGCAAGTCTACTCCTAGATAGTGACTGAGAGAGGTGAAGGTGTGTGTCTTCACAAAGACTCAAACACAAATATTCGTGAAAGTGTTACTAGCTTAAGACTGGAAATACTCCAACTATTCACTCACGGGGGTGTGTACAAGCAGTTTGTGATGTGTTTCTGCAATGGAATACTCATGCATGTTGAAGACTTACCACAGTAGCAAGAAGATGCTCAAAATCATGCTGAGAACACAGCAGCAAAACAGAGCACACTCTGTGTGGATCCTGCACAAAATGGTCTGTGGGGACAAATGGCCGATCTGTTGCTGGGACAGGCAGCAGTGAGATTTTTTGTTTTTTTAAGCTCGAGGAGATTTTATTAGAGTTTGAGAGCAAAACCATGGCAGGCAAGATGTAAAGCTCAGCAGCTGTTGGGAGATGGAGGAGAGGAAGAGACAGCCATGCCCTGTGTAAGCAAGCGGTCACATGCTGGAAGTGGGCGAGAGCTCCAGAGAGAGTGAGAAAGCCCGGAGTGTGCAGGGAAAGCATCCCTAGGCTTTGGCTAACACCTGGAAGGAACAGATAGGAGAGAAGAAAGAAAGGGGAACAGTAGACCGGAAAGGACTACATGACGGAAGATTTGCGAGCCACTCTCCAACTTCCTGTTTTGGACTTGTCGCTACAGCAAGGAGCGTCACCACTTGATGGAGACATGGGGCTTGTTCACAAGCTCTTGGAATTCCAGATCAGGCTCTCCCCTGCCTTTCCAAATACTCGTGAAAACTTTCCCTTCTTTAGCTTTTCAAAGACTTCTCTTTCCTGGCCAACTGAACTCCAACTTGATTCACAAATCCCCCCTTGAGCACTCCAACTTAACCCTCTCTGTCTCTTCAGGGGTTTCCATAGCACAAAGGCCCAGGGGGGTCAGTCCACATGACTACCTCTACTTCCAACCAGTAGATGCATTTTTCTCTATTTCCCCTGCTAAGTCCATCTAAAATCCTGAATTTCATATATAAAACAAACATAAGAATATACTAGAAAGGAGGCAGGGATAGATCAGGGACCTTAGGAGCCTCTGGGTGTTCTTCTTGCCTTGTAGATACCATACAAGCAGCTCAGAACACCCAGAATTGGAGCATGGCATATAGTGCAGTGAATATAGTACTTGCCTCGTATGCATGAAGCCCCAGGTTCAATTTCTAGCACTGCATAAACTGGGAATAGCAGGTGTATGCATGTTACACTGGGACTTGGGAGGTGAAGGCAAGAGGACCAGTAGTAGTTCAAGGCCATTTCAGCTACACAGTGATCTGGAGGCCAGTCTGGGCTCCATGAGATCCTGTCTCCACTAACTAAACAAACCAAAAGACCCGTGTTCTCTCTTGACAAAGCACCAAGGGAGGGCAGTCTCGCCATAGAAATCCTCAAGTAACGGGCAAAGCCCTCCAAAACAAAACAAAACTGGAGCTCACTGCCCCCCCTCCATATCAACAATGCTCAGGAAGAGCCTAGACCTCTGCCCCATGATGCTGGCCCAACACCTGTGTCAATGTAGTTCCAAAGAGACACGGAGCTGAGGTTTTCATTTCTGGTAGACAAAAACAAGACCTATTCCTGATCCCACTCCCCTACAAAAACAAGACCTATTCCTGACCCCACTCCCCTAGTGTCAACAGAGACCATTCCTGATATCACACCTCCAGTCCTACTGAGTAGTGAAGAACAGCCACTCACCAGACCTCCATGAAAGCCTCACATGGAGCTGGGCATGACAAGATGGTGCCTTCCCTTTCTCCTCCTGAGCAGAGACAGCAGACATCTGAGATTTAGCTAGACTGGCTGGCCAGTGAGCCACAGGTACCTGCCTGTTGCCACCTCCCCAGCCCTGGAACTACAGGAGTGTACCATTGTGCCCAGCTTTTTACACGAGGGCTTGGGATCTGAACTCAGGTTCTTGTGCTTGTGTGGCAGACATTTTCCCACTGAGCCATCTCCCAGCCCTAGAGTATGGTTTTTCAAAACATTTCCAGGAGGAGAAACTCAATAAATGAGTTCATGGAGTGTCTCCATACCATTTCTTAAAACTACATATGAGTCTACAATAATCTCAAAATGCAATGTTTAATTTTTAAAAATCTGAATTAGTGTGGATATTACTAAAACATTTTGCTCTCTTGTCTATGTACTAGTGGGTCTTTTTTTTTGCTTGGGGGAGGTGCAAAGTAGAGATAATAATAATAATACCCATCTCATAAGATTACTGTGAGCTCCAACACTCTACTAAAGTCTCTAAGCAGAGCTTATCAAATGCTACTCAAAAATCTTAGCCAATCTTATTTCAGTCAACAATTCAAACACATTCACTGAATGCTTAACATATGACAAGACTCCATGGCTCCTTTTCAAATAAAACATCTCATCTTGGGAGGGAGTGCAGCATTGTACTTGGAGGAAGGACGACTGGGTTTAAAGGTTTAAAGTGCTTCCACGGTTCTTCTGTGTACCCCTACCCAACTCACACAGACATTCTCCACCGCCTTGTTCTCGGTGCCAATTGAATTCGTATCACACCCTCATGGGATTGCACTATGCTTTGGGTAAGCTCCATTGTCCCCAGGGTGGCAGTAATAGAAGGCCCTATAGGGAGGTCTTTAGGTTTGTCATGTTCTCAAAGGAGATTGCAGTTGCCTAGATATATATTCATTCTCTCTCTCTCTCTCTCTCTCTCTCTCTCTCTCTCTCTCTCTCTCTCTTCCGAGTCAGTAATTAATAAGCAAATTGTTATTGCTATGATGCTTATTGTTAATAGCCAACTTGACAGAAACTAGAACTACTCCGGGGAACTAGGCCCCTGGGCATCGCTATGGGGGATTATCTTGATTGTGTTAACTGTGGTGAGAAGCCAGTGTGTAGTAAGTGGCATCATGCCCTAGCTGGGATCCCGGACCATGTTCATGGAGAACAGGAGCTGAGCAGCAGCAGGCATTCACCACGCTCTGCTTCCTGGTGGTGGATGTCCTATCATCAGCTGTTCCAAGCCTCCGCCACCCGGACGTCCCCACCATGACGGACTGTACCCTCAACCACAAGGTAAACCCTTTTGTCCTTAAGTTGTCAGAGTATTTTATCACAGCAACAGGAAGAGAAGCTAAACCATTTTCAATTAACTGATAAGCTATGGCTGCAGTTGTGTTGACTTGGGTACAACTTTCTTCCTACAAGAATATTCCACGTCTTGAGAATAATCTCTCCCTGTTTCCCCATGAATCCCTCTAAACACCAAGCATAATGCATCAAGTACACAATAAGTATTCACTAAAAAACAAACCAATCTGGCATCACTTACTGAAACTAAATGTTATACATGCCTTATCCCGAGCACAGGGATCCCAGGAAAGTCCCCCACACCCCATGATGGGGAATGAGCAGGTGTGTCATTAGGATACCCTCTGTAAAGACTAGAGTACAGGCAACTCAGAATAGTCAGCACTGAGGAGATGAAGAGAAAAACAGGCTCGAAGCAGTTAGAAACAATGAGCCAGAATGAAACAGAGTACCATGGCCAGATGTTGACAATAATGTGAACAGAAGATGAGAAGGAACAGAACAGACGGCACAATAGCATCCACATCGATTAAAACCGCAAATGTAGAGCTCACATGAACATACTGTGCATTTCAAGAGCCAGAAGGGGGCTGATGAGGGGCTCAGTAGTGGAGCCCTGGCCTAGCATGTGTGAAGGTCTGGATTACATCTCCAATACTACAAAATTTAAAAATATAAAAGCTAGAACAAAGGATTTTGAATGACAAGCACTGCAAGAGACACATATGTTCATCTGAATTAAATATTACATGACAGGTGACACTCAATGGCATTAGCCTGGTAGCACAAAGCCTTACATTCACCCCCAAAAACCACCAAACATTTCCACATGCATAGAAACATCACATGCCATGCCATAAACATGTACACATTTTGTGGGTTTATGTGTCAAGCAAGATAAGTTTGATATTATCTGTTTCAACCCAGGTAAGAGTTAGAATCCTAGCTCTGCTTTCAGAAGGCTACGCTAGGCTCAACTGTCCAGAGCAACAGGGCAGCGTTCAGTGGGGTGTGTGCCATCTTCAGAGGCCAGAAGCAGCCAGATTGACAAGGCTAACATGTGCCATTGGATAAATGTCACAGCGTGTGTTGACTTAAAGATATGAATCTGGAAACAATATACCACAGCATTGAGACATACATGTTCTTTCATTCCTCAGAACGGAAACTAAACACTACAGTATACATTCCATAATCTTAAACATTTCCTTCCTTTGCAAACATGAAACATTGGCTGGGCTTCATGCACCCAAGAAAGCACTCAATTAACTTAACAAAATCCCCAGCTCCGTAGACTTTTCTGTAAAGCAATAACATAACAAAGTACATCAACTTAAAAAAAAACCAAAAGCTGGTGGGGTGGCTCAAACCTATAACCTCAACACTTCAGAGACTGAGCTAGGAAGACAGTCATGAGTTCAAGACCAGTTTACAATACAGGGTGAATCCTAACCCAGCTGGTACTACCTAGTGAGTCCCTGCCTCAAAATAAAACAAAACAAAAGTCCCATTAGTGTGTACACATATATTTACACACACATCAAAATGGAAAATCATGGGAGGATGACTGTATTCAAAACTGTATATGTGATTGATTATAACAGGTTTCTGTATGAGGAGAAAAAAGTCAAGGATGATGGGGAGGGAGAGCAGAGTCCCAAATCTGCAGCTATCTAAATCATAAATGTGTGGCCATAATCCAATCAGCTCTCCATACTTGAGTCCAAAACCAATAAGGACCAATACGGGATAAGAAAGTAATTATTCCAAAGTGACAGTAGTCTACCTCTCTGGCCTTGTTGAAGAGATGGAAGCTTTAAGTGGCAATTTTGAGTTGGCATTTCAAAGGAAGTACAGACAACGGGTCTCTGATCCAATTCTTGATTCTATATAATAAAATTAGCAGTCTGAAAACACACGACTTCATGCTTCATGTTGGAAGAGCACTGTTGGGACGCCCAGGATGCCATCCGTGCAAAACAGTGAGTTGGTAAACACTATTTTGTGGCTGCCCATCTTTGTCACCCTGGTAAAGGAGAAACACACAGTCCCATGGAAGGCAGGTATCTCAGCAACTGAAAAACCAGTATGTGGTCCCAAGGTCAGAAAGCAGGTACAGGTGGCAGGGAAACTTATAAAATCTCTCCAAGATGACAAACAGTTCTGGAAGCAGCAATGGCAAATTGCCAAGCTCTGGATCACTTGATTTCTGGTTATACCAGTAACAGGTATACAGGGTGGCTCATTTTCCAGTGCCAATGAAAACTAATGGTAACTAATGATCTGGAGGGGGAAATATGAAAGTGCTGCAGTATGTGTAAGGTCCTAGTCAACCCCCTGCACTAGAAATTAAAAAGCACTCACAGCATAGTCAGTCTCCAGCTGGAGCTTAGGAGATGGCTCAGCAGGTAAGAGAGCTTGCTGCAAAAGTATGAAGACCTGAGTTCAAATCCCCAGCACACATGTAAAAAGCCAGGCATGGCTACACACTTGTAACCCCAGGAGAGTGTGGAGTGAAGACAAGAGGACCACTGGGGCATTCCGCCCACCACCCTAGCTTCAAGTTCAGTGAGAGACCCTGCCTCAAAGGAATACGGTGGAGAGTAACGGAACAAGGAATACAATTGTCTCCTCTGGCTTCTACTTACAGGCACCTCTACACACCTGTGTACCTACACCACACATTTACACAGAAAGCAAGGAAAGGGGGGAAGAGGGAGGGAGGGAGGGAGGGAGGGAGGGAGGGAAGGAAGGAAGGAATGAAGGAAGGAAGGAAGGAAGGGAGGAGGGAGGAAAGGAAGGAAGGATGGATGATGCAGGCTGATATATAACATAAGTGATGCCAACATGATCAATGGATATTTCAGAACGATGAGATTATGGGTGATTTTCCTCATTTTGCTTATGTCTTTTTCTTACTTTGTGTTCTATGAACAAACATTGCTTCAGTCATCGTGAAAGAAAAATTTAGATAACAAAGAGCACACACTAATCTGTTAAAATCCTAATAATCATGTTCTGTGGGCACACTAGTAATGTCAGCGCAAAGCTCACACTCAACTTTAACTACTGACTAGGTGTGCCCTGCGGGGTCCACCATGTATGCTCCTGGCTTATGAAGTAGTCATGGAGAAGGGTTTAGCTGGTTTTTACACAACCCTTGAAAGCTGGGGACCAAAAAGGAAAGAATTCTGAGAAAACAATTCCAGCCACTACCACCACCACCCTGGCTCACCCACACACATATTGCTTCACAAATGCCCCTGAAGTAGGAGCCATATAATTCGGTTACTTAGAAGGATTCAGGAGGCAGATTCTTCTGACCCCCCTACTCTAGCTACTGAATCCTCATTCTTAGGATTTTTTTTCTGTGAAAATTGGGTAAAAATAGCAGTTTCTTGAGAGGCTGTACTGGAGGATTAAATAAGCTAATTCATGAAGAGGGTTTAAAACTATGGCAATACTATAAGAATGGCAAACATTAGCTACTATGGTTATTAACCAAAATAATTCAAGTTTTGTTTTTCCATAAATATTGAAACAGATTGGAGAGATGGCTCAGTGGTTAGGAGCACTTGCTGCTCTCACAAAGGACCTGGGTTTGGTTCTCAGCACCCACATGGTAGCTCAGAACCATCCATACCTACAGTTCCAGGGGTTCTGACACCCTCTTCTGACCTGTGTAGGTACCAGGCATGTGTGTGGTGTACATACATACACACAGGCAAAACACTCATACATATAAAACCAAATAAATATTTTTCAAATATTGAAACATTACATAATAAGTGTACATTTGCCCATACTAAGTGCCCTAGAAGAAACACTTAACTTCATTTGGGGAGTAGACATTCCTAGGGAAAAGAAACCTGATTGGCTGATTAGAATTTTATGATTATGGAAAATTGGAATGTTGCAGATCCACAGCCAAATTATCTGGGGCTGTCTTCAGCCCCAGTGGTAACCCTGCCTGGCTGATCCAACATCCTTGCAACTATTATATGAAATCTTTTAGGAGTGTTTGTTTAGTGAGCCACTAGCTCCCACCATCCCAGAGGCTAAGAATGCCATCAGACAGCATCTGAAGCCTAGAACAGTGGGCTTTCTACTTCACTGTCACCCACCACTAGTGTTCCCACCAATGCATTCGGAAAGTGCCGTGGCTTATGCCTTCCCTTTGTCCTGTTACTATAAAAGCTTCCCAGCTGTTACCACATTGCAACATGGCCTTTGGGACAACATGAATTCACATCCTGGGGTCACGATTCCTCCTATTTGGCACTAGGATAAATCATTTTCTTTAGTCTGTTCGAAGTAAGACCTGTGTTTTACATCAACAATTGGTTCATATTTCCTTGTCAGTCTTTAACTATGTCTTACACATGCACATGCACTCACAGACAAACACACAAAGACACCTACATATGCAAACACATACACTCCCCCACACTCATGCACACTTGGACTCCTTCACTTAACTCTAGTTCCAAAGAGGGGCACAGAACTTAAATTATTCCAATTAGAAAGTGTCTTTGATGGAATTAATTACTCCAACATATTTCTAGATTTTGACTAAAATTAAACCTCAATCAAGAGGCAAAAGCAATTCTTTTGCTTAAAGCTATGAGTGATTACCAGTTACTCCAGAAGTGAGTCTTCATTTTTGAAGAGAGCTCAGGAGACCTTCGCTGCAAGGCCCTACTGTGCACCTCCTCTCCCAAGTTCTATTACACAAACTTTTTGTAAAACACAATCACCCTTTTGGGCCTTTTGACTTCCTACATGGCACTCCTCCTCCATTCCTAAGCAACCCCTTAATCCTGCAGCAGGGCCACCAATCCTTGCCCTTGAAATCTGTCTCAAACACGGCCTTCACTGGGAAGTCAAAGACCTGGGCACCCAACAGACTTTTAAGACAGTGACCTCTCATCTTGTTTCCACTGGAAAGGGATTCACTAGGTGGTCCAGGACCCTTTCACGTGATTTTGAAAAATGAGTCCATTGCAAGAAGGATCACATATTCCAGCCCCAAACAGAAATAACCTAAAGATAACTTAATAAAAGCTATGCCACCAGCCTCTGTTTGGGGCAAGCAAAGGGCCCTTCAATCTCACCACACTTCTAACAGTCTTGTGCTTTATTTCCCTTTTATTCTTTTTGTAAAATAATCAAGACACGATCAGTTAATGCAGGCGAGTAATTGCTAACAAAGCTAAGTGACAAATTTCAACGAGAGAAAATGGTCTCTTAGGCCCAAAAACTGCACAATAAAAGTACAGAAATGGGCCCTGGGTTTCAAAACAAAAAAGTCATGTAGTTTTCAAATTCATCTCACATAGTTCTGTGATGAGAATGTAATCAGGGTTTTCAACAACACTGCCTTATTTTTTAAATGGCTTTCCATAGTCTGCAGTGATGGGGATGGCTGTGACATTACTACGGCAGGATTGCTACCCTGGGCACCAGCTGCCCATTTTCAGGAGCTATGCATCACCATTAGATGCCAGTTTAGAAGGTAGAAATTCTGGATATGACTTCCCCAAAGTTGTCAGTGGTTTTGTTTACTTTTATAAAAGTTTCCTGGGGCCTTGAAGGTTACTGGAGATAAGCCTTAACTCAGTGCCCAGTGGGGTGCGTTATCATTAAACTGTGGGGGAAATAGATACTCGGTCTTCTGCTTCACCTAACTTTTCAGACCTGTCACTGATGAAGACACGGGGCCAGCTGTCCCCACATCAGGTAGTCAGGTCTAGAGACAGAGAGTGGCCATTCCTCCTATTCATATCCCCAGGATGGTGCTCAAAACTGGGTCTCTGATAGGCCCCATGTGCCAAAAATAGTCTGATTTGAGAAGAGGTTATGGTAAGAGAAAAAATAATATTTAGAATTAGCCAGTTTATGTGGATTCAGTTTAATTGACCCTCATTTTTTTTTTTCAGGAACACCAAAAGCATCCCAAAGAGAAGCCAGGTGAACATCTCCCTCCGTTTGTCCATCAGGCCCGCTCAGGGTGTTGACCGTGGCCTGTCCAGTCTGGTGCACGTTGGCCTCTAAACCCACTACAAACACTCTTCTGTGGATTCAGGGCAGGAGAGGCACTTCCATGACATCATGGCCTAGCATGTCCTTCCTGGGGGTTCTATCTGTGCCTATCTCTGCTGCCCCGAGAGCTGCAGTGTCTTGGGTCACCAGAAGGCAGGTGACTATGGGGGTCTTTTTCCATGACCGTGGACACCTTTCGGCACTGTCTTCCTGACCTGCGGTCTTTACCATGGCTTTGGCTTGGGGAAGCGGGGACACTTCCTCCCTCACTCTCTTAGTGAAAAAAAAAAAAATTTGAGATAAAATTGTTTTCCATACAATACCAGCAACAAAAGTTTCTAAAGACTTTCATGCTGCCCCCAAACTGTGGAGCTTTTATGTTTCTGGGTGTTTGGTAAATGATACAGCTCCAGGGCTTCATAATACACGTGACACCAATTGTGCTCAGAGCAGAGGCCAGTCTGTGCACCAGGAGAGGAAATATGCTACTTCTAGACTCTCAGGGGCAGACGCCCTTCCTCTCTGCAAACACCTCCCTCCTCCACCAGAAGGGCCTGCAGATGTTGATTGAGATCATGATTGGAGGACGTGCAGAGATGACCGGCCACACTAGTGGAAGCCCGTGATCTGTGGACTGGTGACTGTGGAGCCCCCATGGGACTGGACTAGGCCCTCTGGATATGGAAGACAGTTGTTTGACTCGAACTGTTTGGGGGGCACCCAGGCAGGGGGATCGGGATCTGTCCCTGGTCTATGGGTAGGCTTCTGGAATCTGGTGCCTGTGGTGTGACGCCTTGCACAGCCTTGGTGCAGTGGGAAGGGGCTTGGAGCTGCCTAGGCTCAGTGTGCTGGGCTCTGCTGACTCCCCATGGGAGACCTTGATTTTGGGGATGTGGGGATGCGGGGTGGCTTGGGAAAGAGGGCTGGGGGTGGGAGGAGAGAGGAGGGGGGATCTGTGGATGGTATGTGGAGTGAGTAGAAAATTTCTTAATAAAGAAAAGTGAAAAAAAAAAAGAAAATTAAAAAAAAAAAAGAAAATGCCATAATGGTAACTAAAACTTTGTGTGCTATCATAAATAAATAAATAAATAAACAAACAAACAAATAAATAAATAAATAAATAAATAAATATGACTAGAGAGATGGCTCAAAAAAAAAAAAAAGAAGAGCCTTCAGAAACTCAGCAGCCTTTTCCTGAGTGCGCAGAACATTTCCCCATACCGCCAGGCCACCATAGAATCTAGAGCGTTAAAAGCTAACCCGAGATGACAGACATATGCATGTCAGCTACAGCAACCCTTCCTCTGTTCTGGAAGCTATTTCTTTCCTTCACTAAGTCCTCTCCTTTGCTCTTGAAGGTACTTTGTTGCCTTTTTTTTTTTCTCCAGCCCAGATTTTTGAAGTACAAGGTCCTGACATCTCACAGAGGCATCCCTGGAGGTCCAAGGCAAAGGGCACCCGGAAGAGCCAAGGAGGCTGACCATGAGAAGGAGAGCTTTCTATATCACTACTGCTGCCACTGCGCTCCCATTTTATCCCTGTCTTGATGACCGTAAGATCTTATTATCAAGGTAACCTGGAGCATAAGAAACTCAAGTGAACATTAGTCCCCAGGGAAATGGGGCTGTACAGAGGAGGGATTCAACTGTAGTTAGGTGGGGATGCAGTTGGTATAATGTTTTAAAATCACTGTGTATATGTCAGCATGAGGGTGTGGGGGAGGATGTGCATATCATAGCATACATGTGAGGAATAGAGGACAAACTCAGGTGTCAATCCTTGTCTTCCACCCTGTTTGAGACAGGGTCCCTGGCTGCTTCCTATATTTTTTTTTCTCTGCCTTCTGGTTGCTATGATGCTATATTCTGCCACGATGAACTGATCCCTCTGAAACCATGAGCCAAACTAATTGAAGTTGTTCGTGTCTTATATCTGGTTACAGTTATTCAAAAGCTGGACCTGATGGTACACACCTTTAACTCCAGAGCAATGAGTTGAAGGTCAGTCTGGTCTACAGGGCAGCTGTGGCTATATCATGAGACCCTGTCTATATAAAAGAAAAAAATCCTAATACATATCTTCATTCCTGAGGGGCTCTGCCTCATAAGCGGGAGGAAGGAACATGACATAGAGAAGCCAAGAAGAATGCAGAAGCAGACAAGCCTTGCTAGGTTCTTCTACCCAGCCCATTAGCATGAGATGGCATCATTTTCAGCCACTCACATTTGAGCTGTCCATTGAGGCTGTCCAAGCCTCAATCGTGATTATGCAATGGGATCTCCATAAAAATGCAGGAGGTGGGCTAGAGAGATAGTTCAGCCAGTAAAGCTCTTACCTTGCAAGCATGAAGACCTATGTTTGATTCCCAGAATACATTTTTTAAAAATAGTATGGTGGCACTGCTTGTAATCCCAGTGCTGGGTAGGCAAGACAGGTAGATCCATGGGACTCACCAGCCAGCCAATCTAGCCAATTTGGTGAGCTCCAGGCCAGTGAGAGATCCTGCCTCAAAAAAGAAAAAGAGTGGATTGCAGCTGAGGAATAGGACCCACACATGAATCTGTGCACAGTCCCCACCAAACAAAAAATAAACAAAATAATATATCCAACCACCAAAGGACAGGTTTCTGAGAGCTGGTGGTAGAACGCTTGGAAGTCCCCAGAGGAGACTTAGCCAGGAGTCTGGAGGTCCCTCGCCACTTCTACACTTTACCTACATAGATGTCATCACTGACCTCCATAACATCCTTGATAGCAAAGTGATAGGCATGCTTCCCTGCGTTCTGTGAGCCACTCCAGAAATTAATGGCGTTCTATTCTGTGACTGAGGTTGTCTGGAAAGCACAGGTCAAGTATCCTGGGGCTTGTAACTGGCATCTAAAGGTGGAGTGAGGAGTCCTGGTGGATAGAGCCCTTAGTCTATGCAATCTGCCTTTGTCTGCAGGAAGACAACATCATAACTGGGTTGGGTTGAGGCTGCTCAGCTGGGTTCCGTGGCTTGCCCTGCTTGCTCACTTACTGATGGGGAGAAACACTCTGAGGTCACAGAAGCCGTCTGTGTGGAGTGTCATAGTGTAAAAGAAATGCAGGACACTTTGCTTTTTCTGACATAGAGATAGCACATTTTTATTCAAGTAGATCTCTCCTGAAAAAACCAGATTAAAACCAAAGGTTGCTTTCTGGGCACTGAGTCACATTATCCATCCAGGTGGCCAAGAGATACAAGGCTGAGTCACCTTCCACTGCCCTGACTGCTCCTGCCATGGGAACCTGACTCTAATGTCAGCTGTCAGAACAACTCTGCCAGGCAATGGGGTAGAAGCAGGTGCATCAGCTCTTTTTACTCAAGCCCCTCCTTTCTTATATCTCACTTTATACTGTCATTGTCACTATTATGCTAATCCACAGCATCAGATACAACAGACATGTTTGACGCAAAGATTGCAGAAGAGGCATTTGCTGTTGAGACGTAGGAAAGAACCCCCTGGAATCAAGGGTTTATCTAGAGCAGGAGGTGGGCACAAATGTCAGCACTGAGATTCAGCTGAAAGCATTGTCTTGAGGAGAATATAGCTCCACGTGGTATGAAATGAAGCGCCAGGTTATCTATCTACCATCTCCTCTTCCTCACCTGGCCACTCTGCAGTCCTATTCTGGAGTTAATTAAAACAGTTTTCCAAGGGGAGAGAGTGCGAGCATCTCAACCCAAAGTGATGTCTTTGTCATTTTCTGTTACTGTAATAAATCTCTCAGATGATCAGCTTGTTAAGGAAAAAGGTTTATTTGGGGCTCACGGTTTTGGAGGTCTCAGTGACCAATGGCTCTTCACTTGGGGCCTGTGGTGAGACAGAACACCATGGTAGGGAATAATTAGGATAGAAAAAAGTGAGAAAGAGGCAGAGTCCCATCACACCCTTCAAGGGCATTGCATCTAGTAACCTACCCCCCTATAGGCCCCACCTCTCAATGGCACCAAGCTGGGGACAAAGTTTTTAACACATGGGTCTTTGGGGGAAATTCCAGATCTAAACTGTTGACACCATGGTGATTTTAAATCAATCATGCAAGAGACATTTCCAAATAGAAAAAAGGGGGTCTTAGTGTTTCAAACATGAAATATCTTCCATGGGCACACGTATTTGAACTCTTGGTGAACATCCAGCTAGATGTTGAGGGTTTTGGAATCTTTAGTGAGTAAAGCTTCCCTGGAAGAAGAAGTAGTCCACTGGGGGCCAATGCACTTCCTGTGCACTCTCTGTGTTCCAAGTCAAGACGCACTATGACTAGTCCACCGTTCCCGCCATGGCGCCTTCCCTGCCTGCTGGCATGTCTTCCCCTCCCATGATGGACTGTGTCCCTCTGGAACTGTGAGCCAAATAAACCCTTCTCCCCTTAAGATGCTTTTGTCGGGGTATTTTATCACAGCCACGGAAAATGTGAGTAAATGGTACAGATCAGGGCTTCCTCCTCATCCTATCTCCGCCAAGAGCCAGTTGTTGAAGTTGGTGGACGACTGTCATCATTTGTCCCAAACTGCCATAATAATAAAAGCATAAATGACTTCCTTGCCAATCAAGTCCAATGGGAACTTTCTAGTCATTATTTGTCTCAAACTCTCCACAGTGTTTGAGAGTTGAACACTGCCCCTCCTCTTGAGCTTGCTCTTGGGCCTAGGGTGGGGAACTGTCTGGCAACTTCTCTTCTGTTTATAGCACATTTTCTCAGGTCCTATGAGTCACCCTTCCACCGTCGTGCCTGGAACATCAGTGTCACCTAATGTCCTCTCCTGGGTAAACAGACATCTACAGGTTAGGTAAACACCACAGAAGAAGGGACCGAGCGACAGAAGAGCCAGAGGGCGGGAAGGGGCGCTCCCGGAAGCTGTCTTCCAGATACTACACGGTGGTTGTCTCACCATCTCACAGCAGCTGCTGAACGCGATCTGCACGAAACAGAGCCCACCAACATCCCGTCACCAACGAGGGGAGGGGGGCTCATGAAGCTCTGGCCCTCCCCGGGGAGCTATTGACAGTTAATGGCAGCTGGGGGATGGGGAGACATTTTCTTCAGTGATGTAGCTACTGAGAAGTTGTACAGGCTCCAGTTAATAACCCTCTGTCCATATTCATGTAGGCAACCTTAGCTAAACTCAGTGTGACACACAGAACAGACAAGACGGTCGATGGAGACTAGTGAAGAAGGGATTCCTGGGGAGAGCGAAAAGGAGAAGGAAAGAGGGGATGAAAATGATCAAAATACACTCTATATATCTATATCTATCTACCTATCTATCTGTCTGTCTGTCTCTCTCTCTCTCTCTCTCTCTCTCTCTCTCTCTCTCTATATATATATATATATATATATATATATATATATATATATATATATATATATATATATATATATATGACACTGTCAGAGAATTCATTAGTTAGAGAGGGAAAGTATTTTTAATTATTAAAATAAATACACAGCCAGGACTGGTAATACAGTTCAGCTGGAAGAGTGCTTGCCAAGCACATACAAAGCCCTGGATTCAATTCCCAGCACCTCATAAACTGGGCGTGGTGTGCACACCTGAAGCCTGGCAGACACAGTAGAAGCAGGGGATCAGTAATTCAAGGTTATCTTCAGTTGTAGGGACAGGGACCAGCCTGGACACTTGACACCCTAACTCAGAAAACTTCCTGGCGCTCCTGATCTGGCATGCACCCATCACTGCCACACATCTGTCCTTGCCTGCACCTCAGATGATGAACTCCTTGCTGGCAGATGAGGACCCAGTGAGCCAGGACTTGGAATTACACAGCAACAAGGAGAATAACAATGGCCAACAGCTGTGGCTGGCATTGCTAGC
Source organism: Peromyscus eremicus (assembly GCF_949786415.1). Classification (NCBI taxonomy): domain Eukaryota; kingdom Metazoa; phylum Chordata; class Mammalia; order Rodentia; family Cricetidae; genus Peromyscus; species Peromyscus eremicus. Next base: position 61,725,037 of record NC_081420.1, on the reverse strand, counting down.
TGCCAGGCACAGACCCAAGTGCTTCACCCAGCATGTTCCACTTTCTCCTTTCACCCTGGGATCTCGACCATGAGACATCTGACACTCTGAGGTGAATTCACTTACCCAAATCTGCATACACTGGCATGACCCCATAGAGCCAATGCACTTAACCATTGGCCCACAAAGCCATGCACCCAAGAACTAGAAGCAACATGTGTTTGAGGAAGAAAGAAGAGAAGTGAAGATTTTGTAAATGTGTATTCTGCAGTTCACAAATCTGTGTATATATAGATATTACGTTTGCAGACATATATTTTAAGTGTGTGTGTGTGTGTGTGTGTGCACACGCGCACGCGCGTGGTGTGCCTGCACACACATGCCACAGTATGTATGGACATCAGAGGACAACTTTCCAAAGTCTGTTTTCTCATTCTACCAAGTGGGTCCTGGGGATTGAAATCGGGTCATTAGGCTTGGAATCAAGTGCCTTTTCCCAACTGAGACATATTGCCTACCCTATAGTTTCTATATGTTATTATATTTATTATGTCTATTGAATAAACTAAATAGTTTCTAATTCCAATTTAATTTCATTCTTCTTCTTGCTAGGGGCGAGAGTGCCGCTCAGTGATAGAGCAGATAGGTAGCATTTAGAAGGCCCTGGGCTCAACCCCCAGCACCAGGAAAGGGGAGAAGGAAGCAGAATCTTTCTGATTTGTAGCAGGGTTTCTTTACAGTGGCCATTTTTCAGTTCCACGAGGCTGGATTTTATATGGAACACATAACTTGTGGTTCCTTCCAACCACTGCCTGGATGACAAACACCAATCCATCATGGAGAGTAAAGCGCTAAAAAACTGAGAGAATTAAATCTCTCTACAAAAAACAGCAAAATACTTGAAACCACAAAATTCTGTCATCACTTCCATTTACTCTTCTATATTTCTTTTGGTGAACCTTCTTCATTTTTTTGCTAGTCAAGCTCACTTTCCTAAAACTATGTTTTAAAAAAAATGAGTTCTGGGCTTGAGTTTTCCTTTGTTTTAGAGGTAAGATTCTCTTTGTGTCTGGGTAGACAAGCCCCATGACACCTTTGAACAACCTTCAAAGCTGTTTCTTGCCTTTAGATCCTTAGGGCAACTCCAGAGTGTCAGGTACCTGCTGGAGAGCTGAGGCTTCTGTCTGCAGTAGAGCCAGGGTCTGTGCAGAGATGTAGGGATGCAAGAATATAGGGATTCAGGGAAGCAGAGATGTAGGGATGGAGTGGTGCAGGGATGCAGAGATGCAGGGATTCAGAGATATAGGGATGCAGTAGTGCAGGAATGCAGGGATACAGGGATTCAGGGATACAGGGATACAGGAATGCAGGGATACAGGGATTCAGGGGTACAGGAAGGCAGGGATACAGGGATTCAGGGGTACAGGGATTCAGGGATACAGGGATTCAGGGGTACAGGGATTCAGGGGTACAGGGATGTAGGAATGCAGAGATGCTGAGCAAATGTGAATAGTGCGGGGAGAGATTTCTGGGGAACTCCCTCCTCACTCAATGGCCCACAAGGGCTCCTGCTTTCCTCTCCTTACAAAGCCCACAACACCTCTCCAAAACATCTGTCCTTCACAGAAAGGCTTGTGGTGGTTTGTTAGAAGGTTCTCATACGGCCAACAGAGATCATCCTCACTAATGAAGGAATGACACTTGTGGGTAGAAAACTTTGCTTAGTTTAAAGTTCACTAGAGCTAGGCATGTGGCACACACTTATACTTCCTGCACTTAGAAGGCTGAAGAAAGAGGACCACGAGCTTGAGGTCACGCTGGGTGACATAGTGTGCTCCAATATGGAAGGAAGGGGAGAGAAACAGAGAAACCAACCAACCAGCTGGAAACATCTGCCCATCTGGCCTGCACTGCTCAGTCCACAGACTTTCCCAAACTCCAAGTACAAGATCCCTAAAACAACCCTCAAAGTATCCCCCCACTGTCCACACATGTGCCCCAAGGATCTCCTGTCTTGTCTTGCACACACTCGGGTTGTAGGCAGGCTGTCATGTTCTTCTAGCATTTATGTGAGTTCTGGAGACCCAAACACCAGTCCTCATGCTTGCACAGGAGACACTTGCCCACCTAACCAAATCCCAAGCCCCTGGAGAAGTATGTGAGGGAAGAAACAAAAAAGAAAAAAATCTATATCGCCTATACCTTTAACCCCAGAGCACCGAAGGCTGAGGCAGGAAGATATCAAGTTCAAGACCAGGCTGGACAACACAGTAAGATCGTGTCTCTATACAAGAGCAACAGCTGTCCCAAAATAAAAAGAACACGGATAGCCTCAACTACTATTAATGGGTAATATTTACTGAACACACACCAAAGGCTAAAAGCAGTCTTCGTAGTTTGTGAGTATTAATTCATTTAAACCTTACACCAACCTTCAGTGTATTTATCAGTCCCACAGTATAGACAGAGAAACTGAAGTTGGAGAAATGAATGAATCCGCTCAAGGGGAATATAAGTAGCTGAGGGACCAGTGTGCCTCCGCCAGGTCTTGGAACCCACCCGTGACACCAGATTACTACCACTGACCCCTTATCACTAGCGTACAAAAGCAAGTGACAACCTTCCCCTCCTCCCATCTGCCTTGCCCTGCTTTAAGGGAAGAAGGGGAGTGATGTGACAGCCATAAACAGAGGTCAGGACATTATACCGAGATGCTGCATAACCCTTGAACTCCAGGTATTTCTTTTCTCCTTTCTCTGAGATCAGCTGGATAACCAAGATCGTGTAAGAGTGGATGGGCATTTGCTCTGCTGGGGGTACGGCGGTGAACAAAGGTGACCAAAGAGACTGAAGTGGGCTTTAAATAGTCACTCTCTTGTGAGAGAGTAGGCTAAAAGAGCCACCAGATTGCTTCTACAAAATGTGAGTGACAATTTTTAACTCCCAGCATCCTTTGAGTGGGTAACAGGGTTCATGCAGGCTACATGCTCATCACAATTCTCATTCTAGTTAGGATCTGAAATGTATCCAGGGGCTCATGTGTTGAGGGTTTGGACTAAACATAGTCACAATAATTGGTGGTGTTGAGAAATGTTTGGATCATACAGGCTTTGAACTCATTAGTGGATCAGTTCACTGATGGGTTCATAACTTGATGGGCTATGGAGAGAAGACAGAAACTCGGATCCAACTGAAAGAACTTGGTCCATCTCAGCAACCCCTTGGGGACTATTGGCTTTTGGCACAAGCTCCATCTCTCCTGTCTGGCTGCCATGGGATGAGTATCTTTTGTCTGCCACACACTCCCTATCTTGTTCTGATTCATCACAGAATCATCTGATTCATCACATGGCATTGGGGTCCAGGGACCATAGACTAAGACCTCTGAAACTGTGAACTCAAAGAAACCTTTGCTCTAGTAAATCTCTTAACTATTTTGTCACAGTGATGGAGAGATCTTGGTTTGACAAAGTACATGCTTATGTGATGGACATGTTTAAGTAAGTGGCAGAAGTTGAAATGGAGTGTATGTGTCCTCTGACCCAGCTCACACTCCAAGAGTAGAAAAGATTTAACAATGCATCCCCAAATCATGATCATCCAGCAGCCAGAGTGCATTCCCTGCCTTCAACTAGGAGGTCTGTCCTAGGAGGAGAGTCCGTGGTTCCCACGCTTTGCAGCATATATCACAGCTGAAGCCTTTTGTCCTGATTCAGGTGGTCAATCTCAGCCAAGTCAAGCATGTAAATGAAACAGACAGGATAGGACCGTGCAGCAGATGAGCCTCACTGAATCCCCCAGGTTACCTGGCACCCCACTTTCTCTGACGCCCTGCCCTGTGGTTGTGAGGACAAAGCAGACCTGGGTCCTTCCTTATAGGCCCTAGTGAGTCACAGCCTCTCTGCTCCACAGTCAGATGGGGATACGGCCACCTGCTTTATCTCACATAAAGGGTGAGTCTGGTTGCTTTCCACTCCAAGTTTCGTGGCTCTGTAACAAACATGAGCAGGCGGGGTGTGTGTGTATGTGTGTGTGTGTGTGTGTGTGTGTGTGTGTGTGTGTGTGTGTGTGTGCCTCACTTTTGTCCATTTTCAACCTCATCCTGACCATGCGCCTCTGGGAATCAGGACTCCAATTACTCTGACAGTGTCTCTCCAGTGGCACCCATCCCAGCCTATCCCATCCCATCCCACCCCTCAGGAAGCCCAGTAGACTACCAGAGCAGCTTTTGCCAAAAGCCACTTCAGTCCTGGCTGCGGCAGCTGCAGGGTCTGATGAGAGGCTGGGCTGTGCACTTGCTGTTTGTCAATAACTCCCGTTTCTAAGAACTCCTTGTCAGAGAAGAGGGAGAGAGGGAAGCAACCTCTGACAGCCCAGGCAAGGACAGCCCATAGCTGAGGAGCGTTACAGGCCACACAGGCAATGGCTCTGATGGCTGGCAGCAGCATTATCTGCCTTGATGGCCTCCTCTCCATGCCCCGCTCTTCAGTGACTCACCCCCCAGACTATCTCCTCTATTGAATGATTCTTTTGAAGCCAATAGACAGGAGTTACACTATAGAAGCTTTGACTGAGTCACACACACACACACACACACACACACACACACACACACAGCCTAAAGAAGAGCCACTTGGGTCAGGCTAGACCCGAGTATCCTGGAATCACCATCAGGTACTAGAAATCAGTAGATATCCAGGGGTAGGATCTGCACAAACATATACAAGCACTACCCAGCTGACCCAGTGCCAGCTCTGGCCAAGGGCAGTTACACACACACACACACACACACACACACACACACACACACACACACACACACATACACATACACACACACACACACACACACACACACACACACACACGGGTTGGGGAGGGATAATGGCTTCTCTCTGCCTTCTCACTCTCCTTTAGAAGCTATATGGCTCTGAAGAGTGTCCCTGACCCAGAAGCTAGAGCACCTGGGTTCTAATGTCGCTTCTGTCACTATCTAGTTTTCCAACCTCAATGGGTCCAAACTTCAAATGTTCTCTGTGAAATAAAACTACTTCACTGGGTGAGTATTTCCCAAATGATGGTTCCGTGGTACAACCAGCTCCAGAAAAACGGGTTCTGTGGTCAACTGAATGTGGATCTGCCTCATGCTACCACAGTAACACTCCCTTCTTCCATTGCTGGAGACGGCCAGCAATCACAAGACACCGGCATTTGTGTTTCCCGTGCTGCTAGACACATGCGATAGAGTCCACACGCATTCTAAAGTTCAATGGAGTTCTGATCCCTAGAAATGCCCAAAATATTGTTCATAAGTTACAGGCGGTAAAATGATATTGTCAGAGGGCATATTGGAGATACGAGTGAGTGACACTCGGCCTGTAGAGATGGCTTGGTGAGCAAAGTGTTTGCTGCATAAGCAAGAGGACCTCATTCTGGATCCCCAGGGTAAAGCTGAACACAGTACCCCACATTTATAGTTCCAGGACCCCAATGGTAAGAAAGGAGGAAGAGACTGGAGAATCTCTGGGGGCCCCTGGGTCAACTAGCCTGGCACAGGCAGCAGTAATCAATAAGAAACTGTCTCAAACAAGGTAGAAGGTGAGGACTGACACCCAAGGGTATCTCCTGTCCTCTACTTTGACATCATATGTCCACATGCATGTGCGTGTGTGCGCGCACGCACACACACACACACACACACACACACACACACACACACAGAGTTTTAAAAATTGATTCTCAAGTTCCTTGGACCAGCATGAAATATGCACTTCCTGAAAGTTCCCTGGAGAAGGTGAGCCCCCTGTGCATGTCTTCAGTGAGACAGTTCAACATCTGGACTAGCAATACCCCCAGTCAAAGACACACTGTGCTTCATGTTTTATCTAAGGGCTTGACTCATCAATGTCTATCATTCTTAAGTGTGCTAGCCCCTGCACTAGTTCCCGTGCATCACAACTATCATCCCTCAGATGTTTTTGTCTGAGTTTACACAACATCTATCTCAAAGCATTGTCTTTGGTACAATATTCCTTAACCATAGAAATGGTTCTGAGCATCCCATTGCTTCCGTGGGTTCTAAGAATTCAAAGACGCACATGAAAGGCTTTCAGGAGGATCTCCTACTGAGATGACAGACAAGTAGTAAACATTCATAAGGGTAAGCGGTAAGAACTACATAGCCTGAGAGCCGGAAAGGAATAGGGGGTTGGGGGATGGTCACACCAAGCAGGCACCTGTCTGGGGTTACGAAGCAGGAAGGGGTTTTTCAGCTATAGATGATCATCTCAGGAAACCACTGCAAAGTCCCCAAGACTTCAAGAGTCTAATGTCTCAAGGGGATTGGTAAGTCCTTAGATGTCACAGCTAGAAAGTATGTTTAAGGGTCGCAGGGATGTTAAAGACAACACTGTTTACACTTTTCAATGTAGGAAACATTGATTGGAGTGATTTCTTGATTTCTGTAGACATGACAGATGACCACATACTGCAACCATCAATCAGTCCATGGCTGGTGCTGTATTGGGGACAAGGTTTACAAGTCTAATCTTCCTGGAGAATAAACGGACCAATCAGAGATGTGTACACACGGGGTGCTGCCTTCAGATCTGTTTGCAGAGGATCAGGTAGGAAGGGAGTGGAGATGATGTCACACAAGCCTTCACCTGCCACTGGCTGACTGCCCTAATCTCTTTCTCTGTCACCACCTTGGAGCTGGGAGCTGACCCAGAAGGCTCTACTCAGGTCAGAAAATAAAGGATGGACTGAAGAAGAGGAGGAGAAGGTGTCAGTTCAGGGACCTACTTCAACAGTCCAAATGAAAGATAAGGGTGGCAATGGCTTTGGAGTAAAATTGCAGCCTTCCGGTATACTTCAGAGAAGAAGCAATGCGAATTAATGGTTAAAGAGAGGTGCAGGGCTTGGGACACAGGGTGACCCTTTTCAATGAAAGGACTCCCAGGTCTCTGGCTCCAGGCACTGCACAATTGGCATCTCCACCAGTTGAGACAAAGCACAGCTGGAAAAGCCAGTCTGGGTAGGGGATAAGGAATTTGTAACTTGGACAGGCTGAGCTTGAAGCAAAAACAGGAACTGTATTGGGAAATATCAAAGAGACAGAGACAGAAAGACGTGTGACATTTACAGGTGAGATCGGGACACCAGATACATTGCTAATCTGAGTTCAGCTATCCTTGACTCCCCCAGTTCCCACGCAGGTGGAGTACACAGGTGTGGAAGCCCACACGCATCCCTGCAGGCCCAGTATCCACCACAGGGCCCAAGACAATGAAAGTATTCCACAAATGAATGTTTTCTAAAAGTTTAAAAGCCACCCACAACATTTTATCTCAAACTTAAATAGAGGTATTTCCAGTTTGCTAAGAATCCAACAGGGAAAACCTAAGTAAATAAAAGAGCCATCTGACAGAAGAGTGACGCTGTTTAATTCAGAAGGCCTGCTTGGCCTGCCCTGCACTTGCCTTGAATGGCACGCTCTTTTGTAATACAGTTTCTATCACTCAGGAGTCTTTATTTCACTGTCGGGGAGGGGGTTGTTTATACTTTCCAGTGTTGGAAACAGGAAATGAAATTGGTTTGAGTGATTTCTTGATATCTGTGGACATGACAAATTGCTGCATACTGACCTTTACTGAATTATTTAAGCATTACTTTGCTTTGGAAAAACCAAGAACTGAGTATATAGTTCTCTGGGGAATAGGGAAAAAAGCAGTCTGAAACCCCAGGGGATAGAATTTCAAATCACGAGACTAGTCTTCCCCTAGTTCCGGAAGATTCTAAATGTCCACCTTCTGTGAGTGGTTTCAGAATGGAACCCTTGCCACAGAACTTGTTTCCTGAGCAGAAAACATGGGTATGGGATTCTGTACAAAATTTCTCCTGAGAGCTGATTGCCCCGTCCCAGGAGCCTAATGCATACCAGGTGAGTTGACCTGAGGCGCCATGATGAATGTGATTTTGTAGATGGGACAACAGCCCTGCTGGGCACTTGAAGTTGTGTCAGAACCTATGTCTTCAAACACTGAGACTCCCATATTTGAAACCATGCTGTGATACACACCATCATGAGATCTAGAGAACAGAGAAACCGGGGGCTTTCCTGTCATGCTCCCATGTTCTCAGGCAAATCTGAGGGTTTGGGGGTTAGCTCACGTCTCCAGGTACTTTCCCTTCTGGCACAAGAACCTAAATTTGATCCCCAGAACCTATGTTAAAAAGCAGGTGTGGTGCCACATGCTTGTAATCCCAGTGCTGAGAAGGTGGGGAGGGGCGTCCCTCAGGCTTACAGTCAAGCCAGCCTAGCTTATTTAGGAACCTCCAGAACAATGAAAGACCTGTCTCAAAAACCAATGTGGACGGCTCCTATAGAACAACATCTGAGGCTGACTGACTACTGGTTTCTGGAAAAAATGTCCACATGGGCATGTGCAACCCACCATACACATGTGCCTATGTCCATGCTACACACACACACACACACACACACACACACACACACACACACACACCACATTTGCTCTCATTTATAGGATATGTCTTCATGCTTTGGATTACAATTTTGTGCCTTGACACTTACAAGGGACTTAAAGATCTCTAAGTAAATATCTCGTCTGCTTAAACAAATTAAGAAAATTCTTTCTTTGCTGTACTTTTTAATTGTTTCATGCTACCAGATCAACATTTGCATCCATGAACTACAAACACATGTTCATTACCCTCCCCCCCATACTTTGTTTAAGCAAACAAAGACATAAGTAGGAAATGGACTGGGGAATCTTTCTAGGTTTTACTTTGCAATATAAAGCATGGACTTGGGAGTTCAGATCTAAGTCTCTTGCTTTGATTCATTGTTTTTGGTCACTCCTGAGTTGAAGTGGGTCTCAAGGTAAAGCTGAAATGGAACAGGGAAGCCTACCTGTAGAAACAAGGCACTGGAATCCAGTGAGTGATTCTCCCCTTTTCATGAACTGCTATTCACATTCATTTTACTACAGAGTTGGGGCTGGGAAGATGTCTCAGCCATTAAATTGCTTGCTACACAAGCATTGGGATCTGATTTTGGATACCCATCACCCATGAAAAATAGATAGGTATGATGATATATGCCTGTAATCCCAGGACTAGAGAGGCAAAGACAGGAAAATCCCTAGATCATGCTCACCAGCTAGCCTAATCAATCAGGGAGCTCTGGGTTTAGAGAGAGACCCTGTCTCAATAAAAAATAAGATGGAGGGCTGGAGATGGGTCAGTAAGTAGAGTACTTGGTATGTCATCATGAAGACTGGAGTTGGAATATCCAGAATTTATGTAAAAACTAAGCAGGCATAGTGCCACCTGTAATCACATACTTGGGAGGCCATGATAGATGGTTCTTAAGGCAAGTTAGCTAATTAGACCAGCCAATCCCTGAGCTCTGGGTTCAGCTGAGAGACCATGCCTCAATAAATAAAGTGGAGAGAAATCAAAGAAGACACCAAGCATCAACTTCAGGCCCCCACATACAGACATGCACACACATATGCCCATACACATGCAGACATGAATGCATACACACAACAGACACACACACACAAAACCACAGATGAAGAACAACTGAGGAAGATACTCAATGATAACCTCCAGCACCCATGTGCACAGATACACACGTACAACAGCAAACATATGTGTACACACAAACATGTACATATATACTCCATACCACACACACAAAAGGCCACTTTCTATTAACAGCCCTTTTTGCCTAACATACGTACTCAAGAATCCTCTAGTTGACAATAAGGATTCCTATACTCCTGCCATCATTCTTATCTCCAGAAGGTGACAATGGAGAAGCCACGAGCCTTCTCTTGAGACCATCCGGAGTACTTATAGACAGGGGTTCTGGGTCTCCAATGCCAAAGAGTTCACACAACATCAGCATCTCATCTATCGGGCAGGACTGTTCCTCCCACCATCCCTGATCTTGTCACTCACCAGAAGGTTAGTCATCAAAGTCACAAAAGGGAGGACATGCTGAAGGATGGAAGGGGAAGAGCAGGAGTCGGAGGCAGACTTGACATTTGCCTATCTACATCGCTTCTGCTCTGAGGTGTTGCATAACTTAGTCTGTGATGCCAAGTGAATACAAACTCTCCCAGGACCCAGTGAGCCAGATGCTTGTTACCCCAACACCTCCACATCACCTCCATTTAACTCAATGAGCACCTCCAGAGAGCAGAATCTCACCTTACAGAATAGCCTAAAGCTTCTCATCGGCTCTCAGACAAGTCAGGGTGAAGAACCACCAACAGTCCTCAGGTTCAGTTTTAGAGCTCAAGAGAACAGTGCCTCATCCAAGTAATCCAAGTGACTATGTCATCATTACTACTCACTAAATAGTGATAACAAAGTAGATCACGTGGGCCCACACAACCACAAAAATATCGCTAGTCTTTTTGAGTCTTTGGGAAGATGATACAACATTTCTCCATCCTATGAATACTGGAGTATTCTTTTAAATCATCCAACAGCTACTGTGGATGTTTTTGCTAACTCCCAAGTACGCATTTCCCTGCTCAATTCCCTCCCCAAACACAGAGATTACATCACATCACACATATTGAGATATTTTGGTCTCTGTAGACCTAATAAAAATAGATTTGCTATACACAGGTAGTCTGAACAGAACTGATAGCATGTCTTTTACAAGACACTCATTCAAAGATGAAGTGGCGGTTGTTCAATTTTACTTCTACATGGGCCAGGGTGGTCTCCAGGCTGCAGAAACCCAGCTAACAATCCTGAGGTAAAGGAAGTTACAAAATGCCCAATACACCCATACAGGATCCTTTTCCTCCTTTCAGGCTTGCCTTCACAACCCAGTCAACATTACAAAGGTCATTTATACCACACATGGTGGTATACACCTTTAATCCGAGTAGGTGGGAAGCAGAGACAGATCTCTGTGAGTTTGAGGCCAGCCTGGTCTACATAGCAGGTTCTAGGACAGCCAGGGCTACATAGGGAGGCTCTATCTCAAACAACAACAACAAAAACACTAATAATTTCCTTTCTTTGTAGATCTAAGCCACACATTTTGTCTGTTATCAGTTCCAAAAGAGCACCCAGGAATTTAATCTCTCAATTAGGGCATTATAAACGTGCAGGAAGTAGGGTGACTAAACTGTATCTCATTTGTGTGTGTGTGTGTGTGTGTGTGTGTGTGTGTGTGTGTGTGTGTGTGTGTGTGGTTTCTGTGTACATGTTTATGACACACCATAGCACACATGTGGGGTCAGAGGGCAACTTAGGGTATTTGTCCTTACCTTCTTCTACCTTGTTTTAAGACAGGGTCTCTTTTGTTGTTCACTGCTGCATAACCAGGCTAGCTGGTTCTCAAGCTTCTGTTAATATTCCTGTCTTCACCTCTCACCTTATATCAGGGGATGCTGAATATCTGTACTGGTATTTGGCTTTTATGTAAATTCTGGAGAACCAAACTCAGGTTATCAGGCTTGAACAGCAAGCATTTTACCCCCTGAGCTTCCTCTCAAGCCCTACAACTTGCTTTTAAAATTAGATTGTTTCCTGGGATATGTAAAAAGGTGCCTAGCTCTGGTTATAACACAAGCTGATATGTCTGGAGAGCCTTTTACAGGCAGAATATCTTCCTCATTTAGATCTTATCAAGCTGGAGGACAGCTGTAGGGAATGAAACAGACCCAGAATACAGTGGGGCCCCACCCATAATCATAAGCTTTGAGCAGATGCGCTACCATGATGTTCTGCCACCGATGGCCATGAATAATGGAAAAGCCACAGAATATCCTCAAGTATTTTCATTTTCACAGCAGGGGCCCAGGTTCAGCAACTGCTTTCATGTGGCGATTCTGAAAATCAGGACATGAATGAGGTCTTTCAAAAGCTAATCCGCAATTATCCTTCACTAAGGAAATGTAGCTAGAAAATGCTTGCATCAAAGGATATTGGTAACTTGCAAACCCACAGGATTCACAGAGCTGCCCCTCCTAATGTCAGGTCTGAAACGATAGGAGTATGTGGGCTGGGGAGATGGTTCTGTGAATAAAGTGTTAGCTGAACAAGCATGAGGACCTCAGTTCGTACCCCCAGCACAAACATAAAAGTGGGTACAGTGCCATGTCTGTCACCCCAGCAGTGGCAGGCATAGACAGGTGGACCCCAAGGGCTCAATGGCAAGACACACAAACTAGTCAATTGCTGAACACCAGATGCAGTAAGAGATTTTTGTCTTAAATACATGATTGGATGGATGGATGGATGGATGGATGGATGGATGGATGGATGGATGGATGAATGAATGAATGAATGAATAAGCAGATAGATAGATAGATAGATAGATAGATAGATAGATAGATAGATAGATAGATAGATAGATAGATGATAGATAGACAGAATGATAGATAGATAGATAGATAGATAGATAGATAGATAGATAGATAGATAGATAGATAGATAAGGTGTAGAGTGATGCTCTGGAAGACACCTGATGCATATGTCTGACCTACAAACACACACACACACACACACACACACACACACACAAGTTTAAAAAATTAAATTAAAATTGTGTGTATTTCTCCCCCATAACACCTAGCACAGTAATACAAAGACTCGGTGCCAAAGAACATGATGCCAACATCAACACATTACATCCAGGTAACTGTCCCGGTATTCTGATAGCAGAATATACTTCCCAGAGAACTGACATGAGCACAAACTCTCCAGCACACATCAGCGAATATTTACCTACCTCCATCCTTAGGTAGAGTGTAAATAACTGATGGGAGATGATGAAGACAGTCCTATGGGTGACTTTGCAGACCTGGCAAGTTGGCACAGAAGAAAGAGCCAAGAAATCATCTTGTCATTTGAAGCTGAAATGCCCCCATAGGCTCCTGGTTTGAACATCAGCTCCCCAACTCCCCGGGAATAGGAGAACAGGGTTCCTTGCCTTTAGGAAATACCCAGGCCACAGATGGGCCTCTACGTAGGGTTAGAACAGTCATATTCTTCCATGGACATCCTTCCCAGCCACCCCCTCATTTGCTGCAGTTCCTCCCAGGAAAAGAAATCCTCTCTCTCCAAAATGCTAAATGCATGTCTGAGAGTAGACGGTCAACCGGGAAGGCCAATGACCTACAGTTTCCAGCGTGGTGAACTAGAGGACATGCCTAGACAATGTCCTAGCCTTAATTTCTGGAAGTCCAAAGTAAACTCTCCTCAGTGAGGACATCACAGCTGGGTTCAGTTTTCAAGCGGGTGATAGATATTTCCTCTACCACAAAGGGCATCTTGGGTTCAGCTCAGCACTGTGCATTCAGAAAGTTAAAGACCTATCCCTTTCAGACATTCTTCTCAACTTCCTTGACCCTGTGAAGAAACCTAGGATCACTCACCAGGCTCTGACTCTGTACAGGACACAAGCTGTGTTTGAATAATGTCCTGACAGGCACATTATAGGAGTTTCATAAATGCTGAACCAGACCCTGAAATCCACAAATGGTAGCCTCACCCTAGCATTCATCTGCCACAGCCTCTGTTGGAGTCCTTGCTTAGAAGGTTACACTCTGATCCAATCTTCACCATCAGGAATCTTAAGAGGATCCACTGGACAGTAGCAAGAAAAATGCAGAAAATGACAAATAGTTATCAGGTTTGAAAAACCTGTGAGTGTGCCGAGGGACCTGGAGGCAGGAGGATGGGACACCAACAACTAATCAGAAGTTGCCGCGGGGGCTCCAGAGGACCCTCACTTCCAGGCTGGACCTTACTACAAGGTTTCAGTATTGAAGTAAGTGTTCAGGACTGCTGCTTAAACTTGAGCTTGAAAACCCTTCTGTGTCTGGCATAAACGGTCAAGTTCATTGACTCCCTGAACGTTTACAGCAGGAATGAAGAATGGAAGAGAATGCAGAGTCCATGTCATTGGCTCCATGGGTGGAGGCTTCTCCCTTCTGTGGGGCCACTGAGCTGAGGCTAATGGGTGTTGACAGCCTCCACGGCAATGCACTCAGAAGGCAAGAAAAATACAACTGGGATCAGCGTGTCCCAAAATGCTTCTTGAAATTAGTTGCCTATTAAAGTAAGGATCACACCTATAGACTGAAGTGTGATTGAGCAAAACAAACTTGTTTGGTATAAAAGAAATTACTACATCCAAAATGCTTGGGGTGGGTTGCTAGGTGGAGGCTGGTTTTATTTTTTTTCCTCTCCTGCCAAATCACATTAGTGCCAGTTTGACATGTCCCAGGGCTCCTCCCTGTAATAGGGATACCATCGCTCCTTAAGATGACCTCAGCCCGTATAATGACATACAGCTTCACCCCGTGTCTTAATTAGAGAAGAAAGCAATGTGATTTCTCATCTGGTTCAAAACCCTGTGACCAATGACAGGCCCAAGCTCTAGGGGGCAGAAAAGTCCAAAAGATTCTAGCGTTGGGTGGGCATTTATTTTCAGGAAATGGTCCTAAGGCAAAGACAAAGAAAATGTTTGGCAAATAGATTAAGGACAGTGGTGTATTGTTAAGGTAGGAAACATAAGAGGAACTTGGGTGCCTTATGCATTGCCATCTCATGGAATTACTCACGCTTATTACATGACAGACATGCCAAAAGCCATGGTTGTCCTGTAGATGCAGAAAGGGACAGCTCAGAGTTCATCTGAAGGAAAGAGACACTAAGTCAATCATTGAGTAAGCATGCGGTGTGAGGAAAGCGCAAAGTGCTAGGAAACAAGGTGTGTTCCTTAGCTATTCTCATGACTGCCAGCAACACCGCCGACAGGAGCAACTTAAGGGAGAAGAGATTTATCCTGGCCCAAGGTTGTGGGGGGCGCAGTCCATCACAGCAGGGAAAGCATGGTGGCTGGGGCAGCTCACAGCTGTGGCTGCAGGTGCATGAGGCTCCATACCGGTGGCAGACAGTAAGCAGAGGGCCATGGTCAGAAGCAGAGCTGGCCTAGAAACTTCAAGCCCCACCCCTAGTCAAATATCTGCCACCTATAGCCCTATGTCCAAAAGGCTCCCTAACTTCCCCAAACACCAACAACAACTGGGACAAGTGTTCAAACACATGAGCCTGTGGGGGCCATTTCACATTCAAACCTTAATAGTAAACTATACCCAACAGTCCAGTTAAATAAAGCTTTATTGGTATTTGGTTCGAGCATTCATCTATATACCATCTAGCTATCTTTTACTATGACATCAGAGTAGAGTAAGTGGACGCATGGGTTGTAAAGTCGAAAATACTTATAATTGGATCCTTTATAGACAGCAGTTGCTGACCTCTGGTCTAAAACATAGTGGGAGCCCCAACTGAGATTGGAGTTTAGGAGGGCTTTCCTGAGGAAGTGACATTTAAGAGAATTCTGGAAGGCATGGAATGAGCCAGACAGAAAGAAAGAAAAGAGACTAGGAAGGTAGAGACAGAAGGATCAAAATTTCAAGGCTACATTATGAGTTCAAGGCCAGCCTGGACTACCTGAGACCCTGCCTCAAAAAAGAGGGAACTCTCTAACTTGCTTTTTGGTCATGGTGTTTCGTTGCAGCAACAGAAACCCTAAGACAGGGAGGTAGAGGCAGGAGGACCAAAAAGTTTAAGGCTACATTGTGAGTTAGAGGCCAAACTGGGCTACACAAGACCCGCCTTAAAGCACTAAGAAACTCAATTAGGAACCAAAGGAAAATAAAGAAGATATTCTGTCTTAAAGATCCCCCATTTCCCCCAGCCTGGACTATATAAGACCTTGTCTCAATACCCTCCCACAAAGGCGTACATTTTTTAATGAGAAAATGTCTTCAGAGTTTTATGGATGGTAGATATGAGCTCCTCATCTCTCAGTGGCCATCGAGTTCTTTGTCTCCAGATTCATTCTCTTGACAAGCGGAGGGAAGTGCCTGGCAGAGCTCTTTGTTCCTGGGTCCATCTCCTGGGTGAGTGTCAGGTAGAAGCCTCCTGTGCCCTTTCTTTAGAGGTCAGCTTCCAACTCCCTCATGCTGCTAAGTATGTTAATTTTGTACATGAGAAAAGGCCTTTTGGCTGATGGGAGAATTTCCACTAACTGCTCTGTCCTTTCTCTCAGCATGGGAGCTCTGTGACAGGGCTCAGAGCAGACACGAGGTGACCATTGGGCTGTGTTCCAAGCACTAGATGGGCATTAACTCTTATTCCTCATGGTTTCAGTATGTCTGGAAATGGGAGGTCTGTGGCCGCATTGGTGTATTCTTCATAGAACGTTGAGGAGATATCTATGATCCCATAAGAGAATCTAGAGACTGGGTCAGTCTTGCTTGGGGGACTGAGTCTCTGTCCTTCACCCCCTTCAAGTATCACCCCAGCAATGTCAGTGCTCTGGAAAACTGACACACAGGATGGTCCCCCAAACAAGGTAATGTTATCACTTCAATATAGCTAATTATTGACCTGGAAAAGAAAAATGTTCCTGGCTGGTAAATTCTCAAAGTTACTTGTTGGATTTGAGTCCAAATCAATATTGAGAATCCCTGAAAAATGTGAAACAATTTTGAAACAAGAGGAAAAAGATGGATTCTATAAGGTACACCAGGTGACATCCTCCTTGGGAAATCTTTGGGAGATTATGATATGGATATTTTAGAAGCATTTAGAAAACTTTGAGGGGCTGAATCTGAGACAGTGCCAACCTCATCTCCTGCCTGGGCAGGGTTACCAGGCTACCAGGGCAGGAGAATACCACAGATGGAGTGGACAGTAATACTCCAGCCCATAAGGTCCCATTTAGGATGCATCCGTTTACTCACAGTCAACTAAAGCTTGAAAATATTAAATGGAAATTTCCAAAAACAAACAAACTGTCTTGTTTCAGTATGTTTAGAAATGAGAGGTCTGTGGCCACATTGGCATGTTTTTCACATAATGGTGAGGAATTGCCTACAGTCCATAAGAGGATCCTGAGACTGGGTAAACTGATATGTACGAGGGGGACTGATTCCCAGTCCTTCACTCTTCAAATATGGCAATGTCAGTGTGTGTTTCATTCTGAGAAGTGTGGGGATATTTTTGTGCTCTAACAAATAAAGCTTGCCTGGAGATCAGAGGGCAGAGCTAGCCACTAGTTAACCACAGAGGCCAGGCTATGGTGACACACACCTTTGATCCCAGCACTTGGGAAGAGGAAGCAGGAAGATCAGGAGTTCAGACCACCCTGGGCTACACGAAATTGATCCAGTCTAAGAGAGAAACAGAGCCAGTCATGGAGGCTCATGCCTTTGATCCCAGTACTTGGGATCTCATGCCTTTGATCCCAGTACTTGGGATCTCATGCCTTTGATCCCAGTACTTGGGATCTCATGCCTTTGATCCCAGTACTTGGGATCTCATGCCTTTGATCCTAGTACTTGGGATCTCATGCCTTTGATCCCAGTACTTGGGATCTCATGCCTTTGATCCTAGTACTTGGGATCTCTGTCTTTGATCCTAGTACTTGGGATCTCATGCCTTTTTGATCCTAGTACTTGGGATCTCATGCTTTTGATCCTAGTACTTGGGATCTCATGCTTTTGATCCCAGTACTTTGGAGGTGGAGACAGGAAGTGATACGGCTGGGCTGAGAGAGGAATAGAAGGCGGAAGGAGACAGGAGCTCACCCTTTTTCAGGCTGAAGAATTGGTGAGGTAAGAGGTGGCTGTGCCTTGCTTTTCTCTCTCTCTCTCTCTCTCTCTCTCTCTCTCTCTCTCTCTCTCTCTCTCTCTCATCTTTCAATATTTACCCTGATATCTGGCTCCGGGTTTTTATTTTTAAGACCTATTAGGATTCACACAACAGAGAAGTACGATGACTCTCATGCCCTCTCAGCTGGGGTGGTAATCATCTTATCTAGTGTATCCACACTATTTTCTACCCACCCATCAGCCATTTAACAGATGATTTAGTTGCGATCAAATAGTTGTCACAATGACCATCAGATGCCACGATATTGATGCGTTAGGGGAATGTCTCAGCGGACACTGGGCTCAAGAGGGACACTGAGATGGACTGTTAGGGGTGAGTTTATTAAAAGGGTTCTTAACACCATGGACACAAAGACAGACAACAGCATGACAGGGACTCTGAGGGGTTCAGACCCCAGCACCAAGACACCAAAGGCTCTGAAGAGAGGAAACCAGAGCCCCACAACAGGAGTGCGAGTCTTGTCTTACGCCTTTCTGAGGAGGGAGGTGATTTCACAACATCAGCTTTTAGCCAGGCTCTCTGATTCCCACACAGGAATCAGGGGACAGGGGACAGGATGTGTGGCCACCAATACCTGCTTTCGTATAAACTCACTTCCCCGGGTGAAAATCCTGGAGCCTAGGAGTTTGTTCGCTAAAGAGTCCTAGCTAACATCTCAGTAGCGTGCCTGAGATAGAGGAAGGGTTGCTGCTGACACCATGGCCTGAGCAGCAACTGGATTCAAACACACATCCTTACAGCAGAGTTCAGTAGCTCAGTCAGCAAAGTGTTTGCTGTATAAACATAAGGACCGATGTTCAATTTACATTTAAAAGCAAACAAACCAACCAAAAAAATTAAAAAAAAAAACAAAGCAAACAAACAAAACAACAATAACAAGACCCCCCCCCCCAAAAAAAAAAAAAAACAGGCATGGTGGCATGTCTTGTAATTCCAGGGTGGGAAGGTGGAGACAGACTTATTCCTGGGGCTTGCTGGCTAACCAGACTAGCCTAATTAGTAAGCTCCATGGTCTGAAAAAAAAAAAAAAAAAGCATTGAATGTCACCTGAGGAACAAGACCTCAAAGTTGTCCTCTGGCCTCCACATGAAAATGTATACATGGCATGCATACCCACACCCACGTGGAAAAGGGAAGGGAAGAAGATAGGGGAAGGGAGGAGAAGGGGGAGGGGAAGGGAGGAGAAGGGGGAGGGGGAGGGACAAATGAGCCTTACAGCCCTGTTATGCAGGTGCAGAGGGAGCTGCATGGTCATAAGCAGACAGAGCACCTAAGCAGGTGGAGCTGGGCTCCTTCCTGGTCTCTCCTCATGTGAAAGTGCAGCTCACCCAAAGAAGAAAAGAAAGACTATTTATTCAGAGCTCTCTATACAGGGGCCTAAGCCACTGTCCCTGTGTTTGGCAGAAATTGAATGCAGGCAGGAGCGGAGCAGGAGGCTTTATAGCAGGAAAAAAGGGAGGCTCAGACATGCCCTGTGTGAAGACGCTGGCCTGGTGACATTCCAGGCCTGGGAGGGCTGCTGGAGTGTCAGGAGGAGCAAGGCTCTGTGTGATTGGCTGCAGGAGCACCTTTGCCTGTCTCCCGTTGGCTCTAAGTTGGAAAGGAGGACAAGAATCAGAGCAGCTGGCAGCTATTGATCAAGTCCTGGTCATTTGGACCAATCGGGGCAGGGGTTATTGTTAGACTTCCCAGGCTGGTTGATGTAGACTTGAGGCCGGAGTTCTACTGCTATATCTGGCCTGGCTGGTAGCCATTGCTACGATCATCTCTTTCCCAGCACCCCTCTGAATCCAACATTAGCAGAACAAACCTCTTAGACAGTTTTCTTCAAAAGGGCATGAAGGTTGTTCAGAAGGTAGAGAGAAAACAAAGCAACCCCACAATTCTAATAGGATGGAAAGAAAAATCTAGTTCCCAGGCTGGCAAGACGGCTCAGTTAGTAAAGTATTTGCTGAGAACCCGATTTTGATGCCCAGCACCCACGTAAAAAGCTGAACAGGTATCTATGAACCCAGTACTAGCGGGGGTGGGGAGGCAGAGACGAGGAGCATCCGTGAAACTCACTGGCCAGTCAGTCTACCCAAGTCAAATGAGAGACCTTGTCTCAAAAAATATGATGGATGGAAAATGACTAAGGAAGACTCCCCATGTTGACTCTGGCACCTGCAGTCACGTGCTCCTGCATGCACACAGACACACACGCAGGAACATGAGCATGTGCATGCATGCTCACACATATACACATGCACATACAAATGCACATGCATATGTACACACACAAACATTCAATGTCTCAAGGAAAATCAGTGGCAGAAAGATGGATGAAATTCATTTATTTGGCCTTTTAGACCCCCAGCTTACCTGGAACTTATTATGTAGGCTCAGCTAGCCCAGAACTCGAGGTTTTTTGTTTGTTTGTTTGCTTGCTTTTTTTTTTTTTTTTTTTGCCTCAACCTCTGCAATGCTGCTATTATAAAGCAGACAAAAAGCTAAGTAGAGTTATAAGAGAATGGGAAGAAAAGTGAGCCTCTCACCCTGAGTCTGCTTGAAGCCTCTCACCAGCTAAGGAACAAGAATTCTAGAACAACAAACATTAGCTCTGAAGGCTGCCAAGAGAGATAGTACTCCTTTCATGTACAGACATTTCATTTTAAAATAGCAATGAAACCAGATGCTTAAGACCTTGGATAGAGCCTCAGCCTCCTCACAGACATCTCCTGGTAATCTCATAAACAAGACTATTAACTTTGTTTACAGTAAGGGCTCCTTCCTAGATCCCTCTAATCTAGAGTTGCATGTTATCAAGTTTAGTCCTGGGGGGCTGGTGCTCAGGAGCCATCCTGTGACCTCATTAGTTTCCTTAAGAACTCTTTGAAGATAATAGCTTCAGTCTCTCCAAAATGGTGGATCATACTACTGTAAAGAGCATGAAGTGTGGCTCTCTTAAAGAAGCGCACACTCAGGCCCTTCGCTGTGTCTCACTTTCTTCCAAGCACCTCTCTCCTAAACCCTGCACTTCAGCTCTGTTCAACATCTCTTTCAGGCCAGGAAGGCGGCTCAGTGGGCAAAGTGCTTCTTGCACAAGCATGAAGACCCGAGTTCAAATCCCCAGAGCCCATACAAAAACCAGGCACAGTGGCATATATTTGTAACCCTAGTGCTCCTCCGGCACCGATGGAAGGTGGAGACAGGAGAATTCTGAGATTTCAGGCCAGCTAGCCTGATACACTCAGAACAAACAACAAAAGAGAGACCCGATCTCAAGCAAAGTGGAGGGTGAAAGAACTCATACCTAAGAGTGTCCTCTAATCACCATGGCAAGTGTGCATAAACACACACACACACACACACACACACCACACACACCACTCAAAAAAATTGATTAAACAGTGTATCTTAATAAACCTCAACTCTGCTTCTTACTGGCTTGGCCTGAAATTCTTTTCTATACTGAAGCCAAGAAGCCTGGGTTTGCCTCAGTGAGGGTCTCTGAAAAGAACTGCACTTCAGGCTGCTTCAGTCAACAGTGTGGAGCCATGCCTCTGTCCCTGCTAACCCTAACAATATTACAGGACATCAGGGCACTACCACCCCCAGCTAACATGTGAAATTTAAACACACCACAATAGGTAGCTAAAGCGTCCGCAGCAGCCTCAGTTTATAGGTGGGTAACCAGTGTGTCCAGAACATAGATTGCTAGTTCATCTGCCACCAGCTTCCAGACCCAGGGCAAGTCACTTCATCTCTATGAGCTATCACTGTTCATCTGCAAACTAAATAGGCTGAATTAAAACCTCTCCAGTCTTTTATGGTTCTAAAATGTTATGGTCCTGTGATTCTAATCTCTTAGCCAGCTCTTTTATCCTATATGGGGCCACTGTGTCTACCCAGCTAGGTTATATAATTCATTAGGAGCTGAATTGGAAAAAACAGAATGAATCACACCCATGTTTTGTTAAAGTGCCTTCATTCAACAATAATTATGGGGCATGCCACACAAAACAGCTACAGCACAGTTAAAGACATGCAGATGAAGCGAGAGTCACAGTAGTCATGAAAATGATGCCCGAAGTGCCACAGAAAACGGCCAAGTCAGAATTGCTGGATAGGCTCCCCGAAGGTTCTCCAGAGAGTGACCAGCTCAACACCGTGTTGTTATAACACACTGTGATTTGTAAAGGGTTGTGCTCTGTGTTTATTTTAATTTGTTCCTGTTTCCTTTGTCCTCCACTTCAGGGTCTGGCACATCAGCATCATATGAACAAGCCTGCACTCCAAAAGGCATTGAAAAGTAGCATTTATGCCAGAATTCTGGCAATTCTACCTTTTACAGGATGTTCTGGCCAGAGAAACTCGTGTCTTAGAAATTACTCAATAATTGTAATGAAGGGGGACAAACGTTCCCACGAAGCTGCTTTTTTTTTTTTTTTTTTTTTTTTTAAGTCCCTGCTCCTAGTAAGTAGCAAATGATGAAAATCGAAATTTCTTGCAATTTCTCCCACACCTCCACCTGGTGTCAGGTCAGGTCGGAGTAGCAAGCTGTAGGGGCTGATTTATAAAAGCCATGGGCCCCGAACCCAGCATGACTTTCACTTCCACTACAAAGAAGGAACTGGGGGGGGGGGGTCAATAGCCCCTTTCTAATCTGGAAACCTGTTCTCTTACACGCATAGCTCCATTGCTGTTATTCTCCAGCTGGGGGCAAAAGTTGAGACAGGGGTCTCCTATAGCCCAGGCTGGTGTTGAACCCCTGCTCTTCCTGCTCCTACCCCCCACACACACACCCAAGTGCTGGGATTACAAGGGTCCTGGGCCAGCATTCCTAGTTGAAATTTTCTCCAATTTTAGAGAAAGACACATCAAGTAGTATGAGTCAGGTCAGGTCAGAGTAGCCAGGCTACTGCCCACAGGCTGGCTCTGCAAGCTGCCTGCCTCTAATCTGCCTTGCTACGTACTCGAGCAGTGCAGGAGTGCATTTTATCTATTTTGCACACACTACTACTTACTTCTAAAATTAAAATAAATAATAAACAAAAGTTGGAGGAAGAGCACTTCACAGGGCACAGCTAAGTCACTTCCTGAACAGCAGCCGAGAAGGGCTTTTTAGTATTATTCGTATTTTAGTTCTGATGTAAGGAAACACAATTTTCTTCCTGTATTATTTCCCCTCCAGGGTGCGAGAACCATTCATAAGCAGGTGCACAGGATGGGGACAACGGCCTGCATGCAGGAAACAGAGAAGAGTCCCGCTTGAGGGGTTAGCTGGCAAAGGAAATTAAAAAAAAAAAATCACCAAATATTGACTCAATATTTACTAACTCTGCTCCGGGCCTTGAAGGTTCCACCTGCTACTTAGCCTATCTGTAGCAAATCCCCAAACAATGAGCAGGCGCTTTTTGAGGTTAAGGTTTCTCTGTGTTTTCTCCGGACTTCCATGGGTGTGCCTCCTTCTAAAGTCTGTGACTAAACTCCCTCCAGGGGAAGCAGCTTCTCAAAACGCGGCACAGGGCAGAGTGCAGTCAGCAAAACGGCTAATGGTAATTCTTTGCAAGTTCTGCTTCTTCTGGTGACCAAACCTGCTGTGGGATTCTCCCCACCCAGTCACCCACACACACCTGGCAGAGAGAGCTCTGTGCCTTGCAAGCAGTCTGCCACCAAAGGATGGGACGTGGGGATAAAAGAACACCTGGGGCCCCCAAGGGCCTGTTAATTTTCTTAAGTACTAGCCATCCCTGTTGGGGTTACTTCCTTCCTCTATCTGGATGCACAACATACAGACTCACTCCAAAGCCAACGTGGAAGGGGACTAACTTACTTACTACCCACGGGATGGCATTAAGAAGCCTCCTTTGCTAAAAAGCATGGCTCCTCTCTTGAGCCCAGTGGATAACTAAAAGCAGGATAAAACCCAGTTTCTCTGCCTTGCTTTTGTGTCTGTCTATCTTCCTTATTTTTGCTGGCAGCACCTAGCTAAGCCAGTGTCGGACAGACTACCTCCTGGATGAGGACAACTATCCATGATGGAGAAGCCGCACCCTGCAAGTGATCACTTGGCTGGACCCAATCAATCCTGTCAAGTAATGACACCAATAAGGGCTTCTCCTGACCACCTTGCAGTGCCAGAAGGGAGACTGACAACCAAACCACACCTTGGCCAGGACTGCTTCATTATGAGTATCTCTTGAACCACTGCACAAATTATTCCTCTATCCAAACCTATAGGTCACAATTATAGCCAAAGTCAAACTTGGGGCGACTGTGTTAAGTTGCTGGTTGGACATTAGAGGTTATCACGGATGACTCTCTCATTGGCTTTGTATCCCATCTCCTGTTTCCCTGGTAACATACTAAGTTTTAACAAAAGGAAAGTATCACAATTGCCCTCCTTAGAGTATGAAATACCATGTGAAAGGTAAGAGAAAGCATCACATTGCCTAGTCCTTAAGATTTAAAAATAACATATGAGCAGGAAAAATATGGATACGGCTTTGTCAAAGCCCATTGAGGGAGGTCTTTCTTCCTGGGAAAGCATGTCATTTTATAGATTTACTTTTTATTTTTCCTTACCTCTTTTAGATCTACTCTATTATATAATTTTAGGTCAAACAGACAGGATCTGAGTCAAGGTTATCTCTGGCCTTGGATGGAGACAGGACATTCTAAATAGCTTTAAAAAATTAAGATTACAAAGACATATTACTGTTCACAAATAAGACTGTTATTCATCTGGATAGAAAAATACCCCTAAAAAAGTTGTAACTTGGGACTAGGGAGGTAACTTGATGGATAAAGTAGTTGCTAGGCAAGCCTAAGCACAGATCCCTACAGCTTACCCAAAAAGCCAGCATGGTGGCACCTGCACCCTTAGTGCTGGGGAAGCAGAGACGGGTGTATTCCAGGGGTTCACCAGCAAGTCAGTCTAGCCTAAAGGGAAAGCTTCCAGTTCAGTGAAGGAGCTTGTCTCAAAGATAGATAGATAGATAGATGATAGATAGATAGATAGATAGATAGATAGATAGATAGATAGATGATAGACAGATAGATGATAGATAGACGATAGACATACAGACAGACAGATAGATAGATAGATAGGCAGAAAGTGGCAGAGGAAGGCCAGTGAAATGGCTGAGTGAGTAAGGGCACTTGGCTAACCTGAGATAAATCCCTGGAATACACATGGTGGGAGCGGAGATCAGACTCCCAAAAGGTGTCCTCTGACTTCCACATGTGTATGACCACACACACCTGGCATGCATACATACAGGCAATAATAATAAAGTTAAAAAGAAAAAAAGGGGGTAGAGGAAGACACCTGCCATCAACCTCTGGCCCCTATGCATGCACAGAGGAGTGACTGCATGTGTGCATGTGTGCATTTACACACCCATTTACAAGGTCAAGAAACCTGATATACCTGAAGATATGTTTAAAAGGCGAGAGGACTAGCTCCTTAGGGCAATGTGTACTTCCAGACCTTGAAGCCCTCCCGAGATCTCCTGAAGGATTTTTACTGCCAAGCTTTCCTGTTCTCCATCTTTGAGTTTTAACTCAGAGGACATAACTTTTTCTTTTCTGTCCTTCTATCTCCCATTCAGACACTAGCCAAAAATTCTAAGCCTGTATACACTGAAACTCTGGGTATTCTCTCTGTCTCTCTGTCTGTCTCTCTGTCTCTCTGTCCCTCTCTCAAGACCCTTCCCCACTCAGCGGTTTTCAGACTTGCACTGATGAGCCAGACTGATTCTTGACCTCTGATTCAGAAAGCATGGCTCTCCCTTCCGCCACCCCTCAGGCAGACACCATCAGCCATGAAAAATGCCTCACTTGCCTGTCCTGTTGTTTCTCTCTCCAAGTCTGAAACAATGGTCTTTGAGTTTCAAGGAACTCTGTCTTAACGTTCTTTTTAAAACCTGTGAAAGAGACCATGTGTTCCTCAGTAACAAACAGATCCCTTTATCTGTTCTTCCCAAAGTGGCCTGAACCAATACATCTCTTCTCTCTGCTTTTTAACAACACTTGCCTTTTAAATTGGTATATTAAAGATGGTTGGCCAAGCATAGCTAGCTATTGGAGCCCTGATTCTTGCCCTAAAAACTCCAGTTATTTCTATGCATTCCTTCAGAGCTTCATGTAACCATATCAGTTTTTTGGTTTGGTTTGGTTTTTGAATCAAAGCACAGAGCTACCATTCAAAGGGCTGTGAAGACAGAATTACAGCTCAATGGTATGTGTGTGGCTCTGGGTTAAATTCCCAGCACCACCAAAAAGAAAAGTCTTGAAGGCAAAATCATTAACAAACCAGTAAATCCAGGGTGAGGATATAACTCATGCTGCTTGCCTAGCATGAGCCAGGCATTGGGTTCAATTCCTAGTACCACAGACATCAATAAATCCTTTCTACGACATACTCATTCCCTAATTTTTCCCTTTGTTTATGGATAACAGGGCCAAACATCTCAAAAAGAAAAATCTACAGTGAGGTTAAGGCAAATTCAAATATTATCTGCTGTGATGGTTTGAATGAGAATGTTCCCCCATAGGCTTGTATGTTTGAACACTTGGTCGCCAGTTGGTGGAACTGTTTGGAAAGGATTAGGAGGTGTGGCCTTGTTGGAGGAGGTGTGTCACTGGGGGTGGGCTTTGAGGTTTCAAAAAACTAATGGCATTTGAGCTCGCTCTCTCTCTCTCTCTCTCTCTCTCTCTCTCTCTCTCTCTCTCTCTCTCTCTCTCTCCTTCCTACCTGCAGATTTGGTCATTCCTGCAGCCAGGCATTTGCTCCACCATCTTGAAATCTAGCCCTCTAAAAATATAAGCCCCAAATTAAATGCTTTTGCTTATTAGTTGCCTTGGTCGTGGTGTTTCATCACAGCAGTAGAAAAAGTAACTTAGACATCTGTCAAGCACCAAAGAAGATACGAATGAATATAATCTTCTAAAATGATACATGAATATGAATTATTTCATGACAAAGAGAAAAATGAATTCCACCACAGCCTACATAAGCTATCCCACCTACACATCTCCACGGATCCCTTATTGTCCTATCCGTATCTGATTGTCTGGTCCAAAGGCACAGCTCTGGTTGAACATTAGAAACACCTAGGAAGTCTCTACTGCTTATGTAAGGACACTAGCCCCAGTGACTCCAATTCAAATGATGTAGAATGGGCCCTGGTGACTTTAAAATGCAGCCAGCATCCAGAACCACAGGCTGCCATGAAGCCCAGGATAAGTCACTGTGATCCATCAGCTGCCTCTGAATACATATAGACAACTAAAACATCAGTGTGTTCCCAGCTCCAAGTCTTCTCAAAAGTTGATACAGGGTATTACTAGAGGGGTTTCAAAGCACCATTTGTGCCTGCCTGTTTTCAGAGCAAGAGTGTATTTTAGGAAAGTGACTGTGGGCTGGCTAGTCCTCAGGCATTGCTTATTAATTTTAAGTTATTTACCAACCCTCTCTCAATGTTCAGAGAAGTTTGTTTGCCCAGAAAAGGAAAGAACTCTAAGAATCAGAACATGGTGCAGGGTGTGGTGGCATATGCCTGTAATCCCAGTCCCGAAAGGATGAGTGAGGCAGGAGCATCATGAGTTCCACGCCAACCTCAGCCACGCTGTTAAACCCTGTTTCAAAAACAAGAAAAAAGGCTTGAGAGTTGGCTCAGCAGCTAAGTGCAATTACTGTTCTTACAGAGGACCTAGTTTGGTTCCCAGGACCCACATGGTGGCTTATAACCATCTATAACTCTAATTCCAGGGGATCTGAGAATCTGATGCCATCTTTAGACCCCTATAGGCACCAGACATACAGGTAGCAAACACACAGGAAGTACACATACATACATACATACATACATACATATAGACATACAAGCAAAACACCCATGCACATAAATAAAAGATAAAGTCATCAGAGCATAGGCCTCAGAGGTCACATCCAAGTATATAAGCTACAGATGAAATCCTGAAGCCCACGGAGATCAAGGTCAACTGCCAGGGAAAGGTCATCCTGACTGATTTGGTAAGCAAAACCAAATCCTCCTCTAAGGGATAGGGTGAGGACCAGTCTCTGCTCTGGGGTAGAGAGAGAACTAGCAAGCTTCCTGTGACTTCTGGTCCCCGGCAGCAATATAAGAAAACTAACATAGCACCTCAGTTCTCCAAAGCTGCCAGATAAGCTTGCTCATGTCAGTGATGCAAGCAAGGAGATGGATACACCAAAGTGAGGGACAAAAGGCTGTTTTCTTACTTTTCAACTTGGGGTTGCAACCATCCCAGGTTTTTATGGTGTTAATGTATGCATGCGCGCATGCGCGCATGTGTATGTGTAATGCCTCTCTGTGTGTGTTTGTAGCAGGAGACACAACACAACACTTCTTTCTGTATTGCCCAAGGAGTTCTCTCCAGAGACCTCCACCCGGGTGCAGCAAAGATCTTGACATGGTGTAGAAAATGCTTTCAGGATGAGTCAGTAGAAAGCAAAGTTGGAGTTTATTAAGAAAACAACTGTGCACATTTGAAGATACAGACTCGCAGGCATTAAGAAAGAGACACCCAACCGGACGTGGTGGCTCATATATTTAACGTCAGCCTTCAGGGAGGCTGAGGCAAGAGGATGGCTGTGTGCTTGAGGCCAGAGTGGGCTACAGAATAAATCTGAGGCTGAGTCTGGGCTGAATAGAGATGAGGGAGGGAGGGAGGGAGGGAGGGAGGGAGGGAGAGAGGGAGAGAGGGAGAGAGGGAGAGAGAGAGAGAGAGAGAGAGAGAGAGAGAGAGAGAGAGAGACTTGCTTTCAATCCTGACAACTTGAGTTTGATCCCTAAGACCCACATGGTGGAAGGAGAAAACTAACTCCTGTAAATTATTCTCTAACCTGTATACATACATACACACACACACACACACACACACACACACACGCACACACACACGCACACGCACACGCACATGCACACACACACCCCAAACAGACAGAGACAGACAGAGAGACAGGGGACACAGGACAGACACTCTCATCTGGAAGTCTCTGCCTGGCATCAGAGGAACGGTAATGGCAGTTCACGGAAGACAGGCTTTGGAGTGCCCAGTAGACATTCAAGGCTCTCACGGGCTCTGCCCTGGGTCATGTTACTTGCAAATCAACCAGAGGGTCAGAACGAAGCCTCCAGAGTGGGCCAGCTTCCATCAGTATTATCTAAATCCCAGTGTCTGTGCCTGAAAGACCAGAATCACTGGGTAGCACAGACACAGCCTGGCTGCATCCTCAGCTGACCACCATGTAGCAGAAGGAACTCATCTGGCTGAGAATCAGTCCCTGGGTCTAACTACTGCTACAGTCAAGACAAAATAGTAGTAGTTGTCTTTTCAAGCTTTCTTTGAGTTCCCTTATCCAGTTGGTTCTTTTAAATGTAGGCACAGCAATATATGTTTATATTAGAATGCAACATGATAGGCAAATAGGGCTCAGATTCTAAAGAAACTTTGAGTTCCATCCCAGTGTGGCAAGCTACTGAAGCTCAGGGTCTCAGATTTCTCAGCTGCCAGGTCTAAATGTCTTACCTCCCTTTTGTGTTGCTATCAAACCCGCGCGCGCGCGCAATGTGCGTACTTAGGGAGCTGCAGGATATGCTATTACCATGGCCGCTATCATCACTGCTGTTGTCTGTCCCCCTCCAAGCCATTGCCTGTGACAGCCAGTTTTGTGGACAATGAAACTGCTCTGCTGAAGGAAATACAATATTTTCTTCCTGGAAGATCCTATTTTACTTTCTCTTAATTACAACTTAAATACACTGCCATGCTTCCAACTGAAATCAATAGACCTAGAATAAGCCTCTTACTCTCGTTAGCATTTTCATTTCTTATATAAGTCTCAAGGTTCAGACACTGCTTTTAAAACCTGTACTTGGAAGCTAGGGTAACAGTTCAGTCGATAAAGTGCCTACCACACAAACATAGCAACGTGAGTTCAGAAGCCTCGTGCCCATGTAAAAAGTCTGGTATGATGGTATACGTCTATAATCCCAGTACCGCAGGAGGACAGAGACAGCTGGGTCACTAGACCTCACTGGTCAGAGCTCCAGGCTCAATGACAGACACTGTCTTTAAATAAGATAGAGAGTGACCAAGGAAGACACTCAGAGATGACCTCTGGCTTCCACACACATACATCCACACATGTACAAAAGCACTTTCATGTATGTGTATACATACCCACATGACCACACACACACACACACACACACACACACACACACACACATATATATATATTACATCCAAACTGTACTCATCAGATATATCCAGAACCTGAGAGTCATGACCAACTCCCTGTCTTTCAAGTGTGCAAAGACAAAAGTGTTGTTGGGGGGAAGAAACTGATTAAAGCACACAAGATTGTGCATGAGGTGATGCTGGTGATCACTCTGCCTTACACTGCTCTGATGATGTTAAATCAGGCTACTATAATTACACTCAGGTAGCTCTCAAAACATGTTTTTAAAAAAACTCAAAATGGAAATGATAACTGAATGAAACAGGCCAAACAAAGCAGGAATTGAGCTTGGAACATGGAGGTACTCGAACTGATTGACACCCGTTGATAATATCAGGTACAATCTAAAACATACCCCTACAAAGAGCAGCATCCTCTTTACTGCAGCCTTAAAACATCTGTTTGGATGACAGAACATTCTGGAAATTCCTCATGGGCTGTACGAGTCACTTTTCCTGTCAGTGTGATAGAAAGCCCGACAGAGGCAACTTGGGGGAGGAGGGGATGGATTTGGCTCACGTTTTCCAGGACTATCAGTCCCTCGTGGTGGGGAAAGTATAGGGTGAATGGAAATGAATAAGCCATTTTAACAATGGCAAGCATCAAACTATGTATTAACAGACCAGTTCCTATTCCACAACGTGCCAAAACCAAAAACAACTCAGCTCACATGGTTGGAACTGTCACAATGGAAGTCACTGAAAATCAGCTCATCCAGTCCCCTCTTTAAGTGAAACTGGGTCTGGTTAACATACACTGCATGTCTTAATTCTCCACACAAGACAGCATAGCACAGTTACTCATTCCAATACTAGGTCATCTTTCTCTGTTACAAAATCGCTTCTATCCAACTTAAATTTCACCTATGACTTCTATGTTCTTTATCAAGTCCATGTTGAGATCTCAGCTCAGTTGATGGCTAGTGGTGAGTTGGAGTTGTTCCATTTCTTTCTCTCCTTTGAAACAGGACTTCATGATGCCGAGCTGGCATAGAACTAGCAAGTCCCAGATTGTTGCCATGGATGACCTTCAGTGTTGGAACCTCCTGCCTCCGTTTCCCACGTGCTGGAATTACAGGCATGTACAAACACACCTGCTTGTATGTGGTGCTGAGGATCAAACCCAGGGCTTTGTGCATGCTTAGGTAACAGCCACATCTCCAGCCCAGGGCTGTTCATTTTCAAAGGGCTTGTTATCTTCACTGTAAAGAATGACAGTGATATCCATGTATGGTGGTTCTAATTCTTCAAGACTTTAAAAATAATTTACAGTACCCCCAACCCTGAATGTCAGCCTCTCAGATATAGTCATAAATATATGGTAAATGAATGGCAGTTGTCAAATTGCTCAAGTGAAGCAATGCCAGTCACTTCTGGCTCTCTTCCCAGAAGCCAATTTCCAGTCATTGATAGTTCTTGTGGCTCTCCCTCTCCACCCCACCATCCACCCCATGCACACACTCCCCATCTGGTCCCCAGTGAACAGAACGTGAGATTCTCTGACCGTGGTTCCTGCCCCCACCCCCGTGGGACTTTAATGATACAATCCTCTAGGATTTACACTCCATTTTTCAAGTTCAAAGGAGAACTTGCTATGGTTAACAAGCCCTGTTTGAACAGTAAGGCTTCTGCACACAAAATACGCTTTCCAGCAATATGTGAAACAAGTTCTCAGAGAAGGTGTTCGGTAACTCCTACAACACTCAGAGCCACTGGCTTAGTACACCAAATCCTGTGACCCAGGAGACAAGCTGTACACACTAGCAGGCTCCACTTTACCACTGAAGTTATCATTCATTTAAAAGGGAAGAAAATGCCTATTTCCATCCAAATGAATTAATTAGGACAGGCAGTATAGATGTCCAATGCAGGAACACTTGTTAGCTTAAATTACTTACAGATCATGTTGACAAGTAAATTGACAGCCAAAAGAGATCTTGCTTATAGATCTAGATTTGTCTGACAGAACATTCTGGAAAACTTCAATGGAATGTATTAATGACTCTGTGTGTGTGTGTGTGTGTGTGTGTGTGTGTGTGTGTGTGTGTGTGTGTGTAAGCCTGACAAAAGCAACTTAAAAAGGGGAAGGCTATTTTGGCTCACAGTTTCAGGGGATTTCAGTCCACCGTGATGAGGAAAGCATGGTGACTGGGGTGGCTCTGTCCACGGGGATGTAAGCATGCAATGTGGCTTGTTACATTTAGATAATCAGGAAGCCAAACGGAACTGGAAGTGGCACTGGGCTAAAGGCTTCAATGGCCCACATTCAATAACATCGCTCTGCCGGCAAAGTCCCACAATGTCCTATAACAGAGCCGCTAGCTGGGGACCAGGTATCCAAACACATGAGCCTGTGGTAGACATTCAGACCCAGACCATAACATGGAGATTGTGGGCTCTGCCCCAAAGCCCTGTGAGCATTCACACTGTAAACTTTCCCTCCACAGGAAGATGGGATCACTGTTTTTTTTTATTTTTTACTGATGAAAAAATGCCCTAAGGAAGAAAAAGCACAAAAGAAAAAGCTTAAAGAAGATATCACTTAAGGTGTTTTCACTTGAGAAAAGACAACAAGGAAGTCTGTAGGCCCCTGCTAAAGGACTCAGGTCCCTCTGAACCTGACTTATTGAGTGAGGAATGGGGGAACAGATAAAAAAGAGGCCCTAGTCTCTTCCTTCAAGCTGATGCAGCCAAAGGATCCATGATGGAAATAGGACCTAATACAATGAAAAGGAGATTCTGACTTTTAAAGCTTCCTGCCTGAGGAAATTGGAAATGGTTTCGAAAGATGGTGATGACCCTAGAAACAACATCTTGACAGCAGAAGAGAGGGGCTCTGTTCTTATTATTCAACCAAGTAGGAAGATAGAAATGTCCTAAAAGGCCACCAGGAAACGCAGGTTGACATGCAGATTTGGAGGGTCAAGAATGATGATGCCTATCACACAAGCCTGATGGCCTGAGTTTGACTCACAAAGAACTCATAGACAGGTGGCAGGATGGAGAAAACGGACTCTACACTCTCCTCCTTATTTCCTAACCCTCACTCCACCCCCGCCTGCTTGGCTATCAGTTTTAAATTGCCTCTTCTAGCTCTTCCCGCTTCTAATGGCTTCAGGTACTCTGTACAGTACAGTTCTAGAGACCCGCCCTCAGACCCATCCCAGTGCCCTGATTCCCGTAGAGATGTCCTCTGTCCTTCATATGCCAACACCCATGCATAATAATACTAAAAAGTGAAATTTACTTTTAAAAGAATTACAAATTAAATACACTGATTATATTCAATA
The DNA here is from genome assembly GCF_949786415.1 of Peromyscus eremicus. Classification (NCBI taxonomy): domain Eukaryota; kingdom Metazoa; phylum Chordata; class Mammalia; order Rodentia; family Cricetidae; genus Peromyscus; species Peromyscus eremicus. The sequence goes on along the minus strand of NC_081420.1, from coordinate 61,691,744 downwards.
GGTAATGGAGAGCTACTCTTTAATTAAGAAGCAAAGTTTTCAAAGACTATTGCAAGATTAGTTAACTTTAGTGATACGTAATGTTCCAGAAGACACAGGATTATTATTTGTATTTTAAATGTCCCCCAAAGGCCATGTGTTGAAGTCTTGGTCATCAGTCTGTGGTGCTATTGAGAAGTGATAGAAACCTTAGGCAATGGGGTTTAATGAGAAAGGACAAGATAACTGAAGCATGCTCCCCAAAGGAATATCGGAGTCCTAAAGAGAGTCAGAGTGAGTGGTGTTGCACCCCCATAGTCATGGGCTTTTATCACAGCAACAGAAAAGTAACCAATACCAGCACTATATCCCAAAATACCTCAGTGCTTTGGATTCAGTTAAGCCTCCTATCCTTTGTGAATCTAAACTAGAAGACTTAAAGGAAAGAGATATTCACATTGAGGGATAGCAAATTCCAACACCCATCTCAAGGTCTAGAGGCAAGAAACTGTTGGAGTCTAGATCTAGGTGTGACTTGAGAGCCTGTCAGATACAAAGTGTTAGGGAGCCTGCAAGGATTCCAGACACGTTTATGGGGACACCCTAGGCTTTCCCTGGTCTGGCACATGAGGATGGGCAGTAGTATGACTCACAGTGCCGAATCAAAGTGGCCTCCACCACCATTCAACTGCCTCAGGCTAACAGAGATTCATAACTGCCCTTCTATGGCATTCTGAGACGCCAAGAAGGCATATAGAATACCTTGAATTGGTTCTGGGGCCTCTCTGTCCCTTCCCCTTAGATAGGATTTGGGGGCGTCTCATGTTACTTGCAGGAATGTGGCTTTGTTTCTGCTGTCCATTCTGGATCTATATTATGGGGTATATGACATGTAGACATGCTGCCTGGCTTGAACTGCACAAGTTCAAGTCAGACACCAGCATATACATCTACAAAGCTCTAGAAATGCAGACGGTCCACTTTGTGAGAACAATGGTCTACAGCCTATATTGATGATGAACTCTGTTAGTAAAATACCCATTAGGTAAAAATTCTAACACTGGCACATATATTTATAAATCATAACAGAAATACAGAAATATTATTCCCCTAGAATATCATGTATAATTAAAATTATATAATATTAAGGTTTTATTAAGTTAGAGCAAAGAAACAACATTGACTTCATTTTATCTAAGAATAATACAAATAGCATTTTTTTATTTCACTAGAAAACCTTATGAATAACAGTATTTGAAGGGACCAAAGGAATGCTTGAATATGCCATCCGTTTCATCCTTATAGACCAGGTGATGATGAATGATGAGCAACAGAAAAGTCAGCCCTCCCATTATCTTGCATGCCTATAGTATATTTTTGGAATTATCTTCAAACCATGGTTCCTTTTAGGAATCTTAAAAATTTGGTCCATTTTGTAAAAGTTACTCAGGTAAAATTAGGTACTATACCCCACAAAGCTGCTTACCTAGTCACATGGAAACTGCCTATGTCCTTTCAGGCATAGACAGGTGAACAAGGATATCCTTGCTCCCAGGCCCATGGCTGCCTGTCTAACAGATCAACCATCAATCTCAAATGGTATCATTGGGTCTCAATTTCCTTCTGACTTTTAAGAACAAATTTATAAGAGCAAGTTCTGACATGTTCCTTCTGTCTCCCCCTTGGCCATCTTGTCTCCCCGCTCTGGAAACCACTACTTCGGTAAGACACCAGGGCTGGAGATGCAGCCTGAGAAGTACTCCAGATTAAAGACATCAAATGAGGAAATCTCCACAGATGGCCATGTGGAAAGCAAAGCCGACTGGTGTTGAATTTTGAAAAATGTCCCCAGCTGGGAAACAGAAGGAAGAAGAGAAGTCAGCAGATGGAAAGACAAACAAGAACACGAAATGTACTTAGTGTCACCACCATAAGGGATCTGAGTTTTAAGAAGTTAGTTTGGTCTAGTGTCCATCAACAGGCTCTGACGTTTCAGAAAAGCTAAGGAGACCCTAGACCATGAAAAGACCACAATGTTTGCTGACTCAAAATTAATTCAATTTTGTTATTGTTTTGGGGAACACGGTTTGAGTACTACAGTTGAGCAGAAGTCATGATGTAGACGGATTAGTGGATGAGTTTGTTGTGAGGAAGTTGAGCTGTAGAAATGATTTCAAGAACTTTGGTGGTAAAAAGAAAGCAAGAGAGAAAACAAAAAAGGCAATAGATAAAGGTAGAAAACTGGGAGAGTTTCTGAAATCATTCACAATCTATGGGATAAAAAGCCTAATTCTAGAAAGTAGGGTTTCAGGAGATGAGTCTCCAACACTGCATATAAGTACTTGCTCCATTTGTTCTACCCTCAGATTCCAGAACATAGGAGCTGGGAAAGCCATCTCAGTCAATAAAGTGCTCTATCTGAAAGCATTAGGACCTGACATTTGATTCCCAGAATCCATATTTAAATTATATATATATATTAGTACATGAGACTACAAGAGACAGAGGATTCCCAAGGTTCACTGACCTACTTGATGATTTCCATGCCAATGAGACTCTGTCTCAAAACACACACACACACACACACACACACACATACACACACACACTTATGTATGTAAGTACATACATACCCAGTGCTTTTGAGGAATGACCCAAGATTGTCCTCTGGTCTTCACATGTGTGTGCACACATGTGTATGCACAGCCGTACATACCTGTGTACTCCAACACACATGAAAATATACATATGGTCCAGACTATAATTATGAAATGGGCCTGGATTTCTGTCTGTACCATATCTGTGCACTGCTGGCTAGAGTACGCCTTCATAATAGTCACTCTATCATCTATGTCAATGTCAGATGATAAGACGAACCCTTCCCAGTGTGCCCTCCTACCCTGTGGGTCTGTCCACCTACCCCAGCACAGCTGACACTCAGGGAAATTCCTCACTAAGTCCAGTATCAGGGCAGCATTCCTCATTTCATTGGCAGGGCTGGGGAGACCTTGGGGTCTAACTGCGTTTAGACCTAGCCTCATTTTCTCGGGCCTATGGAGTCATTTTAATTAATTCTATCATCAGACATCCCGTTGGAAGGAAGGAAATGTCCGAATGAATGGTGCCATGCAATACCTCTTTCTTCATGTCTCTGTTTCCATTAGTGCTCCCTGGACTGTTCTGATTACTCAGATTGAAAAACTCATTCCTCTCATTCCTGACCTGCTAAGATAATGCCACCAGCTGGGGAAACAAGTCTTCTAACATATAACCTTGTTGGGGGACATTTCAGAGTCGCACCTAACACCTGTATAACTGACCCCTATCCTATATGTTACCCAGAGAACCATCATTAAATGACCCAGAATTCCTTCCTACCCTCCTCCACGCTAAAGTCTCCAGTGGCTACCCACTGGCTACCAAATAAAGGACGAGCCCCTTAGTCTCCTGGGGCACGTTGGCCTATGACTTCAGCAGTATCCTCCTCCATGTTTGCATGTTCTCAAATGTCTCGAGCAGCCTCAGGCACAGCCCACACTTTGTATCTCTTTCTCTCTATACCTGTCCTGGATGCTCTAACCACTTAGCTGCCTCCTGTGACTCCTCACAAGCAGAGCCTTCCCCTGCTACCTTCTCCTGGTTTACTGAATACCTCTTTGCCTAGCCTCTGCCCCTTTCCTACAGGACCTTCACTTTCTTTGGCATACAGCTCTAAAATGTGTCAAGACCCTCGAGTCTCAACTCTCAATGCCTTGAGATGGGGGCGGAGCCTGATTCATTTTTGAAAATGTGTGTAAGTCATCAATAATGTACAGAATATAAAATATCTGCTAATTCAGCCCCAACTGGGTTTCTTTCCAGAAGGTTGTTTACTCATTGAAACTTTGGGACCATTAGTGGCATCTTTTTGTATAGAATTCTAGAGGGAAACATATAAACACAGGGACTGAGGATGCATCTCAAAGGGCAAAGTGCATGCTGAGAGAGTAAGAAGGACTGAGTTAAGATTCTTAACACCCACAGAACAAAAAGCTAGGTATCCTGGAACATGCCTCTAACCCTAGTACTAGAGGAGGTAGTCAGAGACAGGGGAATTGCTGGGGCTTGCTGACCAGCCAGCCTCAGTGAAACCAAGAGCTCCAGGTTCAGTGAGAGACCCTGTCTTAAAAAAAATAAGGTGGACAGGCTGGAGATGGTTCAGTGGTTAAGAGTGCTTCCTGCTCTCTTGGAGGACCCAGGTTCAGTTTCCAGCACCTACATAGTGGCTCACAACTGCCTATAACTCCAGTCCTAGAGGACCCAATACCCTCTTTTGACCTCCTCAGCTCCTGCACATACATTGTGCACATACACATACAGATAAGATGGGCAAATATATGTATACATAAATAAACAAATATTTAAAAAACAATTAAGGTGGAGAATAGAGGAAGATACTCCACACATGAGTATACACACACACACACACACACACACACACACACACACACACACACACACACGGGGCGGGGGAACAGAAGAGCCAAATACCAAGCAGAATATTTCAACTATGGGGATGTCTTTAACTGCTCTTTACAAATCTCCCTTTGTGGTCTAAATTTTAAAAGTGAGTTTTTAAAATGTGTATTCCATGTCTCACCTAAGGGTCAACAATAAAACGGAAAATTCTGGGTCACTTCTGTTAGAAAGGTTTTTTGGTTTTCTTTTTTGTGTTTTTAACGTGTAATGGAATTCAGAGCCTCGGCCCAGTTGCCCATGTATACTTACCGCTATACTCCCAGCCTGCTGTCGGGGTTATATTGGATTAAACTAGTCTTTCCTTCATTTTTTTTCAGTGCTATTTTCATCTGTGAAATGAGTACAAATGTACTGCTCTCAAAATACTTGTGTTAGGATACACGTGCATAGTTTCAAAACACTTGACAGTTGCATGCACGCAAGGAAAGGAAGTCAGGGAAGTGGTTGTTTTGTGTTGTGGTAGCGCTGGGTCTGGTACAGGGCCTTGTGGCTTTACAGCCGTGTAACTAAGGCTGCCTCCAACTCTCCATCCTTCTGCCTTATCCTCCCTGGTGCTAGGATTTCAGGCCGGAAACATCGTAACAGGCCTCAAGTAAAGCATTTTTATTTTAACAGAGAAGAGGGACTAGTTGTTTATTTCCTCAATTTTCCCTCTTGGGAACTGGTACAATTCACACACACACACACATATATATACATATGTGTGTGTATATATGTATATGTATGTATGTATATATACTAAGCACCTACTATTTGACAAGGACTTTGTCAGGTACAAGAAATATTTATGACCCTCAGGTTTATCGCCTCTCTTCTCAGAGAGCTTCAAATCTGACAGAGAAGAAACATAAGCAAGCAGGCACCATCACTCTACATGCTGGCAAATGTCGCAGCAGAGGAAAATGCCAGAAGCTGCTGGAACTGAGGGAACAGGGCGGTCAGCCACCCCAGGACTCAGCACGAATGCCTCCTGATCAGGAGTAAACATGCAAAAGATCTCCTAAGCGTCTTGCAGGTATGTCCAACCTGAGCCACAAAGTCAAGTAGAGCTCTGGATACAACCCACAGACAGAAAATCAGAGCTTCATTTAAAACATTAAGAGATGATTTTGCAATTTATTGTTGTTGCCCTTAGTTCAACTACGCGGTTCTTGATAGTGACCATGGAAGGTGACTCCTGTCACAAAGCCAAAAGGGTAAACAAGCCTGGTAGAGGATCTTTTTATAACTAGGCTCCAGTTCCTAGACTCGAGGGTGAGGACAGAGCATCTTTATCCCTCACAGGCTCCCAAAGGATGCTGGTGTGACTGAACAGAAGACCATCTGGCCCAGATCCCAGCACAGGCACCCGACCAGGACAGAATAGCAGCATTTCAGGAGAGATGATGTGAAGGGCCTGCTGGGAGGAGATCCACAGCACCACCCACCCTCATCCTTGTAAAGCTTACAGAGGTGAATGGAGGCGGGAGACAAGAAGGATTGAAGGGATTTGGGAACACACCATGAGGAGGGTAACACGGCGTCAACCATGGTATGTTCAAGGTGCTATAATTCAGTACCATATGCTGGGAGGATTATGAGGCACAGGAATGTACCTCCTACCTTCTAGAAATTGGAAAGCCCGAGATCAAGGTGCCAGTAGACCCTGGGTATAAGGCAGGCCTGTTTTCTGGTTCCTAGCCAGTGGATTCTGGTTATGTCCTCACATGGCAGAAGCATCTAGTTAGCTCTCTGGAGTTGCTTTTTACTAGCTCCCTAATCTTTCAGTATGGTGATATTTTAATTGTACTGAAATGTGATTTTATTTGTATGTTAATAAGTAAAGTTGCCTGGGGGTCCGAGCTAATAGCAAGCCATAGCAGAAACTGGGCGGTGGTGGTGCATACCTTTAATCCCAGCTCTTGGAAGGCAGAGCTAGGCGGATCTCTGTTGTGTTCAAGGATACAGCCAGCATGGAGACACACGCCTTTAATCTCAATACCAACCATAGAAGACCTGGAAGTCTGTACAGATAGGCAGTGATGAGGAGGTCATGTGGTTGGGTTTACAACCAATGAGAAGGCAGAATAGAAAGTCTATAAAAAAGACAAACACACAGGATGTAGGTCTCTTGCTGAGGAAGATAGCAGTGGCAGTGAAGGGTAAGGTTTTTAGCGCTTAGCTATTACTCTGACCTCTTGGGCTTTCATCTCTGCATTGGTTCTGTGTTTCTTATTTAATAAGATGGTTACATCTACAATTCAGTAGGCTGGAGTCCTTAGAATCTCTTCACTTCACTGAAGCCTGACACCATCACCCTGGGGATTAGAACATTAACATATGAAGATGGATTTAAAAACTCCTACTTGGTGCAATTAAAAGACAAATCTAAATTATTTAGAATTTGAGCTATCAGACAAATTTTAAAAATCTATACATTTAAGATTATTTTTGGGGGGCCTGGAGAGAAGACTCCGTGGTTAAAAGCACTTGATGCTCTTACAAAGGACCCAGGTCAGATTCCCAGCACACACGTGGTGGATCACAATCATCTACAACTCCAGTTCCAGGGGATCTGATACTCTCTTTTGATCTCCAGGGGCACCACACACTCATGTGCTGCACCTACACACATGAGAGTAAACCATTCATAAATAAATATCTTTAAAAAAAGATTTACAGAATTTATGTTATGTGTTTTGCTTGTATACATACACTCTGTGCACAGAGTGCACACAGAAACCAGAAGAGGGCATTCAGTCCCTGAAACTGGAATTAGATGGTTGTGAGCCACCATGCAGGTGCTAGGAACTGAACCCAGGTCCTCTGCACGAGCGGCAAATGCTCTCAAAGTGAGCGTTATCTTCAGCCCCAAAACTTTACATTTAATATTTGTTCTGTTTGTTTATGTGTGTGGAGGTCAGAGAACAACTTGCAGGTTGTCAGTGTTTTTAACAAGTGCCTTTTACCCACTGAGCTAGCTCATAAACATTTTTAAAGGCACTTGTAGCCTCTTGGAAGATGGTTCCCAGCGTAGTCACCGTAGCTACTCAGGTAAAAAAGTGTGGACATTCACTGGCTTCAAGAACTCAGTATTTCCTTTCCTAGGTAGGTTTTACAATCAAAAGTAATTATGAAAGTATTATAAAACTTACTTTCACCATGCAATTGTTAAGATTAATAGGAAAAAAAAATCTCCAACTGGATTTGAATCCTAAGTGAACAGCTCAGAATAATGAATAAGATCTACAATCTAAGTACTACGAGGCCAACCCTGTTAAGCCTCCAAGATCAGGCACTTCCACAGTGGTCCGGCTGTAAGAAAGCCTCTGCTCCACCATCTGCATACATGTGAAATCATCCTGCAAGATACCACAAGAGCTAGGCATGGCACTGAACGCCTGTAATCCCAGCATTCAGGGACTGTGGCCGAAGGATCCTGAGATCGAATCGGTCTGGAATGCACAGTGAGACCTGTGCCTCTTCTCCAACTCAAAAACAACCCAGAAGAGAGAAGGGCAGGTGGAATAAGGGAGAGAAATATGGGGAAAATGTTATCATAGAATGCATTATGCTATATGTTAGTTTAAGATCTGGGCAGAGGGATTCTAAGAAACATGCTGATACTGTGTTGTTTTATGTCAAATAATTATGACTTAGGTGAAGAAATCAAGAGTTTTGATGCTGGAAAGGTAATCCTCTGTGCACACTAAGCAAACCCCCCAGGAGAGAAGATTCTGGAGTCCATACATACTCGAGGAACTCACATTGCTGCTGAGCATCTGCTCCTCCAGTTCAGCAGCAATATTGTGAAATATCCCGGCCTATTTCCTGAGCATGGCTTCACAACCTGTTTCTTCACAACTGTTTCCATTCAGAAGTTTCTATTCCCATTGACACTACAGTCCTTCCAAGAGAAAACTCTTTCAATTACCTTTTAAAGAGGCACATGATCTTGCCTCTTGGAAGATATATTGAGTATCACTAATAATCGATGTAATGATTTAATGATTGCTCCCCAAACAAATTGCTTCCATGAGCTAATGTACTCCAGTCTGCATAATGAAACTCTACCACCTAAATGATTATTGAAACTCTATCACTTAAATGGCCATTTTAGAGAGGAAATGCTGTTGATCGGACAGACTCTTTTAAGAAATTCAGTGACCAACTTTCTCATGAATATTGCTGGTGCATGAAATGTAGCTCACCAACCATAGTCTGTAATCTTCCATGGCGCTCTCTCTCTCTCTCTCTCTCTCTCTCTCTCTCTCTCTCTCTCTCTCTCTCTCTCTCTCTCTCTCTTTCTTTTTTGAGACAGGGTTTCTCTGTGTAGTTTTAGTGCCTGTCCTGGATCTCACTCTGTAGCCCAGGCTGGCCTCGAATTCACAGAGATCCTCCTGCCTCTGCCTTCGCGAGTGCTAGGATTAAAGGCGTGTGCCACTGGCCGCCCGGCCTTCCATGGCATTTTAAGAATTGAAGCACTCCACAATAATTAAAAGTGAGAGGCAGGCAAAGCAGTGAGAGTTCCACACTGGGCCTCAGAACACGTCTACCAAAGTTTCAGCCATTCTGCTGATATCTTAAAATATCCAGAAAAAGCAGTCCCACCTACAAAATGACCTGTTCTGAATTTGACGAATACAAGGCCAAACCACAGCGGGGTCTAGACATGGTGAGTGGTGAAGCCCAGTGGTACAGCACAAGCTTGGCATCCGTGAGATCTAGGGTTCCATCTGCTACCCAATCAACAGTTTTTAAACACGAGCTTTAGCAGAATCAGACAGGAGGAGGAGAGGCTGCAAACAGATCTGCCCCCCAAGTGTTTGTTTTATTTTGTTTGATTCAGGTCTCCCTGTGTAGCCTCAGATGGCTTAGAATTCACTACATAGACCAATCCCCCTGCTTCAGCCTGCAGAGTACAGGTATGGGCCACCACTCTAGCTTGCCTTCCAAGGTTTAGTACACAATACGAGATGTATGGAGTACTCGGGAAAGGGCAGCTGAGTCACCTGACAACTTTCTAGTTCTGGGGACCAGGCAGCCTGCTCAAGAAGCCATGAAATTTTCCTCCAAGACAATGTTTTAAGACAGAAATATGTAAATTTTTCTAGGTTGAAAAAGTAAAACTACCGAAACAGGTTTTCACTCCAGTATCGGCTATTCTAGTGAGACTCCTCATTGGATTTTGAAGCAAAAGCATCATGTGGGGGGTTAATGGGGGGGTGTGCACGTGTTTATACATGTATGTATGTGCAGATGTGCTCGCCTGCACATGTACATGTGGAAGCCAGTGGTCAACTTCTGCTGTCTTCTGTCATTTCCAACTTGACTTGTTGAGAGAGTTTCTCAATACACCTATCATGTCAGTTTCTGCTAGACTGGCAGGCCAGTGAGCCCCAGACATACACCTCTCCCCATCCTCAACTCCCAGTGTCAGGGTTACAGACGCAGGCCACCAAGCCTGGCTTTTCATGTGAGTATTGAAGATCTAATTCGGGTCCTCATGCTGTGCAGCAAGTGCTCTGGTCACTGAGCCGTCCTCTGAGCCCCAACTTGGAAAAAAAACCAAAAAGAATATATCCTTGGGTTGAAATTGAGTTGTATTCCCACAGAGCTCCACCAGATTCCCTGGCTGTGAAAACACGCTGATGGGGTGTTATCAGTTTAGTTCTGGTAGGACTTCCCTCAGAACAAAGCCATGTGATACAGTGGCAGCTGGGAAGGTAGGCCTAACTGATGGTGGAGTAAGAACTTAACACAGTGCAGAAATCTTGGCACACAGCCTGATGGAAGCTTCTCTAGGATTAGGATCTAATACAAGAGTAACATTTCCCCTATTTTCCAGATAATTCCACAGCCTGCCTTATTTCCTCATGAATTTCATTCTGTTGATAAGGCAGTGGAAAAGATGGGGGCCCATCATGTGGACCTGAAATGGGAAGGAAGCCTTTCCCATGTTGAATCATTAAGTCGGGCTCTGGGCTGACCTTGGATCTCCTTTCTCAGGAGTATTGGAGGACCACAGGCGGCAGACAGTAGAGTAACTCTAGAGGCCCCTGTGACACTGCCCCACCCTAATGGGAGAAGTCAGAGAGAACAGCACCTCTAATTCAACTGCCAGAGGAACTTCAGAAACCAGATTCAGTGTCCCATGTTAGAACCCAGACGAGTTGCTGGGATAGATTTCTGAGGCTTTGCCAACATGCCAGGGGGCTTTTAAAGATGAGGGAAAGTTATTTTTTGAGACAGTGTCTCACTATGTAGCCTTGGATGTCCTGGAACTCACTGTGTAGACCAAGCTGGCTTCCAACTCGCAGAGATCCACTTGCATCAGCCTCCCAAATGCTAGGATTAAAGGCGTGTGCCATAACGCCTGGTTATTTTCTTTCCTTCCTTCCTTCCTTCCTTTCTTCTTCCTTTTTTTTTTTTTTGAAAAGTTATTTTCTTGTATTCTTCTGAAAGATGCTCAACAAAGAGAAGTGGTGTGGTTCCATGGAAACCATTCTAAATTAAAAGTCTAGAAACCACTTGGGCTCCACATCTGCCCAAGTTTATTCTGTGCCCTGGGGCAAGCTGCTCCATCTTTCTGGGCCTGTTTATTTGTCCTGAAGTCAGTAGAACCACACTTCAAGCTCATTTTCTAGTTCTAACACTCAGCAGCTCACATTAAAAGCAGACGTTAACACATGGAATGTTTTCATAAGAGCTTTTCAGTGAGAAAAATAGTAAGGCCAACACATTCTTGACAAGTCTACAACTCTACTACACTTCTCTCTTTGAGAGGGACAGCCACCTTATCCCTGCTGGCACTGTATTTTGTGGCATCAGGACATGCCTGTGCTCCAAAGGGAGCCTTTGGAGATAAAACTTGAGTGGGACAACTTCCGGGAAGGCACCTTCCCCTTAGTCCCACAGCCTAGCCAGATATTCCCCTACATATAAGCATAACATAGAAAGGAAACGTTTACAGAGTCCACCCAATATGCCAGACAGACTGTGTTCTCAAGGCCTTGCATCCATGAGTCTTTAATCCCTCCGGCAGGAGCTGGAGCTGAAGCACCGGGGTAAACACCTGACTATCACATACAAGGCCTCAGATTTGAGCCTCTGTACTACAAAAACAAATGAACACCTCTACCAAAAAAAAATCCTACAGCATCCATGAGAGAGAATACTAACACCATCTCCCTTATGGACCAAGGACACTTGGGTTGAAACAACTTGCCCAAGGTCTGGAAACTTCTAAGGAGAGATACTACATGCAAACTTATTCAGGTAAACTCTCAGGTCTTCATCAGTATTATATCTTGCTTCTCTGTCACATGACAAGTTATGGGAAGAGATTTGTTATTATACAATTCATGAGCATCATTGACTATATCAATATGTGGCCTCTTCCTTAAGAGACAACATGGCGTCAGATGCTAGCTAGAAGCCAACCTGAGACAGAAAGCTTGGGGTAGACCTCGTGTGTCCTATGACTAATTATGTTAAGTCTAGTTCCTCATTGGTAAAATGTGGCCATCAACATCTCCTTCATTGGTTTATGGTGAAGTGTTTATAGAAATTTTAGCTAGCTCTAAATCTTGATGAAGGGAGAACATTCGTACTGAAACCCACAAATGATATGTCTACATTGTTCTGAATTCCAGTACGCTGGATCAGGACAAACATTTGTAGTCTGACCTGAACATCATCAGTCATAACTGAACTTATGGGCGTTTATGTCTTACTATTCATTGGGTGTCATAAGACGGGTTTCCTGAAAGTTCTTGTAAGGCTGTTCAAGTCACACAGTGACCCACTAGAGGGGAAGGTTTGGGACTCTAAAGACAGAGGAGCTCTACAAGAGAGAGCTCCACTCTCTTCCTGGCTGCCCTGCTCACAAAACTGCACACTTGGCACCTCGGTTTCTACAAGATGGACAGACAGAGCAGTTTCCACTCAAAGAAACAGAAGCTTTTCTAAGAGAACAGGGTGGGAGAGCCTATGTTTACATGATGCCTAATATCTGAAAATGTTAAAATGCTTTTCATATACCTCATCTTCTTTGGGTACTCCAGACAACAGACATTTTAATAGAAGCAAGGATGTGTTTATGAGGCATAAAGGATGTTTTAGTATTTCATAGAGAGGTATAACAAAATGAGATACACTTAAAATACATGAATATGTCACATACATACAGCATATTTGCATATGCAAATATACATATGTACATATATGTGGAACTTTAGCTCACTAGTCCATTCAACAAGAACAATAGCCCAGTATAGTACCCTGCTACTATTACAGCAATGCATCTGTTTAATATCTGTTTAATATCCTTGTATGTGTTTAGATTCCCAAGTGACACCTCTCACCTGTCTGTGTCATACACTCAAAACCATTTTCTAAATGCCGATGAAAGAAAACCGCAAGTGCCTTAAAAAATGGATATGAAATAAGATTTATCAAATTACATACCATTATTATTACAGAAAAAGTTATTTTAGTGTTCATCTCCCCAAACCTGGCTTTGACCTCTGACCTTAATTTCCAAGCCTGAGAAAAAGAGTTTTGCTTATAGAGCACTAAAATTATGGACAAGGGCCTGAAGAGATGAGTCGGCAGTTAAGTGCACTGTCCTTCTAGAGGACCTGGGTTCAATCCCCAGCACCCACTTGGTGGCTCACAACCATCTGCAACTCTAGTTCCAAGGGATCAGCTGCCCTCTTGTGGCCCTCATAAGTACCAGGTACACACTTGGTACACAGACATGCATGCAGGCAAAAAGCACCCATACACATTAAATTAAATTAATTTAAAAAATAATACTACGATAAAATGGTAAACAACTATTTGAATCACCCAATAAGAATCCTGAATTTAGAGTTTACTAAAATAATCCGTCTACTCATATAAATAATGCCCAAAGCAGGATGGAGGATACACAACCCAGAGCTGAGTAGAAAAGCGAGAGTGAAGCACGTGTGTATTTATTTTGATTCCTATGCTGACCATCCTTGTCTCTCTAAGAACTCTTTGTACTTAACCTTTCATGGAACTGATTCTCCAAGGAAAGCTATTTTGATGTTTTTTTAAAGGCACACGCTATGCTACAAGATACACACACACACTTTCTGAGAATCATTTAAATGGCATTTGTATAAATCATTAGCTAAGTAAGTTTACAGAAAAAGGGAGAAAATATTTGCCAAGATGTGCTACAAGAGGAATTTAACCAAAGCCTGGTCCACACGAGAGCTAGCTCCTCAAGTAATTGCGTCCATCAGGAGACTGGGAGCTAACACAGGAATGAGCATGCAAACAAGCAGCCCAGCTTCACAGACCATGCAGAAGCACACCGTTCTCCCACTGCTCTTAACACCTACAGAGTCATATATATAGAAGGAAAGGTGGTGGGAGCAGCCAAGCTCTGCTCACATGACTTAAGTTCACTCTGTTGCTGTGGGAGAATCAGCTCCAACCCCAACCTGCCTCTTCTAGAGTACTATGTACTGGTTGATGGACTTGCCATCCACATGCTCAGGGTATTATGTCTTATATGTCAACTTGACTAGGTCAAGAGATGCCTGGAAAGCTGGTAAGGTAGTGTTTAGGGGCGTGTGTGTATGTTTCTAGATCAGACTCAACAAAGTAGTGGGTACCACTCTATTCCTCGACAGCTACAACAGAACTAATAGGCAGGTCTGAGACATTGGCATTCCCCGTCAGTTTTAACTAAGTTAAACCATGGTTCATCTGACTCCCTGATCTTTGGCTGTGGACTGAATTACCCTGAGTCTCCAGGTTGCAGACAACAGGTGAACTTCTCTGTAATTGGCTTCCATGATTGCATGAGCCAATCCCTCCTCCTAAATCTCTCTGTATTTCTACACATAATCCATTGGTTGTTTCTCTAGAGATCCCTGACTAATATGGTCTGCAAAGCCAGAGAGAATGGGCCCTAAACTCTCCAATCAGCACCCATCCCTCCATTATTTCTAACCTTCCAAACTCATTGGGGGTATCTCTACTTCTTGCTTCCATGGTCAGCACCATGCTTCTAAGTTCAGGGCTGGAAATGGAAACTTCATAGTCTTAGAAAGAAGACACCTGACGTCAGAGTCAGGGAGACATTGGAGCCATGAAATATAAAAGGGAAGGGCTCACCTAGACAAGGACAATTCAGGGGAACAAGCTGAAGGACATATGTATCATACTGAAGCTGAACTGGGGACAGAAACAATGACCTACTCCTTTCAGAGAGTACACATGAAACATGGGGAATGGGAGTTGAAAACCAGAGATCACAAAATGAAGGATTGCTTATGTAGGGGTTTAGATCTTGACTAAAGATGGAGAGGCTCAATATCAGACCAACACATCAACGCTTATTTATTTAGGGCTATGGAGAAAGGAGACTCTATAACTAACCCACATGAGCCATCCAGACTGCAATATTTAGGGAATAAAAACCACAGGCAGGAAGAGGCACCAGAGGAAAAAACAAACACACCTCGGACTCTTGTGATTATCCCTGCCTCACAGTAAGAGGCACAGCTAATTCGGTCTTCCTTCCATTTTTTGATTATGTGTGGGTGTGTACATAGTGTGTGTGTGTGTGTGTGTGTGTGTGTGTGTGTGTGTATGTGTGTGTATGTGTGTGTGTGTGGGTGGGTGTGGGTGTGTAGGTGTGAGTGAGTGCAGGTGTCCATGGAGGTCAGAGCTGGACTTATGGGCATTTGTGAGTTGACAACATGAGTAATAAGCCCTCTTAATGCTGAATCATCTCTCCAGCCCCCATCAATGTGTTCTTAAAACCTACCCAGTTAACTTCAATGAGCAGTTGGAAGTGATAGCCAGTGGATCAGAGCAAACAACAAGAACCATCACTGACTGCATGCTTTCCCATGCTGACAAGGTGATGATAACCCACAGTTTCAAAGAAGTTCCTACCCAGGCCCCTTCCTAAAGAAAATCTGCAGCCTGCAATGTAATCATCAGAACAGCATGCTCAGTCCCAGTGCCATGTTTCATTCATCTGGATGGGGGCCATGTTTCATTCATCTAGATGGGGGCCATGTTTCATTCATCTGTTGGGCTCTGGACCCATCCAGAATTCCATCTAAAATGTCAACTGTCTGTAAACACATCTACCACTTCATTTCACCTGTGACTAACTTCTTTCCTAGGCACTGACTTCATGTTGGAAAAATGACTATTTCAATGTTTCGTTGACACAAGTTCATGTTTAAGTAACCCGAGCCTCAGTTTCCCCAAGTCTTAGTCAAGGGGCTGCTCTAGACACATCCCTTTTGCTTTTCCTGCCCCTTGCTTTTCTGTATACATCTCCTTCTCTCTTCGCCTCTCATCTTACTGCAGACTGTTAATGCATTTGTCTCCCCGCTCCTGAAAACTGCTAGAGGTGATGCTTTAAAATCAGATTGGAGTCCTGGCTGCCCTCCAAGCAAATAAGACCACAGAAATCATAAAGTCTAATCCAACTAAGGTGAGTGGTGCTGACGATGTTATATTCCAGACTGCATAAAATGTTCTGTTCGCGGGACCACAGCTAACCACTCTGTCTGTAACAGCGCATGATGAATCATATAAATCCAGCCCACTAAACCCGAAAGTCAGGCGGGTGGCTTTCTCTGCTGCATAGCAACAGCCTGCCACGATGTTTATCAGGCTTCTTTTTTTCCCCCCTCTAAATTTGGGTTAATATCTACTTATCAAGTTGAAAATTCATTTTGAAACTATTTTCAGAGCAAGTACAAAGACATCCACTAGGATATATTAGCTGCATTACTTTTATCCAATGAAATAAATAAATCTCTCACCCTACAATAAACTTAGCACGTAGGAGGACAAGCAGTCTCTTAAATGGGCCCATTTGGATGAAACACAGCATGAAAATACACAAACAGCCAGGGGACATGGGCGGCCTATCTTGGACCCTACCTATAATGACTAGTTAAATTGTGCCAGGATTTATCTTATTTTAGTTTTTGCTGAAACAAATTTTTTTAATTTCCTTTATTTTTTTGAGATTATAATATAATTACATCATTTTCTTTTTCCCTTTCCTCCCTTCAAACCCTCCCTTATACCCCTCCTTGCTCTTTTTCAAATTCACAGCCTTTTTTTCCATTAACTATTAATACACACACACACACACACACACACATACACACTCCTAAATATATAAGTACAACCTGTTCAATCTCTAGAAAGTTACTTGTATGTGTGTTTTCAGGAAAGCAACTAAGAGTTCTACCCAGGTTTGAAACCTATGATGCCTATGAACCACAACAACGACCAGCATGGCACGATAAACCGAAGGGTATAGTGGTGGCATGCATACCTGGGTGGTAACCAACAGGTCTCTAAATGGTCTGAAAGCCCACTCAAACAAAAAGGAAATGATGTTTGATACCAGACACCTAGCCAACTAGCCAGAGGTAGTGAACTCATGGACTGGGAGGATAACCTACCACCACCACTATTCTAAACCAGCATAATCCCTAACTACATTCTAAATGTTT
This sequence comes from Peromyscus eremicus, assembly GCF_949786415.1. Lineage (NCBI taxonomy): Eukaryota > Metazoa > Chordata > Mammalia > Rodentia > Cricetidae > Peromyscus > Peromyscus eremicus. The sequence goes on along the minus strand of NC_081420.1, from coordinate 61,674,732 downwards.
GTCCTTACACCCACAGACAAGTGTAGTCTTCACCCCTCATCAAGAAAACTTCTGTTTGCAACAGACAGAGAGCATTATAGAAAACCACAACTTCTGGGCGGCAGAGGCACACGCCTTTAATCCCAGAGGCAGAGCCAGACAGAAATCTCTGTGAGTTCGAGGCCAGCCTGGTCTACAGAGCGAGATCCAGGACAGGCACCAAAACTACACAGAGAAAGCTTGTCTTGAATAAAACAAAAAAAACAAAGCAGAAAGAAAGAAAGAAAGAAAGAAAGAAAGAAAGAAAGAAAGAAAGAAAGAAAGAAAGAAAGAAAGAAAGAAAGAAAGAAAGAAAACCACAAACAATCAAAATGCAGAATTGTGGAGCCCAGTCCCAATGGGTATGTCTATAATACAACTCTGGTACCTAAAGGCTCAGGAAACACTGCTAAGAGGGGGTGGAAAGGTTGTAGGAACCAGAGGATCAGGGAGTTTGCTGTGAGAGTGTGTCTCCTAGAAACATCAGAAGCTACACCCATCAAGTCTCATAACATAATTGCCTAAACATGAGTTGAACAAGGATAACAATTGACCTCCTAATGAGGACAGCAGAAAGCCCAGGAGGCGTCAACCCCACACAAAGAACTACTGACAACTTAGGAATGCTGAGAGCTGAGAGAAATAGTCTTCCCCAGGGAAGAGCACATCAATTGATTATCCAATATTTAATTGTTTCATTGCTTTATTTTATGTGTATAGGTATTCTACCTACATGTATGTATGCATACCACTCGCCTGCCTCGTACTTGCAGAGACCAGAAGAGGGCATTGGATCCTCTTGGAACTGAAGTTACACAAGATTGTGAGTCACCACATGAAGGATGGGAATTGAACACGTCCTCTGGAAAAGCAGCCAGTGCTTGCAACCACTAACCCATCTCTCCAGACCCTTCCCCAAGATTTATTTTAGTATGTGTTTCAGAAATGTTTAGTCTCTACAAAAGCCTAGATTATAATGAGTTCCAGCCCTGGAAAGTCAATCGGTCATCTATACTTGGATAGCCCCAAGACCTCCAAATCCACCATGCCCAAGTCAGAACTCATCCTTACCTTCCTGCTCATAGATCATTTATCTCAGTTAACAAGGTGATCAGTCACCCAGTTACCCCTGTCAGAAATCACAGCATTATCATCAGCTCCTATCTGTCCCTCAACACCTCTCTGTCTCTTCCAAATCCTGACCTCCTAGTCAGCTCTATTAGCACCTTCATATCCATCTCTTCCGTACAGCCCATAGCCCCTGTTTTAACACGTTCCTTCATTTCTCTACACCTCATGACCTCTTATGTGTTCTCACTCCATGCTCCTGCTCTGTCCGATCAGTCCTTCCAAGTTCTGCCACAGGACATTTATAAATCCTCATCATATAGCTTCTCTCTTGATAACCTGATCACTCCTCATATCTGCTGCCTGAGCCCAAGATCCAAAGCGGAGTTTAGAGCATGTCCCCCCATCCTACCTTTTCCCAAACTTAGGTCTCCATTTGCCTCACCTCAAACCCTCTACCTCATCAAAGGAGCCAGTTCCCCCAGAATAACCCCCTGGCTCCCATCTCCTAACTTCTTCCTATACCCTTCCTTCTCTCTCTCTCTCTCTTTCTCTTTCTCTCTCTCTCTCTCTCTCTCTCTCTCTCTCTCTCTCTCTCTCTCTCTCTCTCTCAACTCTTCTTTCTCTTCGTTTCTTTCAATAGTGCTAGGAATCAAATTCAGGGCCTGTGCAGCAACCTACCACTGGACTACATATCCAGCCCATGTCTCCTAGCTTCCGTTTGAGTTACTCCTTCTGATTGGAATGTCTATCTGCCTTTCTGGAAAAAATATATTTACGTGGCTGCCCCTCTGCCATGCAACCTCTCCTCAAGCCCATCCCTGGGTCCCCTGGACATGCTGTTATCAAATCATCTATAACTTTATCCTGTGGCATCTCAGATGTCAAGAACTCCATGTCCAGTAGTGCTGCCTCTTGGTGTGTGCTAGTTTTATGTCAACTTGACACAAGCTAGGGTTATCTGAAAGAAGAGAATCTCAATTGCAAAAAATGCCTCCACAGTATCTGGCTATAGGGCATTTTCTTAATTAGTGATTGATGGGGGGTAGGCTCAACACATTGTGGGTGGTGCTATCCCTGGGCTGGTGGTTCTGGGTTCTAAAAAAAAAAAAAAAAAAAGCAGGATGAGCAAGCCATGGGGAATAAGTCAGTAAGCAGCACCCTGGCCCCCAAGGCCTCTGCATCAGCTCCTGCCTCCAGGTTCCTGCCCTGCTTGAGTTCCTGGCTTCCTTCAATGATGGACTACAATTTGGAAGTGTAAGCCAAATAAACCCTTTCCTCTTCAACTTGCTTTTGGTCCAATGTTTCATCATAGCAATAGAAACCCTAACTAAGATATGGTGCATGCTGGGAACTTGATAAATATTTCTTCGATGAATGAACATCACCATGGTAGCCTTCTAAACATGGTGCCAAACTATTTTCTTTGGAGTCCATATACTTTTCTTTCAGCTGTTTGTGATGTGGAGTTCCTCTTAGCCTGCTTGTAAATCATTTGCAAAAGATTAACAAAATAAACTAGCATAGGCGATAACCAGACTCTTATCTCCTGAGAAATCACTCCTTTGTTCTTTACTCCGGAGAGAAGAGTCCATGCCTCTAGGCTTCCCAGCAACTGAGAGTGAGAAGCTATCAAAACAAATCATTCCAAATCCACGTCCTCCCAGGTTTTAAATACCCTGTCTAAAGATGTAATTACTACTGAGGCACTGGGTGGAGATACTGATTAAGCCAAAATATTCATGGCATGAACCAAGACAAGCTTATAAAGCCTGCACCTGTACCCACCGCCCATATGGATGGAAAAGATCTCCAACACTGCATATGGATTCCCAGGCTCTTTTATTTCTAAGCCCAGACAACCTCTGGGTCCAAAGTAGAACCTTTAGAAAGAGAATTCCATCTGAAATGTCAACTGTCTGTAACACATCTACAACTTCATGTCACCAGTGACAAACCTCTTCCTCAAACACTGATTTCATATGGGAAAATAGGACATTTCAATAAATGTTTCATTAACAGTATTTTCCTGTCTGATGGAAATATTTTGTTTTCCCAGACTCTCCTCTACAGAACCATTTCCTACAATCCTCTGCAGCACAGCCTAGAACTCTCTAATTCCAATAGACAACCCAAAGAACATAGAAACCAACCCAACAAATGAGTGAAAACAAATCCTCACACTAAAAGCCATGGAGACTATTTTGTTCTGGAACACTGATACCAAGTCTGTGTTCTTCTCTGAGTTGCCCAAAGGTCAGGACAGGACAGACTGTCCTGACCACCTCAGCGGTGCTGGGTGGCAAAGCATGTTCCATGGGTCACTGTAGGCCCCAGAAGGAATGAAGTGAAAGATTGTACGGAAAGGATGTACAGTGGGTGGTTTCTTGGGTCCCTAGATAAGGCTTGTTCCCATTCTACTTGTTTATCTGGACTGGATTTCTTGCTATGTACTGATTCCAAACCCCAAAAATTTCAAGGATATTCTGAACATCTTTTATTAATAGCAACTCAAAAATTTTCAGATAGATGTCAAACATGCAAAAGCAGGTGCCATATAAGGCTTGTTCCTTCAAACTTCATAAAAATATGGTGGAAATATTTAATCCTAACAGTACAAGGAGTGTGATCAGGTAGAAAACCATCCGAGTATGGGAGAAAGTTGGGGGGGGGGGTCAGAACACATCTGAATGGCTTGCGTGTGGCCTTGTACTGAAGGGGATGAGATTTTGATTTGGTTCTATTACACGTGAGAAGGGAAAATATTCAATGAATAAGTGAAGCTCTTTGGAAACTCCGGGGTGCCCAGTGCTGTGGGTGGCAGAGAAAGGGGGTAAGAAATCACAAAATGTAGAAACAGCACAAGAGGGATTGATATTCTGAGCTCTGCCACATATAAACTATACACATAGGGGTTTGGACAAGGGCTTTATCTTGCCAGCTTCACATCCTTATAAAAAATAAAGCAATACCAGTGGCAAAAGTTATTGTAATTCTCAGCACACTACACTATGGGAATGGTCTGAGTTCTACTTTATAAGAGAGACTGGGCCTCTCGAACCAACCAGTGTCACTCAGCTGTGGTGAATCAAGTCAGCCTACAACTGTGCCCTTTGGAGAGGCCTCCCTCCAGTGACTGCTACGCTGTAAGACACAGGAGCTACAGGAAAGCATTTTCAGAGCACTGCATGAGTACCAGAGGTCAACTGCTGGGCCCATTTCTTCCTGCAGGCTAGTAGCTGGTGACCTCTCCGACCCCTGTGAAGCCAGCCTCGTGCCAGGCCTTATCCTTGCTCCAGAGGATGCTCAGACAAGATGGGGAGGAGAGTCTGCTCCCCAGCACTTACTTCCTAAGAACGGCGATCTCATTCTCGATGCTGCTCTCCTTGCCCTTCAGCGCCTTCTTCGGGATGCACTTGACTGCGAAGAGTTTCCCAGTTGCTTTTTCTTCAGCTAAAACCACTTCAGAAAAGGCCCCACTGTGAACAGAGAGGGAGAAAAGAAGGGTCAGGGTGGGAGGGTTTGGTTTCAGAAAGGCCCCTCTAACTCCAGCACAGTAACAAGGAGCATGACCACATCATTACTGTCATTTTGTGTCCAGCGGGGCTCCTTCCCAATGTCCTTAGAAGAAAACATGTGGACAACCATACCTCAATGCAAAGAGACGGTGGATGTCCACACAGGACCATAAGGGCAGTGGAGGCTGCCATGGGTTGGCTACTTTGAAGTGCCTCTTGGCACCCTAATATACAACATGGTCAGGTTAGGGTCCTGTGGTAGGCAACAAGAACATTCCCTAAAGAGGTTCCCCCTCAGAGAAAAAATGGTATCCATAGCATGGTCATGTAGACCAGAAAGTCAGATACTAAAATTCTCCAAGTCCCTATAGGCTCTCTCACCCACAGAATTTCCTAGAATACCTCCCAAACACTGAATTAATTCTCATAAATAGGTAAGGATGTAATTACAATGGGAGCTAGTGCTACATGAGGTACTGGCACTTGGATACTAACTGGTAGGACTAGGCAATCTTTCATTCTTCAGCTTCCTTTCCAAACAAACAAACAAGGACCATACAGTGAGGATGATTAGCCCATCTGCAAATAGAAATTCATCTCTTTGAGAAGAGAGAAACACACTGTAATCAGGATGTGTGGACCCTAAAAGCCCATCTCTCCCCAGCAATGGCATGCTTAGTCTGGAACAGCATTCTCCTTACCTAGAAACAGCACCCACATCCTTTAGCCACCAACAAAGATATTCTTATATTTTTGGTTGTGAGCCTAGCCTTTAACGGCTGAGGTATCCCTCCAGCCCAACAAAAATATTCTTAAGCATAGATAGGACCAAAGGGGACAGGAATTTGTATTTGCTTGGTACAGTGGACTATGAGTCTTTGAGATAATGTTCCTACTAGAATATAAACTCTCAAGCAAGAAGTCTGTCCATTTTCATGGTCTGCATTTAATTATACAGACCTTAAGGGCAGAAGATAGTCACTCAATGAAACAGTCAAATGGGAAGTTCCAGCAAGAACCTTCTGCCCAAATCTATAAAGAATTGCTAAGTAGAATTATTTACTCAGAAGGCTATGTCCTGAAGCTTCTTGAATCTCTTAAAACAATCATCATTAAATATAAATACATACAGTCTCACAACAGAATTTTCACAGAATAATCTTTGGAATCAGACAGTCCCTATGATATCTGCTCAATATCAAGGGGATTGGCCCCCCAAAAAAATCAGTTCAGAACAAGCCCAGAGTCCATGATCTGTGCTTCTCATCATTTCTTGTCCAAGGATAGAGTCACCCAATGAGGGTGAAGAAGACCTGAACACACAGATGCCAGATCCCTCCTCCACCATGTAAGCACCGTGTTGAGACTAAGAAATCTCACTGGGGAAAGACCAGGCCTCCCACACCAGGGGTAATTTTACACCAGAGTCTACTCATTCGTTTTTGACTTCCACTCAACTCCCTAAGAAATTGTCACACGCTGTTTAAACTTGTTCAAAGTGAACTCTGGGAGTGAGAAGGACTTTCTTGTCCCAGACTCTAGCCTGTTTGTTCTCAAATGTCCTCCAGATCCCTTTTCCTGGGGCACGCTGCCCCTACTAACTGTGACAAGATAATAACAAGACAGCCCAAGAGTAAAAACACTGTCCCTTTGAGGACAGCTAGAAGGTGAACTCCTTCCAAGGAGGTTGTGACTGTTAATCCCATGGTGAGAAAATGGAATCTCATCTACAGAAAGAAAGCTCAGCTCTGCCTGGAACTCTCAGTCTGGGAACTTAGTCATGACTGTTATAGCAGGACTTCCCCAATCACTTCTGCTGAATAACTGTAAGTGCCCAACTAGATATTGTCACCTTTCTACACTATTTGTTCTTTTACTAAAAAACCTCACCAGAGGGGAGACCCTATCAGGAGCTCCAGCTAATTCTAACAAGGCGCCCCCGGTCAGTTTCTGCTGGGTGTTTATAAGCCCTTGATTTAGTGTCACTTTTTCTTGACTCCCTCAGCTGGGCTGTTCCAGTCATCTTTGCTGCATTTTTTTTTTTTTGAGTGCCCGATTTGAAGATGTTTTGCTGTCTGTCCACCACTTCCATCTATCTGCTACTTACTGCTTATTCCTTTACTTTCGCCTACTATATCGATAATAAACTCTTTCAAAATCAAAAGCATGTCTACCATAGATCATTCTTTAGACTGTATAAAACAGTCCCCAATGCTGCTAACCCAGTGGGGTTTGTTGATGCCCCCACCCCCTGGCATCTTTCCAATTCGCAAAATCCATTCTCCAGAACACAGAGAATCCCTTCAGGGCTGCAAGCACCTGCTAGGGATGGGTCAATAGCTACTCTCAGGCCTCTCCTCGCTCACTGTCCCCTACCCTGCTCTGCACATACCCCAGCTCTTTTATTTCCACCAGGGAATCCACACAGACAAGAAGAGACCATGGCCAATGCAGGGGAGACAGTCTACTTAAAAGGGGACCTTCACCTGCAGATATGAAGCTCGCATGAGGGAAAATACTTTTGGCCTCTATGTGTCATTTTCTTCCTGGAAAACGGCTAGAATGTGAGATTATAGCTCGAGTTGGAAGGCTAGGGAGAAGACTGAGAGCAGGGGTGGTACTCCAGCAGCAGCACGCCCTCTGTGTTTGTTCTTAACTGTGGGTGGAAGGATCTATCTAAGGTCCTGTAGGAGGGCAGAAACGTGGGTCACACGCCCGCAAAGTGTTTCACAAACGAAGCAGCTCAGGCTTGACAACATGAGCCACTCCTGGGGTGCCTAGAGATGGACACAGGACAGGTACATGAGAAAGGCCCAGAAAGAGCTGCTGAAGTCCAATCATGAATGAAAGTCGGCCTGGACTTTATACTCTCAGGTATAGACTCAAAAGAAAAGGAGCTGGGGAGATGCCTCGGGAGCTAAGGTGCCTGCCATGTGAGCTGAAGGACTTTGAATTCAGATCTCCAGCACCCATTTAAAAGCTGGACATGGTCACACGCTGCTGTAACCCTAGTGCAGGGAGCAGGGGGACAGGTGAATGAATCCCTGGAGCTGGTGGCCAGGCAGTCTAGCCAATGTGTGAGCTCTGGGCTCAGTGAGAGGCCCTGTCTCAAACAATAAGGCAGAGAGTAGACCAAGAGGACTCCTGACATCAACATCTAGCCTCCACAGGCAAGTGCACACACCCACATACGCACATGTAGACATATACGTTATACATGCTCACACATACGATAGGTACAGTATATACACAGAGAGAAACAAAGAAAGAGACAGAGACACACAGAGAGAGAGATTTGAAGAAAGATGATTTTTTTGCCATAATCATAGCAGCATTACACACAACAGCCATGAGATTTACAAAAGAAATCAAGTGATGAATAAATAACCAAACAAAATGGAACATACATACAATGTGCTTGTAGTCCTAGGGCTGGGGAGGCAGAGACAGGTGGTCCCCCAGGCTCACTGGCCAACCAGTATAGCCCACATACTAGTTGGCCAGTGAGTGGCCATACATACATGCCATGCATAAAATGCAACATTATTCATTCCTTAAAAGACTCTGGCACATGATTCAATACAGATGAACCTTGAAAACATGTGCTAGATGAAAGCCCCCATCGTGGAAAGGAGACACTATGTGTTTCCACTGCTGTGAGGTCCCTGGAGTACTTAGTTCATAGAGATGGAAAGTGGACTGGGGTGGAGGAAGGGAGAACAGGAAGTGACTGTTTAACTGGGACAGAGTCTGGAAACTGAAAAGGACCCAGAAGCAGATGCTGGTGGTTACAAAACAAGGTATAATAGTTCAGAACCCACACCCAAAGTGGTTAAAATGATAAGGTTTATGGTATGCCTATTTTAGCACAATAAAAAATAACAAGAGAATGCTTACATGTGTACTCAATGACATGGCTTCACATAGAGGTAATGGGAAAATGTGAGAAACTCTTCACTTGTTACCTCCCAAAAGAAGAGAGGACTTACAGGGAAACTGCAGGGTACCAGGTGGCATGAACTGCTTGATATCTACAGAGTTCTCTGGCATGCATCAACTAATTTAGTCCTTGGGCAACTGAAAGATACAGTATACAAGAAGTCACTGTCAATGTCTTTAAGAACCAGGACATCAAGCACTGAGCCCAGTGCAGAGGCAGAATAGAGTGGGAAATCAGCCATAATCCCCTGAGCTCTTTCTTTTATCCTGTGTGTGTGTGTGTGTGTGTATGTGAATGTGTGTGTATGAATGTGTGTGAGTATGAATGTGTGTGTGTGTGACTGTGTGTGTATGGAATGTGTGTATATGAATGTGTGTGTGTATATGTGTGAATGTGTGTGTATGAATGTGAGTGTGAGTGTCTGTGTGTCTATGAGTATGAATGTGTGTGTACTGTGGGATGTTCTGTATGTCAAATATGTTGCTCTGATTGGTTAGTAAATAAAACACTGATTGGCCAGTAGCCAGGCAGGAAGGATAGGAGGGACAAGCAGAGAAGAGAATTCTGGGAAGTAGAAGGCTGAGTCAGGGAGACACTGCCAGCCGCCACCATGACAAACAGCATGTGAAGATGCCAGTAAGCCACGAGCCATGTGGCAAGGTATAGATTTATAGAAATGGATTAGTTTAAGATATAAGAACAGTTAGCAAGAAGCACGGCCATACAGTTTGTAAGCAATATAAGTCTCTGTGTTTACTTGGTTGGGTCTAAGCGGCTGCGGGACTGGCAGGTGATAGAGATTTGTCCTGACTGTGGGCCAGGCAGGAAAACTCTAGCTACATGTGTGTGTCTGTGTGCCTGTGAGTGCATGTGTGTGCATGTGTGTGTTAGTTTCTGTGTACAAATGTACATGTGCTTGCAGGTACACATTCATGTGAGTGTATGCCAAAGGACAACTTCCATTATCATCCCTCAGGTGCCGTCCATCTTGTTTTTGGCAACAAGGTTTCTCACTAACCAGGAAATGGCCATGTGGCCTATACTAGTTGGCCAGTGAGTCCAGGGGACCATGTGTCTCTGCCTCCTAGCACTAGGTATTATGAGCACAGGACACCACACATCTCTTTGCTTTTTCCTCACATCCATAAGCACTTTGCTAACTGCGCCATCTCTTCAGCCCCCTCTGAGGTCTTCTTCAGTACACTGTGCAGGGGTGGTGCTACCAGGAAGCCTGCCACCCCAGCACTGAAGTTGACAACAGCAGAAGGAACAGAAAGTGTTGTCAGGGCAACTGCCCTTACTCCCAAGCTCGAGCATACAAAACCACTCTTCTCATTTGCCCAAACAACATGCGTAAAATTATCTTCCTGAAGTTTTCCAAAGGTGATGCTTTCTGGACTCAGACAATAAGATTAGCATGCATTTTATTGTTCTCACGATAAGCAGAAATCACTTGAAGACACTTCCCTTGTTCAAGGAAGCTAATTAAAAACATCACTAATAAAATGGGTGAATGAACCTTTCAGCCACTTTCAGTGGAATTATGCAACACAATTTCAGGAGACTGAGCTGGGGTAGCAGGACTACTGCAAGGAAAAAGGTCTGGGAGCCTCGTGGGCCTTCAGACAGCCCAGGAAACTAAATGCCCAGGAAGTGGGGACAAAGAGTGCTGTCGCTTGTGCTCTGCAGGCTGTGAACCTAAGTGGGATGTATTCAAAACTGAGTGGCATGACACTGTCCTAGACGGTCACATTTCTACCCGGCCAACAGCAGCCTATGATGTTAGTGTGCCTGAAGCACAGAACAGAACCTCCTCCTCTGCAACCTGACTGCTTTCTTCACCTCCACACAAGGCACACTGTGTGGGACACATGTGTTCACATCTGCCCAAGAGAGTTAACAGAACACTCCTTGTTTTGACCGGTGAAAATACTAGATCTGTGAGCTTATGGCATGTCCCCCACCAGGGTGACATTAAGTAACAACTAATAGAAAAAAAGGAAAGGCAGGGTATTGTACAGACATAAAGGTGTTAGAAATGTATGACTGTAGGAGAAATAAAAATTCCAGTGTTCTGAAAAATTACACGTTTTCAAATGACAAAGATGTTTATTTAAATTACAAAGGAAGTCATTATTAAAGAAAATACCCAAGTTCTTACTAAAGTGAAATAATAAGCAGAAAGGTCGGACCAGTTGTTCCTGCGACGCCAAGGATCTCTGCAGCTGTAAAGAACTGTGCAGATGTGGATGCTGGCACCTTTCCTGCCCTCCTCTAAATCAAACCATCACCTGGAGGCAGCCGCTGGGATTCTAAGTTGGGTGCCAAGAAGGAAACCATCTTTGGAGGGCAGAGTCTCAAGACTAGGCTAATGTCATGGGACTAAAGAATTGTACACAACTGCTTAAGCTTTCAACGTCATTAAGAAAGGCCCTAAAGCAGGTCCTTTTGTTTTGCTTTAATACGGCTCAAGAATGGAATTCTGCTACAGACTGTTGCACCCCAGTCCACTGAGGATACACACCCAGGTCACGCTGAGTGTGATGACCCAACATCCAGGTGACCCATGGGAGGGCGAGTGGGCTGGGCTCTGGGCAATGCCTCATCTTCCCATCCCCTCTGAAAAGGGAGCATATGCCACATGCCCTGAGGATGCCTAGGCTAACACCTGGCATTAAAGGTTTTGTGAACCATGGTTGTCAGGTACTACCCAGATGTGAAAATATACAGAGCCATTCAGAACATCCTGTCTTCAGATCTGTATCTTCTGTTGGGGGGAGAGTTCAGAGCAGAGGCAAGCAAATCCTGGTTGTCCTTGCTAAACCACCTACTCATTACCAGTTGTTACCATCAGAGCAGAAGGTAAGCATGGGAGTGCACACCTGGAGTTCCAGACGTTCAAGAAGCTGAGGCAAGAGGACAGCTTGAACCTAAGAACTTGAGGGCAGCCTGGGGAGCACATCCAGACTGTTTCTTAAAAAGAAAGTGAGAGGGACCAGCAAGATGGTTGTCTTAGGGTACTTATCACCAAGACTGGCGACCCGAGTTCAATTCCTGAGACCCATGTAGTAGAAGGAGAGAACCAATTCCTACAGTGCAGGTTGTCCTCTGACCATCAAGTATGTATTTATGTATTTTACACACACACACACACACACACACACACGCACACGCACACGCACACACATATGCACACACATGCACGCACACACACATGCAGATTCCTTAGATGGAATGACTTTCAGAAAGGATCAGGAGTTGTCTTTTTTGATTCATGAAGTATGCTGAACCAACCACTTGGTAAAATTATATTCATCCCAAATTAGACCAAGAAATAATCAGATACTGGAATGATCTGCCCTATTAGCTGAGAGTCGGCTAATATTGGCTCATTGCCTTTTTGTGCTTTTTAGTTGCTCTACATACAAATCAGATTGATTGTGTTATTAACTTTATTAACGGCTTCGCCTTTGCCTGCTACTAACATCGCACCCCGCAGCTGGGCCCCCCAACATTACCCCAGGCCCCTCACCATCAATCAAAAGGTTCTATTCACCAAGCACACCATTTCCCTGCTGTTGGGCCGGGACAATATGTATTTTTAAAAATAGGAAAAGAACTTAATCAGGAAAAGACAATGAAGTTGGTGATATTTATCTTGAGACAATCTAGGAACTAGACAAGCACCATTTAGAGCTATTGTTTCAGAACAGTCCACTCTTAAAATGGAAAAAAAAAAACCACATTTTAACCCCAACAGTCCTCTTACTGAGCAGAGAAAGTAAATGGATCATAATACTACTGGACAAAGATGGTTTCCATGTCTCAGCAACTCCCCTGGCAGAAACCAAGCACTCTGAGAAATGCTTGCTCTTCCTGAAAAGTCTCCGCACGTTCCCATGTCATGACTGCCGTTCGGTAGTGCTGACTCAGCACACTTACCAAAAGACCCAAAACATGCCCAGTGTAAAAAGTCAAATTCTGTCAAGCAGGGGCATCAAAAGGGTCTTGGTTTCCTGTCCTTACAGAAAAATGTGAGCCCTGCATGGAAACTGGTATCCAATTTAGATAAAGCATCTATTTACTAAGGTGTGCTTTACTATTTACTAAGGGCTTTCCCTCTACCTGGCAAAGGGCTACATAGAAGAGATGAACAGCAGGCTATATATCAGTAAATATGAGTGTTATATATGAATGAATGTTATATGTTATATTCACATATGTTATACATGAATGTTACATTTACCGCTTACTCCTTATTTAAGACGAGCTTTCTCGAGAACCTGGGTCTCACCAATTTTGCCAGAACTGCTGCCCAGGCAGCTTCAGGGATCCACCTGCCTTCCTTCCCCTCCCTCAGCAGACAAGCACTGCTGAGTCCCACTTTCTACAGGACTGCTCGGGACCCAAACTTAAGTCCTCACGCTTGAACAGCAAGCATTTCACCAACACAGCCATGATCCCAGCTCCTATTCTTTTTAACTGGAAAAACAAAATCCCATCTTCCTCTGAAACTGGTAATTTCCTGTGGGAGCCCATTTTGAGCTTCCTAGTGGCTTTACCCAGCAGGTCCGCATAGAGAGGATGATTGGACCATGGGCCTGAGTGCAGGTGTCTGAGATGGTCTGCACTTGGCTGAGCTGGGGGGGTCTTTTGCTCCACCCCTAGGCGTTTCTGTAAATACCTTAGGACAGAGCCAGTCAGGGCCCATTGGAATAGGTTCCAGGACCTCTCGAGGCTATCCTGTATTTTTTTATCTGTTTATCTCCACACCCTAAATCCTTCTATCTAATATTTCCTGCTGCTGTCACTCAAGAAAACTCTGGGGAACTGTGGAGTTGGTGGGTAGCCGCCCCGCAAATTCCACAATGACAAGCAAATTTCCATGAGATCTTCAAGAACCATGAAGAGGTATTCTTAACTATCCACCCGATTAGCCTGATTGTTGCCCATATCCATTCTTCTTAATGCATTTCTGCGTCCCGAGCCACTGAAGCAGGGCTCAGCTGTGACAAGCCTTGTGACTCGAAAAGGCATCAAATGGCTGGCACCCTCACTGCCTTTGACATCTTCAGTTTCTAAAGGCTTTTTTGTGGCACTAAATCTTTACTGTTAATAGAGTCACTGATCCAAATACAGCAGACAAATAAATTCCAAGTGAATGCATACTGCCATCCTCAGAACATGCTTCATTTAACAGCACAACTCTTCCCCCTGATTCTCTGACAGGCCCTCGTATTTTACCTCTGTGGTCCCTATGTCACTTGTCAAAGGGTAACATGGACTCAAACAGAGTTGGCAAATTTGGGGGTGTTTTTATTTTTTTTTGTTTGTTTGTTTTTCTTATCACACCACCAGGAAGGATTCTGGAAAGCCTAGTTTTTAGAGATGGTGGCAAGTAAAACGTTTTGGCTCATTAGGGACCAGGAAGTCTCCCAAGGCCACAGCTTAAAGGGCTAGTGTCATACAAGCCCATAAAGCATCTATATGGGGCTACTTGCTGTGTGGGAATATTTGTCAATGGGTGCTGGAGGAATGAAGAGATGAATCAGGAACTCCTGGAATATTTTCGTCTTTCTGTATCATCTCAGATGGTATATCTTGTGGCAGTTTATGCTGATGTCATTAGGAAGACATCTCAGCGAGGTGGCTCTTCAAAGTGCCTTCACATCTTCCTCAGATATGACAAGGACACAGACTTGGCAGATCCTTGTGCCCTTCTCTCTGACTACTACAAGGGTATAATGTTCTCTCAGTAACAGGGCAGTTCCTTTAGTAGAGACAGTGGGCATCCCCCCCAAATTGTAGGTATAAATGTGAGCTGAAGGCTGGGATAGAACAGAATATTCATTGGAAACATGGCCAGCTTTGTCCTTACCATGGCCATCACAGACACACCCCCTTTTTTTTTTCAAGTAGTACTAGGGATGGAACCCAAGGCTTACACCTGCTAGGGGAGTACTCTACCAGCGAGCTAAGCTGCATCCCTTGTTTTAGTTTTAATTTCTGAGACAGGCTCTCATTACTCTGTCCAAGCTGGTCTTGAACTCACCCCATAGCCAAGGCAGCCCTTGAACTTGAGATCCTCCTGCCTCAGCCTCCCACATAGCTGGGATTATGGGCCTGGCCAGAGCCTGGTAGGACCCTCTTATTGCCAACACTCCTGAAAGGTTGACTTTCACTGTTGCTTAGAGCAATGTCTGAATAAGAACTTGAAGAAAAGTCCTTGGGCTTCCTGAAAACTTGATACTTTCAGTGTCCTCTTCAATTCCCTAAGCTCCCTCATAAAAACCAGACTCCTTACACACTCGACAATGGGTGATGGCACTGCTGTCTGCACCTATGCAAAGGAAATATTATCAATATTCTGTTTTTTTAAAGAGCAATTAATGTTAGAAATAGCAAATAATTAGGATCCTGAATAATCTGAAAAATATAATGGAGATGGCATGGTGGCACATACCTACAACCTCAGCACATAGGAAATGAGGCAGGAGGAGCGTCATGAATCTGTGGGCTACACAGTAAGTTCCAAGTCAACCTGGGCTACACAGTGAGATCCAAGCCAACCTGGGCTACATAGTGAGATACAAGTTAGCCTAGGCTACATAGTGAGATCCAGGTCACTCTGGGCTACATTGTAAATTCCAAGTCAACCTGGGCTATACAGTGAGATCCAGGTCAGCCTGAGCTACATAGTGAGATCCAAGTTAACGTGGGTTATACAATGAGATCCAGGTCAACCTGGCTGCATAGTGAGATCCAGATCTGCCTAAGCTAAATAGCAAAACTGTCTCCAAAACAAACAGGCAAAAATACACACATACACAATAGAACACTAAACACCTATTTAAAATAATGAAGTAGACTTATGTGATTGAATCGTCCCCAAGATATAAGTGAAAGAATATATGTTATGTTCACATTTATATCAGAGAGAGAGAGAGAGAGAGAGAGAGAGAGAGAGAGAGAGAGGAGAGAGAGAGGAGAGAGAGAGAGGAGGGAGAGGGAGAGAGAGAAAGGAGAGAGAAGAGAGAGAACCTAGGGAAGGATGGACAAGAAGCTGTGGCACTCCGTCCCCTGGGGAATGGTGTGGGAGTGAAGCTCATTGGAGGCCTCATTTCGACTCATTTTATTATGTGCCCATACTTTCTCTATTAAAAGTTAATGAAATGGAGAAATGTTTAGGAAAAGAGAGAAAATAATCAATAATAATTATCTACACAAAGTGACTAGCGAATCAAAGCCCTGTACTTGATATTTTAATTGGATCAGCCAATTAGCTATAGCACAATGACAAAATGCCAGTGACAACCCTGTCCCACAGCCAAGTTTACCCTCTGTGCTGTGGAGACCGCCTGTCTCGACAGGACTCCTAGGAACGAGTTATGCAGCCCTGGTTCATAGACGGCCACACACCTTCCCTGATACAGAAGTACAGTAGCCTTTGGGACAAACAAATGTCTTCACCGAGACTACTCTTGAATAAGGTAACACTGCGGGACTCATTGATGGAAAAAGGAGAATCTCAAATGGGCCTTGAAGAATGAATATGTTTCAATGTACAGAGATGCAGGGCCAGAAAGATAGTTGGAAGACAAAGTAAGGCTGATGCAGTAGAACATATTCAAGGCCAGGGGGGGTGGGGGGGGCGGGGGGGGGGGAGAGAGCTGCCTGAAGAGAGTAGATGTCAAACACTTGAGGGAAAACGGTTTGTAGTGACATGCACAATGCTCAGCACACATCCCAGTGTGTCTCTGTATTCACAGCCCTGTATAATCTTACAGTAGAGAGATTCAGGATCCCCCCAAGATATTCAGGTTCTGATTTGTGAATATGCCACCTGATGCAGCCAAGGAGATTTTGCAGTTGTAACTAGGTTGTATATTCTACTATGACAAGTGTCCTGGGTGAAACCAATATAATCACAAAGGTCCTTGCAGCAGGAGGACAAGAAAGGTCAGATTCAGAGGTGATGTAACAATGGAAGTCAAGTGACATCCCTGCTGGAAGAGACACAAGTCAAGAACTTTCAGCTCCTACCTAGCATCTAGAACATGAAGTAGACTCTCAAAAAAAAAGGTAAAGCTGGACTGCGGTGGTGCAGCCTTTAATCCCAGCCTTTAATTGGGAGGCAGAGCCAGGCAGATCTCTATGAGTTCAAGGCCAGCCTGGTCTACAGAGTGAGATCCAGGATAGGCACCAAAACTACACAGAGAAACCCTGTCTGGAAAAACAAACAAACAAACAAAAAGTAGACTCTCCCTTGAATGTCAAGGAAGAGCACAAGCCCTCCCAATGTCTTGACTTTTGCTTCACAAGATTCAGTTTAGGACTTCTGATCAAAACTAAGATAGTTTGTGGTACTCAACAGCCACTAAGTTTTGCTAATTTGTGATAGCAACAGTAGGAAATAGATACAAAATCATCATCATCATCATCATCATCATCATCATCATCAGTCACCACTCAGAAACTAGACTCCTAAGGCTTAAGAAGTTATACAAATTTCAAAGCCACTGACCAGGAAGCAACAATATTCAAACTTGAGAGTGATGTGTGGACAAGAGGATGCCCTGGGAGAGAGCAAGGGCCCACACTGTGTGTGCTCTGAACAGCTGATGGAAAAGTGTGCACCTGATGCAGGCCGTGGTGAGAAGGGAGGGCTTAAGCAAGTGGGAAAAATAAATAAAGCCGATTAATATGCAATATCCTCGTTCCAACCAAATGCATTTGGATTGCGTTCCGTGTCCTTCAAACATCCCTTTGAACAGGGGCAAATGACTTTGGCATGCAGGAAGTTCGTGTGTGGCCCACAGTTTCCTTATTGATGCTACTTAAGGGCATAAAAAAATGCTTTCTTTTTACCTGTAAAAATCCCTCCCCTCTTGTCTGTCTTTGCTGTACACCTTCTGATCTCCGAGCTGCCTCTTGGATAATTTCATAAACAAAGCTGTAAACAGAAGGTGGTCATGATGTGTGCTAGTCTGTGCATCCTCAGGAGGACAGAGTTGAATCTCTCTCTCTCTCTCTCTCTCTCTCTCTCTCTCTCTCTCTCTCTCTCTCTCTCTCTCTCTCTGTGTGTGTGTGTGTGTGTGTGTGTGTGTGTGTGTGTGTGTGCAGTATGTGCATATGTGTGTGTACATGTGTATTACTAGAGAGCAAACTCAGAGCCTCATGTATGTTAGGCAAATGCTTGATTACTGAGATACAGCTTCATCCATGTGCAGACTACAGTATAGAGAATAATTCCTTTTCCTCACAATATTGTGCAAAACAAAATGAAGCTCTTCTAACCTAGATAATTGCCATCAGCATCATCTTCATCAGCATCATAGCATTACCACATCACCAATACTATTTATTGAAGCTTACTTTAAAATGCTATCATCAACTAAATTTTTATTCTACCAACAACTTGACATGGTAGCGTTATCATGCCCATTCTACAGCTGAGAAAAGCAAGGCTCAAAGATATTCACATTTTTTTGCTATCAAGCTAAGGACACTGACAGTCTAATAACCTTATGCTGAAGTCCTCCTCTGTCATTTTGAGCGCATACCACTTCACCAGCAGTGAAGGAGTGATGACAGAGGGGTACCAAGGGTTTTCAACTGTGCTCCCCACCCTCCCAAAGTGTCCAGAGTCCCCTGTCCTTCCCTTACAAATAGTCGTTTGTACTAGATGGGTAAACTCATTAACATTGTCATAACCAGAGAACCTTCCAACAGAACAGCTGGCCTTCTCCGAGGTCCCTCCAGTGTTTACACCAGCCAAGGGCTGAGGCAGATTCTCTTCCTTCCTACTTTGCTGAGCTGGCACTCTATGCTGGCAGAGAGGGGCAGAATTTTTCAGAATTTTCCACCCTAAATCCAGTGCTCAGTGCTCTAGAATTAGGTCCCTCCCCCTGGTCTTGGCTTAACTTTCTCTTACTTCCAAAATACAAATACTCGGGAGGAGCCAAACTGACCCTCCTGGACACCACTGGCCCTTCTCTTTCTCAATGGCCCACGCATCTCATTATGCATTTCCTGATTAATAGAACCAACTTAATCCTCCAGCACAATTGACCGGCCCTTGTGTCTCTTACAATACAATCACATTAACCTTTCCCAGTCGATGGAAAAGGCCATACCTCTTGCTATGGGGAAATATTCTATTTGTTGTGCAGCCACTTACACACAGAGGCTGCTAGTCAATTTATTACAAAGAGTTGATGATACACACATTTCTGGCCAAAACTAACAGTATGTCTGCCTTGTGACCCCCCCCCCAAAAAAACAGAACAAAAGATGATACCATGGTACTAAACCTTGCCCAAATAATAACGGCCAGAGCATAACAGTCTGGTTCACTTGGACTGTTTCAATTCCTTAGGCATGAGGGTTATGATCCATCAGAAAGAACATAGGCACAAACATGCTCTTGACAGCACTCCCAAGTCCCCAAGGTCAGGAACTAGGACATTGTTCAGACCAACAGAGAGGCCCAAGCCCCAGGCTCATGCCTCTCAACCTGGCCCCAGGAGAGCAGTGAAAGGCTCCAGCTGCAGAACACACCCCAGGTCTGCCATAGCAGCTTCCCGGACCCTTGGGGCTGGGCTGCCCTGAAATTCAGGACAGGTCAAAACAAGACAGTCCCCAGAGCAAAGATTCCACAGACTAGGTGATTTGGGAGCTTCTAAAATACTAGGCTGTCTAAAAGACTCTCCCCAAACTGGCCCATGATTAAAGTCCTTGAGATTCCATCAGCAAGCCACTTCCGGTTAAGAGACGCAACTATTGACATCCCCACAGAAATCAGAGTGTGTTTCCTGGGAACAGGCCAACGTGCCTCATGAAGACATTAGCGGAGCTCAGCAGGAAGTCCTTAATGAAACTGGAAACTAGCCATGCTTTAAACATGAGTTAGCTCCAGCCCTGGGAAGAGTAGCTGTTCTTTCAAGGAAATGAGAATGACATGGGTCACATAAGACGGAGCACTTTGTACACTACCTCCAGGTGCTAAGGAACAGCGGCAAAGAGGCTCAGACAGAGGGCAGGTCACACATCTGTAAGCTGCAGGGATCGAAAGGAAGGGGTGGGCAGGCCCTTTAGTCAGTGAACACACGCTGAACCAACTTATCCAAAAGGTGTTGAAGAGAGGCGAATGGGCCTCTCTGTCCCTAGGAGCCCCCATGCCAGGGTGAGGGAGGCAAAGAAGAAAGAAATCCATAGGTAGCTGGGGACTTGGATCAGTTGGTAAAGCATTTCACCAGGCAAGCATGAAGCCCCGAGTGTGATCTCCAGAAGCCATGTAAAAAGAGCTAAGTGTGGTGACATACACTTAGAATCCAAGCTTTGGGAGGTGGAGGTAGGTAAATAGATCCATGGAGTTTGAAGCCAGCCATCCTAGACTAATCAGGGATCTCCAGGCCAATGAGACTCTGTCCTGAAACAAGGCACACGGCACCTGAGTAACAACAACCAACATTGTTCTCTGACCTCCGTATGTATGTATGCACAGGTGTGTGTGTGTGTGTGTATGTGTGTGTGTACCCCAGTCTGCACTGAGCCAGAATCCCGTTGAGTTAGTCATCATCCCTCCTTAGCCCCAGATGCTTCCTCCTATCATTTCGCATCTACTGACCCCACCTGCTCTTTGACCACACACTTTCCCTGTCCCATGCTGTATGCTGACTTGAACCCCATTTCTCTACCCCACTACAAAGGGGGACTATTGGAGCAATCCCATTAGAGCTCCCCAGCATCACGCTTACACAGATGCTATCAAGGAGCTTTTTCTTCACCGTCTCCGAAGTTAGAATCGACTCACTTTTACTGAAGTTCTCCCCTGAGCTATGAGAAGCCCACCATTCTGCCTGGCACTCACTCATGAAGCTACCTGGACTTGTCCCTTTTTTCTTGCTAGAGAGACAGATCTTCTGCTCCACTACCTCCTCCTTCAGCTGAGAACTTCAAAGAAGAACCCCACACCTGCCCTCAGACCTAAAGCACAGCGCGCAGACCACCCCACCCCACATCTAGCAACTGGCCTGCACCTCCTCCGGCTCCCCCTAGAACCGGCATACCCTCACAATGTCAAAAGCCATCCCAGGCATCAAGAAGGGAAGGCTCTAGAAATGTATGTATAGCACACAGACACAAACAAATGGGATGCTACTGTGACTCAACATTTTTCTCCTTTGCCTCACACTTCAATGCTTCTGAAAATTATGTTTAAAATACGAACTGGCCACGCTAATTGTCTTCATCTCTACATCAGATACACTTGAGCAGCAGCAGGGGAACACAGAAGTGAATCACTATGCCTCATCCCTCCAGAACGCTAGGGCTGAGGATCTGCAGGGATCGCCTGCACTCTCTGAGTTGCGCAGTCCTGGCCCCTTCTCCTAAGGGCAAGTATCGGCAAGGCAACGATGACAGTGGCCTTGTTTCTTTACTTGATTTTTGAATCAAAAATGCCGATCCTACACAGCAAGCTCTCCCTTCCTGTGTGTGCAGCCACCACCTGGCCGTGACTTCCTCTCCACAAGCCTCATGGAGCTGAACAAAGATCAAAGTGTGCAGTTTACAAAGGGGACCACGAGAACACATGTTGTACATTGTTGCTGTCCTTCTGTTCGGCATTGGCTGCCGCATCCATACCCAGGTGAGTGGTATTTAGGAAATAACTGTGGATGTCTTGCTGGCTATAATTATAAAGAAAAAAATCTAGCTTCCTTAAAGAGCTCATGTTAATAACATTTCTAAATTTAAAAATTACAGTGAAATGTAGGAGACATTTAAGGGGGAAAGAATGAGAAGATCCGCGTATGTTAATCTCCTTAGGATGTGAATTCCACAATCTTATCGGAAAAAGAAAAAACATTCAAGTCTCACAAATAAAATCTTAAAGTATTAACATCCGCACCACACCAAGGGCCTTCCACTGAGAACCACCTGCACAACTCATTGCCCATTCACAGAAACCCATGTCCAACAGAAGATAACCCCACACACATACACCATCAAATACATGTAGACAAAACACAAACGTACAGCCCACAGAATGGTCAGTTGACACATTCACCAACCCTCAAGACTCATTAGAAAACAAACTAATACAGGACTGGAGATCGACAGATCAATGGTTAAGAGCATTTGCAGCTTTTGCAGAGGGCCCAGATTCAGTTCCTAGCACCCACACTGGGCAGCTCACAACTGCCTGTAACTCTAGTTCCAAGGGATTCAATATTGTCTTTCGACTTCCTAGAGTATGAGGCATGCATATAATGCACATACACACACACAGGCAAAACACTCATACACATAAAATAAATATTTAAAAAAGAAATTAAGGGGGTTGGGGAGATAGCTCAGGGGTTGAGAGCACTAGCTGCTCTTCCAGAGGACCCGGGTTCAATTCCCAGCACCCACATGGCAGCTCACAACTGTCTGTAACTCCAGTTCCAGGAAACCTGCCACCCTCACACAGACATACATGCAGACAAAACACCAATTCAATAAAAATAAATAAATCAGGCTGGAGAGATGGCTCAGTGGTTAAGAGCACTGGCTGTTCTTCCAGAGGTCCTGAGTTCAATTCCCAGCAACCACATGGTGGCTCACAACCATCTGTAATGAGATCTGGTGCACTCTTCTGGCCTGCAGGGATACATGCAGACATTACATTGTATATATAATAAATAAACAAATCTTTAAAAATAAATAAATAAATCATAAAAAAAAAGAAATCAAAACAAGGCTAAGTAAACCTTCAACAAGACCATTTTATCCAAGTTTGGAAAGGACAGTCTTCTATGAGAAAGCGGATGAGTAGAGACTGCACCAACACTTTTGCAAAGTATTCCAGCAATGCTTATTAAATCACATTTAAGAACCTAAATAAAAGCAGTATATAGTCATGTATGTTTATATTAAATATATCCATGTCTATAAAGATGGTTATTGAAGCATTATAGGAAATGAAGAATATTTTTTAATAACTTGTTTCAGCTGGCCATTGGCACACACTTGTAAGCTCAGACCTTGAGAGGCATAGCTGTTGGGAATGAGTGAAGTCCCAATTGAAAGAGTTTTGTTGACACAGGCACAGACATGTCAAAGACCCTAATGCCTTAGCCCCACAAGAGTGGCAAAGCCTTCTCCTGATGAGGAGTCTCAAAGGAAATGGCAAAGCCTTCCTTGGTCCAAGTGCAAATGTTGACAGTGTATGTAGAGAATGTTCACCATAGCTTTCTCCCCCTGGATGTTTATAGCCTGAAGACTGATCCCCTACAGAGACTTCTACTGAGATTAGCTAAACCTGAGTCCTTGTTCAGCATATATAATAACCCTGACTCCTTGTTAGCTGTATGCAATAACCCTGCCACCCTGTTCAACTGAATATAATAAACACACATCTTCTGAGGTCCTATGGCTTCTCCAGCAGAGAGTCTAGTCTACCCAATGTCAGCTTTTCTATGTGTGTGGGACCATGTGTCCTTATTCTCTCATCACCCTGAGTCAGGGTTCCAAGACCCAAGCTGTGCAAGGATGCGACACCTCTGTGTCCAAGAGGATTGTTGCAAGTCAAGGCCAATCAGGTCAACAAAGTAAGTGCCAGGACAGCCAGGACTATAGAGTAAGATCCTGCCTCGATACAATAAAAAACAAATAAAACCATTCATTTTCAGTGGAGTACAATCCATTCAAACTACAGACCATTATGTACCCACAATCCATACTAATTCATGTTAATTTCTCAGCCATGACAAAATACCCGAGAGAAGCAGCCTAAGAAAGGTAGGGTTCCCCTGGGCTCACAGTCTGAGGGCACAGTCCATCCTAGTGGGGAAGTGACAGAGGCGGGAGCTGAGGGCAGCTGCTCACGTTGCATTCACAGTCAGGAGGCAGAGAGACACGAGTGCTGCCACTCACCTCACTTTCCTCCTTTCAGTCAGTCAGGGACTTCCCTGCCCATGCAATGGTGTCACCCACAGTTTGGATGGGTTTTCCCATCTCAGGTAACCAAATCAGAAACCCCCTCTCAGACATAATCAGATGTTTATCTCTTAGGGGATTGTAGATCCCGTCTGCTTGACAACAGATATTAGCCACTGCAATATGCTACAGCTGTATGTAGTTGTCAAGAGATATGCAAATATCCCAGTATATGTAGAGGGTATAAACAGCTCAGAGGAGATAAATAAACTACGGTTAACTCACAATAGTTCAGTCAGTGGAATATTAATTAAATGATAGGATCTACTTGTATTAGCACAAATAAACCTTAAAAACATGAAAATGAAAAAAGTTTACCAAAATTTAATTACATGACTGTTTCTGCTTACGTTGATAGGAAAAACACAATCATCACATATGAAGCCCCACATCATTTGTTCCTAACACACACAGATGTAGTGAAAGAACAGAGACACACCAGTTTTAAGGAAAGCCTGCTCACGGGGAGCGGAGAGGCAGACGCAGTAAGACGTGACAATATGCAGAGCTCTCTGTCTTAATAACCGGAAGCAACCGTGACAAAAGTGAACATTTGCTCATTCTGGGTGGTGCTACATGGTAGGTTGTTCACTGATTTTTCTGTACTTTGGTAAATTTGAAATAGTTTATGATAATAAAAAAAATAATAAACCCACAGCTCAACAGACAATGAATGGAACCTACAGGAACCTGAAGGGTTAGGTCACACACAAGGAAGGACAGCTAAGGCTTTGGGGAACCTATTCCTCACACTGGGTTTCTCTGCCCAGCCTTAATACCAGGGGAGGTGCTTAGTCTTACTGCAACTTGATATGCCATGTTTTGTTGATACCCACAGGAGGCCTGCCCTTTCTGAACAGAAACTGAGGAGGAGTGGATTGGGGGGGCGGGGAGAGGGAGGAAGGGAGGGAGGGAAAAGGAAGGAGAGGAGGGAGGGGAAACTGAGTCAGGATGTAAAATAAATTTTATTAAAAAATCTTTAAAACACACACACACACACACACACACACACACACACACACACACACACAAAGAAAAGACAGCCTAGCTGAGGCTGGGTTTTCTCCAGTGGTGTAGCCACTGGTTAGTTGCTCATAAAAGCCTCCATAATGAAGCTCAGTAGATCAACTTGTTGGAAGGAAGAAGAGGTTCGGTAGAAATAGAAGGGAGATAAGAGACAGAATGGGAAGAAAATATGTTAAATATCTATTATATGTGTGTACGGCATTGCCAAAGAAAGAATGTAAAGTCTTCTTCACAGGACACCCCAGGGCTCTGTACCTTTGGGACAGTCCTGCTTTATATTAACAAGCCCAAGTCAGGGCTCAGGAAAAGTTACTCGACCTCTTTGAGCCTGTGTTGTGATCTTTAAAATGGGAATAACCAATAGTGCTTACCTTGTAGGGTTATAAAAAAATTCAGATGTGAAGAGGAAACCTCGCAGTCGCTCTTCAGTATCATCAGTGAATACTACAAAATGTAATAAAGCCATGGGAATGCCAAAAAAAATATTCACGAATATCACAAAGGACAACTGAGAAAGAAAACAAATTTCATATAGCCAAAAGTGAGCCATCAAGCGGTCAGGGATCTTTTAGGCATTAGAATCTTCTAGAGTAAACTTTGACCCACAGAAACGAGGGCCTTGTCCCTATTGACACAACAGCCAACCAAGGACATTAGGCTAGAACTAGAGGTCTCTGGACATTGGTGAGATAGTTTTTGTGATGATATTTTATTTGTGCTGAAATATGGTGATATTTTATTTGTATGTTAATAAATAAAGTTTGCCTAGAGATCAAAGGGAGCCAGGCGGTGGTGGTGCACGCCTTTAATCCCAGCACTCGGGAGGCAGAGGCAGGCGGATCTTTGTGAGTTCGAGGCCAGCCTGGTCTACAGAGTGAGTTCCAGGACAGGCACCAAAGCTACACAGAGAAACCTTGTCTCAAAAAACCAAAAAAAAAAAAAAAAAAGAGAGAGAGAGAGAGAAATCAAAGGGAATAGCAAGCCATTTTAAGGTAAACACAAAAGTCAGGCAGTAGCAGCACATGCCCTTAATCCGATCACACGCAGGCAGGGTCTCTGTATGTTCAAGGACATACTAGGGAACAGCAAAGTGTGGTGACACACACCTTTAATCCCAGTACCAACCATAGAGACCTGGAGGTCTGCACAGACAGGCAGTGACAAGGAAGTGAGGTAGCTGGGCTAAGAGCCAATGAGAGGGCAGAACAGCAAGGCAATAAAAGCCTGGGTAGACAGGAAGTAGCTCTCTTGGGAAGCTACGGCACCATGGTGAGCTAAGGTTAGCTGGTGGCTCTCACTATTTCCCTGATCTCTAAGGCTTTCACCCCTATATTTGACTCTGTTTCTTATTTAATAAGACCATTTAGAAATTCTTCTACAAGTTTTAGCAACCCTGGCTTCATTAGTTCCTTGAGCTGACTCATGGAGGACATAATAGCCATTGTCAAGTAAGAAATATCACGTAATAGCTGGTGTTCATCATTAACAATGATGGAAGAAGAGATTAGAGTCCATGGTCTGAAGGAAAAAAACTAAGTTCTGGGCCAATGAAAGATCCTATGTCAAACAAAAGGTAGACAGCAAACACATGTGTACACATACACAAATGTTGATACATGTACACAAAAAGCAATGGTTGATTTGTTTAGTGATCCCTTGATGGACAAAACTTTCAGGGCCTAATTAGCCAAGCTTCTCCCCAATGTCACATTTGTAACAGTCTTTATTGAGAATATCTGGGTATGGGAACTGTTAAAAATTAACTCAGGAGAATTCTCTGATTCAGAGATCATAAATCTTTGTGATTGGGGACAGAATATTTCCTTTCTCTATATTATCAATTCCCCAGCCTCACTATTTAACAGCCATTCCCAACATCAACCACCCCACAGGGAAAGCTAACAAAAGCAAATTTGGGACCCACCCGAAGAGAACACTGGGAAAATATTATTGTTATGAAAAAAGAGAGGCAAAGCCAAGTCAGGGGACAGCAACTGTGGGTCTCCTTCCTCCGCTGTAGTCAGTCTCTGGTGCTTCGTATCTGAATGTGGAAGATGTATTTTGTTCCTGGAAGGAGTCCATGCCTTACTCCTCTGTGCAAACAGGAGGGTTCCGCTTTTGCTCAGTTTTGATGGTTCCCTGGAGTCGCCCCTGTTCCGTGGTGGTTCCTGATGGCAAACACTGTAATCATCATTTTGCTTATTAGGGACTTAGTTCTAAATAATTGGACTTTGTCCCCAGACAGTCTGCTTAAGCAAATCAGATGAGGAAGGTCTCGGCATTGGGAATCCTCTGGTGCTGGTCATTTCCATAAGTCCCTGGCAGCAATTTACCTCATTTTAATACAAAGCAGACAGGGAATGAACGTGCTCAGGGCAGGCTGTTGGTCAGAGAGCCTGGGCTGCCAGGCTGACTTGGTCCCTAACACACAGCCAGCCTTCTGGATCCACAGCGCTCTATCGATGGACTCAACTAACTTCAGACTGGAAGGGCTGCCTTCATTGTTGTTGTTTGGGGGAGTTGGGAGGCCTTTTATCAGTTCTGTTCTGTTTGGGTTTGGTTGAGACAGGGTCTCATGTAGCCAAGATCAGCTTCAAACTCACTACATACCAGAAGTTGTCCTTGAACTCTTGGTTTTTCCTGCCTTCACCTGAGTAGAGGGCTGAGATTATAGGCATGTACCACCACACCCAGCATAACTGTTTTTAACATGCCAATTCCAAACATGTATGCATTTTTTCTTGTCATTTTTTTTTCTATACATAATACAGTATGGCAAGTACTGCCACAGAATTGACACTGAATTAGGTAATTAATCAAGAGATGATCTAAAGTATACAAGAGTGCAGGTTGCATGCATCTCATGTACAGAGACTTAGTGTCCAGAGTTCGGTATCTGCAAGAGACCCTGGAACAATCATGGAGGTTAATGAGAAATAATCCTATGTTTGGTTTGTCTTTGTGAAGAGAAACAGTAACAGAATACCATCAGCCTGGTTCTGCCACCAGGAAGTGTAACACGAATCTTAAAAGGTCTTATTAATTTAAAAAAAAAAAAAAAAACGGAGCCAGATATTGGGGTGAAAGCTGAAAGATCAGAGAAGCAGAACAAGCCGCAGCCAACCTCACCTCACCAACTCCTCAGCCGATCCTGTTTCCACGAATCCTCAGACTGAAAGCCTCTGCGTCCTCACCCCTGAGGGTCTCAGCTGAAGTGCTGCCACCACCAGCTCACCTCTACGAAATCCTCAGTCTAAAGACGGTGAGTTCCTGTTTCCTCACACCTCATATACCTTTTTCTGCCCTGCCATCTTACTTCCTGGAATTAAAAGGCGTGTGTGCTTCCCAAGCAAAGACATAAGATCTCAAGTGTTGGGATTAAAGGTGTGTGCCACCACGCCTGGCTCTGTTCCCAGTGTGGCCTTGAACTCACAGAGATCCAGACAGATTTCTGTCTCCTGAGTGATAGGACTAATGATGTGTATGTCATCACTGTGTGGCCTCTATGTCTAATCTAGTGGCTGGCTCTGTCTCTGATCCTCAGATAAGTTTTATTGGGGTGCACAACGTATCACCACAAGGAAGAACATGTGACTTTGTCGAGAAGCCTTCCCACATGACCATGTGAAATCCTAAACCAGGAGGTAGACTTGGACCCTGTGAGCTTCTTCCAGGTCTTCGCTCCTAGGATTTCATTACTCCAAAATTCACTGGCTTCAGATGTGCCACAACTCCCAAGAGAATTGCGAGGGGCACTGAGCACATCACTTAAGTGTTCCATAGAAGCCTACTGCCACCTCTTTGGTAAGTCATGTGCTTTTTCTCAGGTCTCTTACACATGGAATGAATCTCATTCTTAGAATTGTGTGAACAAAGCACTTCATTCTAAAGGTGGCATGTACAATTCCCACAAAA
This sequence comes from Peromyscus eremicus, assembly GCF_949786415.1. Lineage (NCBI taxonomy): Eukaryota > Metazoa > Chordata > Mammalia > Rodentia > Cricetidae > Peromyscus > Peromyscus eremicus. Next base: position 61,646,262 of record NC_081420.1, on the reverse strand, counting down.
GCAATTTTTTAGCTAGCAGGTGCTAGTTAAGCGATAATGGAGGATACAATCATCATCATCATCATCATCATCATCATCATCTAATTGTAGATATATGTATGAATTTCCTCCACTAACTAGAATGTATTCTGAACAAATAATTTCACAATGGAGGTATCATCATGGATGAAATGGGAATAGTAGTATTTATCTACTAGGGTTGGTACAAAGCTTAAGCAGATTAATATGTGTACAGTGCTTAGCACAACATCTGGCAGTTAGAATAACTGTTACTTGCTCTAATGGTACATATAATATAAGTAGAGTAAGAGGTCTATACACATGTAAATATATACTGAGAGAGAGCTAAGGCATATAAGCATGTATGTATATCTGAGTCTAGCTTGGTTGATGAGAAAGGAAGGAAGAGAAGTAGGGAGGTAGGAGAAGAAGAGAAGAACAGAATGAGAAAAGGAATATCAATAACAGCAATTCTAAATCATTCATTAATTGAACAAGCTTTATAAATAAAGATTTCCTTGACATAAACACAGGCAAAGCATTATCAACTACATACTATTGGTACAAAAAAAAAAGTACCATCATCCCTTATAAACAAAGATATAAAAATCCTTAACAGATTAGTCAATCCAATCTAGAAATCTATATAGTGATAATACATCATGATTGAGTATCATTTGTCCCAGGAATGCAAACCCAATTCAAAACTAAAAAAAAAAAAAATTAATCAATTTTAATGCACCAAGGAGAAAAACACATAATCATCATCATCTTGATAGATGCGTGAAAGTCATTTAACAAAATGCAACACCTACTCCTGATTAAGAACCTCAGCAAACTAGAAACAGAAGTAAATTGCCTTAGCCTGATAAAGAGCATGTGGAAAAACCTCATAACTAACATTATACTTATGGTGACTGCATAGATATTTCCCATGAAGGTAAAAAGCAAGGCTATCTGCTCTCTTAGCAACTTTGTCTCCTATTTAATATTACACCAAAATCCCAGTGAGTACAACACAGACAAAAATCAATTGTGAAATATAAACAACATAGAGATTAAATGGGAAAAGAGGGAAAAAACAATTTTCTCTGTAAATGTGACATAATTATTTACATTAAAAAAAAAACTAGAGAACTGACACATTTTTAAAAGCATCCAAAACTAGCAAAGGCACCGAATACAAGACCAACAGCAATTACTAACAAGCCGATTCTATTGCTGCACACTTAGCAACAAGCAACGGAAAGGTGGAAACTTTAAACACTACCATTTACAAGAGCAGCAAATGAAGCTCCTGTCCCTAAGTGCAACCAAACATAGGCAGCACGGCATGGAAAGAAATCCAGAAAGTTCAAATAAACCAAGAACTGGAGCCTGTGTGGGGGCTGGAAGAGTAGCATTAAGAAGATATTCATTTTGTCCAAATTGGCCTAGACTCTGTGCACGACCTCATCCCAAACTCTAACAGGTTTGCAGTAGAAGTTGACACTTTTAAATGATTCTGTCTGTCCATCTGTCTGCCTGCCTATCTATCTATCTATCTATCTATCTATCTATCTATCTATCTATCTATCTATCTATCTATCATCTATCTAGACAGGGTCACACTATGTAGTCTTAGCTGACCTGGAACTCACTATGTAGACAGGCTGACCGCAAACTCACAGAGATCTGCTTGCCTCTGCCTCCTAAGTGCAGGGATTAAAGATGTATGCCAGCATGCCTGACCTTATTTTTATTTTGTTTTTGTTTCTTTTTTACTTAAAATACGGTTCTATCATTCCCTCCCCACTTCCCTTCCTCCCTTCAACTCCTCCCATCCACCCCTCCCCTTCCTTCCTCTCAAATTCGCGACTCTTTTAGCTCTAGTTACATGTATATGTGTGTATGTCTGTAAGTGTAGGTGCCCATGGAGGCTAGAAAGGGATGTCAGACACCTTGAAGCTGGAGTCATGGACACTTGTGAGCTGCCCAACATGGGTGCTGGGAACTCAACTTGGGTCCTCTGTAAGAGCAGTATGCACACTTTACCACTCGGCAATCTCGCTAGCTCCCCAAATTGACAACTCTAAAACACATATGCAAAGGCAAAATAAAGAATGCTCAAAAATCCACTGGGGAAAAAACAACAGTTTTTAAAACCCAGGTAGGATATTTAAGCAAATATTTGATGAAATTTTATAGTTGGCTAATAAGCCCATGAAAATATGTTTGACATGTTACAAGGAAGTTGAAAGCTAAAACCAGTCAGATGCTTCTGCAGGGCTATTAGTATGGCTAAAACAATACCAAGAGCCAGGAAGAACGTAGACGCCCTAGAGCCAAGCAACAAGCTGGGACATAAATGGTGTACCATGCTTTGGGACCAAGTTCAGCAGTTTCTGATACAGTTAAACGTATGTACATATGATCCGCCAAATCCCAGTCCTAGGTATTTACTCAAGACAAATGAAGATTGAGGTGCATATAGATCTATGCAAAAGCTGAAACAGCTATATTCATAACAGCCCCAAATGGAAATAACATAAAGCCCTTCAAATGACAATTGGTTAAACACGCCTTTGGCTATGGTACAACAGCGTTCTACTTAGCAATGGAAATGATCAGACTATTAATACAGTCACCAACATAGATGAATCTCAAGTGAATTACAGCTAAGAGAAAGAAGCCAGGCCCGAAGGGATGGAAACGCGATGATTCCGTTTATAATACCTTCAGATGAGAAAAACTGAAGAAGTTTGCCAAAGTTATGAACGGAGGGAAGGTTTAACTACAACACGGCTACAGAAGACAACTGCAGGGCATGGAAGTGTTCTAGATCTTGATTGGGGTTCTACGCATACGACAAAACTCACAGAAATGAGTGCCAAAACAGTTTGTTTTCCTGCATATACGTTTAAACACATTTTTAAGAGAGCGGCTATAAACACACAGAGATAAATGTGAGAATAACACAGACTCAGAGGTGAGGCAGACATAGGAACTGAAATCCCATCTGATTCATAAACTTTAAAAAATATGTGCTTGTGTATGCGTACCTATACAATGCACGTGTGTGTGCACACATGTCAAAGGGCAGCCTTTGTTGTCTTTCCTTGGGAATGCCATTTTGCATTTTTGGTTTGAGACAGGGTCTATTCCTGGTCTGGAATTCTCTAGCGGGCTGGGTTGGCTGGCAAGCTGGAGGCATCCCTGTGTTTCCTAACACTGGAACAGCAAATACACACCCCTCACCCAGCTCACCCCTCCCCTGGGTTCTAGAGTTGAACTCAGGTCCCCATGTGCCAAGCAGTCACTTTACCGACAGAGCCCTCTCCCCAGCTCCACAGGTTTCTTATGTGACTTGAAGCAGGTAGCTTTAGTTGCTGTAAAAAGAACACAAATCTTCTACCGATGAGGTTAGGGGGATAGGCTTCGGTAATGTGAGCTCCCGTAATGTGAACTCATAACTAGAGCTGAATTGACACAGACATTCTCTTTATAATTATAGCCACACAGTGCTTTGTGCAACCTAATAATTGTTTTGTTTACTTGTTACAAATGCTCCAGAGTGGGGTCCAAGGGAGCCCTAAATTGCTACTAACTATGCCTACGACTAATTAGTGCAAGAAATATAAGTCATATATATGCGTACAGGATTACCCTATGTTAATCATTCTCCATGTGTTAGCTCCCTCTCTGGTCTCACTGTGAAAGCAGACATAACTAATTAGTGGGAGGATCAGCGGCAATAAAACCTTCACACTGCCAAGCTGCTGACCAGCTAGGAAGCACTTTGAAATCCATGCCATTGCTTCATCATAACAAGTCAGGGAAAACCCGTTTCCTGGAAGAAAACCGGGTGACAAGTGTCTGTCTTCAGGAAGTGTCATCTCTAATCTCATCGGTGCCAGCACAGCCCACCGCGGCCTTTGGTGTTTGGGGTGGACCCAGAAAGCAAGTATGAGGTTGAACCACACCCATCATGTGAGCTTCTCCACTTCAGCCTTTAGCTCATCCTACAGTAGGATGATGCAAGCTTTAATGTTAATGGTGGCGGTGAGGGTATCACTGGGGACGGAACCCAAGGTGTTCCACATTGCCAGGCAGGTATCTACCACTGAGCTATAAACTCTCCCTCTTTTTCATTTAAGACAGGGCCCCCTTAAGTAACCCCTTAACTCCCTCAGCAGCCCAGACATACTGGTGATCCTCCTGCCTCAGCTTCTCAAGTACTTGGAATTTCAGGTCAATTAGGAACTTTTTTTCTAAAGGAGTCCAGGGTCCTTCCCTCAGGGAACTCACTTTTCATTGTAACCTTACAATGAGAGCCTGCCAACACCACATGCCATGATTAGCTAACCGTGTTGCCATGGAAGCAGGGAAATCCACACATGAGCATTACCACTGTCCATTCTGCAAACACCCAAACTTATATCCGCTCCCAACTCCAAGGCCCAAGACAACGGCTTCCCCAGTGCTGCCTAAGCTCAGGGAAGCCACAGCCTTGCCAATGTCTCATTATTCTACCTTATGTTCTAACGTGTTTCCTGTGAGGTGCTGAAGGTTGAGACAGAGTCTTCCTGAGTAGCCCTGGCTGGGCTGGAACTTGCTGTGTAGACAAGGATGACCTCTAACTTTCAGTGAACTCTAGCCTTGACCTCCCAAATTCCTAGACTACAGGTGTGTACCACCATACCTGGCCACTCTAGTATTTTATAGAGTGTTTAGGAAGTCCTCTGGTTAGTCCCAAGGTAGAAAAATAAAAGGCCAGGTGAGGACTGTGTCTCACTGGTCTAGCATACACAAGGTCTGAGGCTCTACCCTTGGCACATTCACACATATGTATGTGCGAGTATACATAACATACATACATACATATATGCATTTAGCCAACTAAATCCAACTCCCCTCCCCCAAAAAAGCTAAACAGCTGCATAAGCTAGAACTATCTCCTTCAGGGAATGGGACAAAGATGAGTCCCATCAGCATTTTCTCTTCTCTGACTGACATGGGCAGTGAACCAAATTTTGAACAATCATCACAGGAAAAACACCCAGTCCCCTAGCACCACTCGGGTGTGTGTGGTCAGTTCTTTCCAAGAGGAGGAAGCAAGCAAGGCCGACTTAAACCCCACTGCGTCGCTGGGGCCTCCACCAAGGGAGCTGTCAATATTAGTCCTGCATGCAGCTTGTTTTTCTTCATGTGTTCCTGGAAGCTGTTGCAGTCACCTGCCATGGGGAGCTTTTTTTCCCTGGGAAATAAGCATATGCCCATCTGAACGCCAGTGAACTTTTGTGCACATAACCTTATCAGTTGAACAAAGCACACAGATGGTTTGTTCCCAGTGTCACACCCATCCCTAGGCTGCAGGGGGTGGGGGGACACCCAGAAACCAAGAGAGCAGCACCACAGTCACACCCAAGGAGTCTGAGTTCTAGAAGCTTCCCTTGTCCATAAAATAATGGCATTTGGTTGAACAGTCCTCCTAGCAATGGGCTCTGAGTCTCCTCATGGAGGCAAACAAAAACAACAGGCATTTTCAAGGTGCATACTCCATGAGGGCTGAAACCAGAGGCAGCTTAAATCAGTATCGTCTTGTGCCTTGATTTCTCCCAATTGGCTCAAGAAGACGGCTCATTCCATCATCTGCGTTTCTTTCAGAAATGTGTTATGAGAAATATCCTGATGAATGGACACAGGTTGGTGTTTCTGTGCTTGTGCACTAAGTTTTCTTTGGACCGAGGGAGACTGTATCGGGCTTCTCGTTACAGGTAACTATACTAGGGCATATCAGAGATTCTTTGTGCACAGTGCCTTTCCAGTTTCCTTTTGCAAATGTGTGTGATCTGATGAGCTCCTTTCCCTTGTAGGATGCTGAGCAAGGGTCACGAAACCCATTCCAAAGACGGAGAAAGTGAGGAACAAAACACATGAGTGAATCCATATAAATCCATGTAGCACATGCTAAGGCCAGAATCTTCACACTTGTACACTGGCCATTTTCTCCTCCACAGCCCCAAATGCCCCTAGCTTGGTAAGTGAGTTCAGACTTTCATAGATTACTATGATTTTTTTTTTAAGTTTCTATCCACCCATGAACATAGATCCTTTTGGATGGCCTTTGGGTTCTCTACATTGTGGTACATTTAAGTCTTCCAAGATATTCATTTAAATAACATACCAAATTGCCACCACCCAGAGGTTCTGAAGTAGCTGGATCAAGCAGATCCCAGGTGTGTGGACTCTGAAGTTCCCCCAAGTGGTTCTAATCTGCAGGTATCATTGAACATCTCTATCCTCCAGCCTTACTAAGAAATTAAAAACAGATGACTCAGCATTTGAGCGAAAATCCATTGGAGATGCTCCAATTTCAGTATCAAGATTCTAGGCTATCTATGTCACACCAAACATGCCAGTCAAGGAAAACACCCAGCACATTTACAGCCATGAAGATCACCCAGGTGTTCAGCTTCTACACAGGGCACAGGGACAGGAGGACTGAAAGGAGGACAGGAGGACATGGGCCCAGACTCGAGTCTATCCACACCCTGAGTGTGCCAAACTCTTTCTTGTCAGCTGCCGTTTATTATCCCAGCACAGGGATCGCCTTTACGGAAAGAGAAACCATGCACACTGCTGAACTGAGGATTTTCCATCCCCGTCAGGACCAGAAAGTCACACTCATTTGCATACATCTGCCCAGTCTTCCCTACAGAAGGAGTGCAGAGGATGCTAGAAAAGGCTTAGCTCTTCCGCATGTATGTCCTCACTGTGTCTTGATAATGGCACTCCTCTGACTCATTTAGGAGTGACCAGAATTAAGTCTCATATCACAGATGACTTTTAGAGAGAACTGACTTACAGGGGAGTCCTAGCTATCAGCAGGACCAGAAGCCCCTTAGAAAATGCTCTGATCCCGCCTCCTCAGC